>NC_083619.1:340000-680000 GCF_963584025.1 Labrus mixtus
TTTCATGAAGAATTTGGGCTTCAAAAAAGTTGAAAATTTTCATGAAAAGATTTCGGCTTCAAAAAAGTTGAAAATTTTCATGAAAAGATTTCGGCTTCAAAAAAGTTGAAAATTTTCACGACAGGATTTCGGCTTTAAAAAAGTCGAACATTTTCATGAAGTATTTCAGCTTCAAAAAAGTTGAAAATTTTCATGAAAAGATTTCGGCTTCAAAAAAGTTGAAAATTTTCATGAAAAGATTTCGGCTTCAAAAAAGTTTAAAATTTTCACGACAGGATTTCGGCTTTAAAAAAGTCGAACATTTTCATGAAGTATTTCAGCTTCAAAAAAGTTGAAAATTTTCATGAAAAGATTTCGGTTTCAAAAAAGTTGAAAATTTTCACGACAAGATTTCGGCTTTAAAAAAGTTTAAAATTTTCATGAAGTATTTCGGATTCAAAAAAGTTGAAAATTTTCATGAAAAGATTTCGGCTACAAAAAAGTTGAAAATTTTCATGAAAAAATTTCGGCTTCAAAAAAGTTGAAAATTTTCACGACAGGATTTCGGCTTTAAAAAAGTCGAACATTTTCATGAAGTATTTGGGCTTCAAAAAAGTTGAAAATTTTCACGACAGGATTTCAGCTTCAAAAAAATCGAACATTTTCATGAAGTATTTCGGCTTCAAAAAAGTTGAACATTTTCATGAAGTATTTCAGCTTCAAAAAAGTTGAAAATTTTCATTAAAAGATTTCGGCTACAAAAAAGTTGAAAATTTTCACGACAGGATTTCGGCTTTAAAAAAGTCGAACGTTTTCATGAAGTATTTCGGCTTCAAAAAAGTCGAACATTTTCATGAAGTATTTCGGCTTCAAAAAAGTTGAACATTTTCATGAAGTATTTGGGCTTCAAAAAGGTTGAAAATTTTCACGATAGGATTTCAGCTTCAAAAAAGTCGAACATTTTCATGAAGTATTTCGGCTTCAAAAAAGTTGAAAATTTTCATGAAGTATTTGGGCTTCAAAAAAGTTGAAAATTTTCACGACAGGATTTCGGCTTTAAAAAAGTCGAACATTTTCATGAAGTATTTCAGCTTCAAAAAAGTTGAACATTTCCATGAAGTATTTGGGCTTCAAAAAAGTTGAAAATTTTCATGAAGTATTTGGGCTTCAAAAAAGTTGAAAATTTTCACGACAGGATTTCGGCTTTAAAAAAGTCGAACATTTTCATGAAGTATTTCAGCTTCAAAAAAGTCGAACATTTCCATGAAGTATTTGGGCTTCAAAAAAGTTGAAAATTTTCATGAAGTATTTGGGCTTCAAAAAAGTTGAAAATTTTCACGACAGGATTTCGGCTTTAAAAAAGTCGAACATTTTCATGAAGTATTTCAGCTTCAAAAAAGTCGAACATTTCCATGAAGTATTTGGGCTTCAAAAAAGTTGAAAATTTTCATGAAAAGATTTCGGCTTCAAAAAAGTTGAAAATTTTCACGACAGGATTTCGGCTTTAAAAAGTCGAACATTTTCATGAAGTATTTCAGCTTCAAAAAAGTTGAAAATTTTCTTGAAAAGATTTCGGTTTCAAAAAAGTTGAAAATTTTCACGACAGGATTTCGGCTTTAAAAAAGTCGAACATTTTCATGAAGTATTTCAGCTTCAAAAAAGTTGAAAATTTTCATGAAAAGATTTCGGCTACAAAAAAGTTGAAAATTTTCATGAAAAGATTTCGGCTTCAAAAAAGTTGAAAATTTTCATGAAAAGATTTCGACTTCAAAAAAGTTGAAAATTTTCACGACAGGATTTTGGCTTTAAAAAAGTCGAACATTTTCATGAAGTATTTCAGCTTCAAAAAAGTTGAAAATTTTCATGAAAAGATTTCGGCTACAAAAAAGTTGAAAATTTTCATGAAAAGATTTCGGCTTCAAAAAAGTTGAAAATTTTCACGACAGGATTTCGGCTTTAAAAAAGTCGAACGTTTTCATGAAGTATTTGGGCTTCAAAAAAGTTGAAAATTTTCATGAAAAGATTTCGGCTTCAAAAAAGTTGAAAATTTTCACGACAGGATTTCGGCTTTAAAAAAGTCGAACATTTTCATGAAGTATTTCAGCTTCAAAAAAGTTGAAAATTTTCTTGAAAAGATTTCGGTTTCAAAAAAGTTGAAAATTTTCACGACAGGATTTCAGCTTCAAAAAAATCGAACATTTTCATGAAGTATTTCGGCTTCAAAAAAGTTGAACATTTTCATGAAGTATTTCAGCTTCAAAAAAGTTGAAAATTTTCATGAAAAGATTTCGGCTACAAAAAAGTTGAAAATTTTCACGACAGGATTTCGGCTTTAAAAAAGTCGAACGTTTTCATGAAGTATTTCGGCTTCAAAAAAGTCGAACATTTTCATGAAGTATTTCGGCTTCAAAAAAGTTGAACATTTTCATGAAGTATTTGGGCTTCAAAAAGGTTGAAAATTTTCACGACAGGATTTCAGCTTCAAAAAAGTCGAACATTTTCATGAAGTATTTCGGCTTCAAAAAAGTTGAAAATTTTCATGAAGTATTTGGGCTTCAAAAAAGTTGAAAATTTTCACGACAGGATTTCGGCTTTAAAAAAGTCGAACATTTTCATGAAGTATTTCAGCTTCAAAAAAGTCGAACATTTCCATGAAGTATTTGGGATTCAAAAAAGTTGAAAATTTTCATGAAAAGATTTCGGCTTCAAAAAAGTTGAAAATTTTCACGACAGGATTTCGGCTTTAAAAAGTCGAACATTTTCATGAAGTATTTCAGCTTCAAAAAAGTTGAAAATTTTCTTGAAAAGATTTCGGCTTCAAAAAAGTTGAAAATTTTCACGACAGGATTTCGGCTTTAAAAAAGTCGAACATTTTCATGAAGTATTTCGGCTTCAAAAAAGTTGAAAATTTTCATGAAGTATTTCGGATTCAACAAAGTTGAAAATTTTCACGACAGGATTTCAGCTTCAAAAAAATCGAACATTTTCATGAAGTATTTCGGCTTCAAAAAAGTTGAACATTTTCATGAAGTATTTCAGCTTCAAAAAAGTTGAAAATTTTCATGAAAAGATTTCGGCTTCAAAAAAGTTGAAAATTTTCACGACAGTATTTCGGCTTTAAAAAAGTCGAACGTTTTCATGAAGTATTTGGGCTTCAAAAAAGTCGAACATTTTCATGAAGTATTTGGGCTTCAAAAAAGTTGAAAATTTTCACGACAGGATTTCGGCTTTAAAAAAGTCGAACATTTTCATGAAGTATTTCAGCTTCAAAAAAGTTGAAAATTTTCATGAAAAGATTTCGGCTACAAAAAAGTTGAAAATTTTCATGAAAAGATTTCGGCTTCAAAAAAGTTGAAAATTTTCATGAAAAGATTTCGACTTCAAAAAAGTTGAAAATTTTCACGACAGGATTTTGGCTTTAAAAAAGTCGAACATTTTCATGAAGTATTTCAGCATCAAAAAAGTTGAAAATTTTCATGAAAAGATTTCGGCTACAAAAAAGTTGAAAATTTTCATGAAAAAATTTCGGCTTCAAAAAAGTTGAAAATTTTCACGACAGGATTTCGGCTTTAAAAAAGTCGAACATTTTCATGAAATATTTGGGCTTCATAAAAGTTGAAAATTTTCACGACAGGATTTCAGCTTCAAAAAAGTCGAACATTTTCATGAAGTATTTCGGCTTCAAAAAAGTTTAACATTTTCATGAAGTATTTGGGCTTCAAAAAAGTTGAAAATTTTCACGACAGGATTTCGGCTTTAAAAAAGTCGAACATTTTCATGAAGTATTTCAGCTTCAAAAAAGTTGAAAATTTTCATGAAAAGATTTCGGCTACAAAAAAGTTGAAAATTTTCATGAAAAGATTTCGGCTTCAAAAAAGTTGAAAATTTTCACGACAGGATTTCGGCTTTAAAAAAGTCGAACATTTTCATGAAGTATTTCAGCTTCAAAAAAGTTGAAAATTTTCATGAAAAGATTTTGGCTTCAAAAAAGTTGAAAATTTTCACGACAAGATTTCGGCTTTAAAAAAGTTTAAAATTTTCATGAAGTATTTCGGATTCAAAAAAGTTGAAAATTTTCATGAAAAGATTTCGGCTACAAAAAAGTTGAAAATTTTCATGAAAAAATTTCGGCTTCAAAAAAGTTGAAAATTTTCACGACAGGATTTCGGCTTTAAAAAAGTCGAACATTTTCATGAAGTATTTGGGCTTCAAAAAAGTTGAAAATTTTCACGACAGGATTTCAGCTTCAAAAAAATCGAACATTTTCATGAAGTATTTCGGCTTCAAAAAAGTTGAACATTTTCATGAAGTATTTCAGCTTCAAAAAAGTTGAAAATTTTCATGAAAAGATTTCGGCTACAAAAAAGTTGAAAATTTTCACGACAGGATTTCGGCTTTAAAAAAGTCGAACGTTTTCATGAAGTATTTCGGCTTCAAAAAAGTCGAACATTTTCATGAAGTATTTCGGCTTCAAAAAAGTTGAACATTTTCATGAAGTATTTGGGCTTCAAAAAGGTTGAAAATTTTCACGATAGGATTTCAGCTTCAAAAAAGTCGAACATTTTCATGAAGTATTTCGGCTTCAAAAAAGTTGAAAATTTTCATGAAGTATTTGGGCTTCAAAAAAGTTGAAAATTTTCACGACAGGATTTCGGCTTTAAAAAAGTCGAACATTTTCATGAAGTATTTCAGCTTCAAAAAAGTTGAACATTTCCATGAAGTATTTGGGCTTCAAAAAAGTTGAAAATTTTCATGAAGTATTTGGGCTTCAAAAAAGTTGAAAATTTTCACGACAGGATTTCGGCTTTAAAAAAGTCGAACATTTTCATGAAGTATTTCAGCTTCAAAAAAGTCGAACATTTCCATGAAGTATTTGGGCTTCAAAAAAGTTGAAAATTTTCATGAAGTATTTGGGCTTCAAAAAAGTTGAAAATTTTCACGACAGGATTTCGGCTTTAAAAAAGTCGAACATTTTCATGAAGTATTTCAGCTTCAAAAAAGTCGAACATTTCCATGAAGTATTTGGGCTTCAAAAAAGTTGAAAATTTTCATGAAAAGATTTCGGCTTCAAAAAAGTTGAAAATTTTCACGACAGGATTTCGGCTTTAAAAAGTCGAACATTTTCATGAAGTATTTCAGCTTCAAAAAAGTTGAAAATTTTCTTGAAAAGATTTCGGTTTCAAAAAAGTTGAAAATTTTCACGACAGGATTTCGGCTTTAAAAAAGTCGAACATTTTCATGAAGTATTTCAGCTTTAAAAAAGTTGAAAATTTTCATGAAAAGATTTCGGCTACAAAAAAGTTGAAAATTTTCATGAAAAGATTTCGGCTTCAAAAAAGTTGAAAATTTTCATGAAAAGATTTCGGCTTCAAAAAAGTTGAAAATTTTCACGACAGGATTTTGGCTTTAAAAAAGTCGAACATTTTCATGAAGTATTTCAGCTTCAAAAAAGTTGAAAATTTTCATGAAAAGATTTCGGCTACAAAAAAGTTGAAAATTTTCATGAAAAGATTTCGGCTTCAAAAAAGTTGAAAATTTTCACGACAGGATTTCGGCTTTAAAAAAGTCGAACGTTTTCATGAAGTATTTGGGCTTCAAAAAAGTTGAAAATTTTCATGAAAAGATTTCGGCTTCAAAAAAGTTGAAAATTTTCACGACAGGATTTCGGCTTTAAAAAAGTCGAACATTTTCATGAAGTATTTCAGCTTCAAAAAAGTTGAAAATTTTAATGAAAAGATTTCGGTTTCAAAAAAGTTGAAAATTTTCACGACAGGATTTCGGCTTTAAAAAAGTCGAACATTTTCATGAAGTATTTCAGCTTCAAAAAAGTTGAAAATTTTCATGAAAAGATTTCGGCTACAAAAAAGTTGAAAATTTTCATGAAAAGATTTCGGCTTCAAAAAAGTTGAAAATTTTCACGACAGGATTTCGGCTTTAAAAAAGTCGAACGTTTTCATGAAGTATTTGGGCTTCAAAAAAGTCGAACATTTTCATGAAGTATTTGGGCTTCAAAAAAGTTGAAAATTTTCACGACAGGATTTCGGCTTTAAAAAAGTCGAACATTTTCATGAAGTATTTCAGCTTCAAAAAAGTTGAAAATTTTCATGAAAAGATTTCGGCTACAAAAAAGTTGAAAATTTTCATGAAAAGATTTCGGCTTCAAAAAAGTTGAAAATTTTCATGAAAAGATTTCGACTTCAAAAAAGTTGAAAATTTTCACGACAGGATTTTGGCTTTAAAAAAGTCGAACATTTTCATGAAGTATTTCAGCTTCAAAAAAGTTGAAAATTTTCATGAAAAGATTTCGGCTACAAAAAAGTTAAAAATTTTCATGAAAAGATTTCGGCTTCAAAAAAGTTGAAAATGTTCACGACAGGATTTCGGCTTTAAAAAAGTCGAACGTTTTCATGAAGTATTTCAGCTTCAAAAAAGTTTAAAATTTTCATGAAAAGATTTCGGCTTCAAAAAAGTTGAAAATTTTCATGAAAAGATTTCGGCTTCAAAAAAGTTGAAAATTTTCACGACAGGATTTCGGCTTTAAAAAAGTCGAACATTTTCATGAAGTATTTCAGCTTCAAAAAAGTCGAACATTTCCATGAAGTATTTGGGCTTCAAAAAAGTTGAAAATTTTCATGAAGTATTTGGGCTTCAAAAAAGTTGAAAATTTTCACGACAGGATTTCGGCTTTAAAAAAGTCGAACATTTTCATGAAGTATTTCAGCTACAAAAAAGTCGAACATTTCCATGAAGTATTTGGGCTTCAAAAAAGTTGAAAATTTTCATGAAAAGATTTCGGCTTCAAAAAAGTTGAAAATTTTCACGACAGGATTTCGGCTTTAAAAAGTCGAACATTTTCATGAAGTATTTCAGCTTCAAAAAAGTTGAAAATTTTCTTGAAAAGATTTCGGTTTCAAAAAAGTTGAAAATTTTCACGACAGGATTTCGGCTTTAAAAAAGTCGAACATTTTCATGAAGTATTTCAGCTTCAAAAAAGTTGAAAATTTTCATGAAAAGATTTCGGCTACAAAAAAGTTGAAAATTTTCATGAAAAGATTTCGGCTTCAAAAAAGTTGAAAATTTTCATGAAAAGATTTCGACTTCAAAAAAGTTGAAAATTTTCACGACAGGATTTTGGCTTTAAAAAAGTCGAACATTTTCATGAAGTATTTCAGCTTCAAAAAAGTTGAAAATTTTCATGAAAAGATTTCGGCTACAAAAAAGTTGAAAATTTTCATGAAAAGATTTCGGCTTCAAAAAAGTTGAAAATTTTCACGACAGGATTTCGGCTTTAAAAAAGTCGAACGTTTTCATGAAGTATTTCGGCTTCAAAAAAGTCGAACATTTTCATGAAGTATTTCGGATTCAACAAAGTTGAAAATTTTCACGACAGGATTTCAGCTTCAAAAAAATCGAACATTTTCATGAAGTATTTCGGCTTCAAAAAAGTTGAACATTTTCATGAAGTATTTCAGCTTCAAAAAAGTTGAAAATTTTCATGAAAAGATTTCGGCTACAAAAAAGTTGAAAATTTTCACGACAGGATTTCGGCTTTAAAAAAGTCGAACGTTTTCATGAAGTATTTCGGCTTCAAAAAAGTCGAACATTTTCATGAAGTATTTCGGCTTCAAAAAAGTTGAACATTTTCATGAAGTATTTGGGCTTCAAAAAGGTTGAAAATTTTCACGACAGGATTTCAGCTTCAAAAAAGTCGAACATTTTCATGAAGTATTTCGGCTTCAAAAAAGTTGAAAATTTTCATGAAGTATTTGGGCTTCAAAAAAGTTGAAAATTTTCACGACAGGATTTCGGCTTTAAAAAAGTCGAACATTTTCATGAAGTATTTCAGCTTCAAAAAAGTCGAACATTTCCATGAAGTATTTGGGATTCAAAAAAGTTGAAAATTTTCATGAAAAGATTTCGGCTTCAAAAAAGTTGAAAATTTTCACGACAGGATTTCGGCTTTAAAAAGTCGAACATTTTCATGAAGTATTTCAGCTTCAAAAAAGTTGAAAATTTTCTTGAAAAGATTTCGGCTTCAAAAAAGTTGAAAATTTTCACGACAGGATTTCGGCTTTAAAAAAGTCGAACATTTTCATGAAGTATTTCGGCTTCAAAAAAGTTGAAAATTTTCATGAAGTATTTCGGATTCAACAAAGTTGAAAATTTTCACGACAGGATTTCAGCTTCAAAAAAATCGAACATTTTCATGAAGTATTTCGGCTTCAAAAAAGTTGAACATTTTCATGAAGTATTTCAGCTTCAAAAAAGTTGAAAATTTTCATGAAAAGATTTCGGCTTCAAAAAAGTTGAAAATTTTCACGACAGGATTTCGGCTTTAAAAAAGTCGAACGTTTTCATGAAGTATTTGGGCTTCAAAAAAGTCGAACATTTTCATGAAGTATTTGGGCTTCAAAAAAGTTGAAAATTTTCACGACAGGATTTCGGCTTTAAAAAAGTCGAACATTTTCATGAAGTATTTCAGCTTCAAAAAAGTTGAAAATTTTCATGAAAAGATTTCGGCTACAAAAAAGTTGAAAATTTTCATGAAAAGATTTCGGCTTCAAAAAAGTTGAAAATTTTCATGAAAAGATTTCGACTTCAAAAAAGTTGAAAATTTTCACGACAGGATTTTGGCTTTAAAAAAGTCGAACATTTTCATGAAGTATTTCAGCTTCAAAAAAGTTGAAAATTTTCATGAAAAGATTTCGGCTACAAAAAAGTTAAAAATTTTCATGAAAAGATTTCGGCTTCAAAAAAGTTGAAAATGTTCACGACAGGATTTCGGCTTTAAAAAAGTCGAACGTTTTCATGAAGTATTTCAGCTTCAAAAAAGTTTAAAATTTTCATGAAAAGATTTCGGCTTCAAAAAAGTTGAAAATTTTCATGAAAAGATTTCGGCTTCAAAAAAGTTGAAAATTTTCACGACAGGATTTCGGCTTTAAAAAAGTCGAACATTTTCATGAAGTATTTCAGCTTCAAAAAAGTCGAACATTTCCATGAAGTATTTGGGCTTCAAAAAAGTTGAAAATTTTCATGAAGTATTTGGGCTTCAAAAAAGTTGAAAATTTTCACGACAGGATTTCGGCTTTAAAAAAGTCGAACATTTTCATGAAGTATTTCAGCTACAAAAAAGTCGAACATTTCCATGAAGTATTTGGGCTTCAAAAAAGTTGAAAATTTTCATGAAAAGATTTCGGCTTCAAAAAAGTTGAAAATTTTCACGACAGGATTTCGGCTTTAAAAAGTCGAACATTTTCATGAAGTATTTCAGCTTCAAAAAAGTTGAAAATTTTCTTGAAAAGATTTCGGTTTCAAAAAAGTTGAAAATTTTCACGACAGGATTTCGGCTTTAAAAAAGTCGAACATTTTCATGAAGTATTTCAGCTTCAAAAAAGTTGAAAATTTTCATGAAAAGATTTCGGCTACAAAAAAGTTGAAAATTTTCATGAAAAGATTTCGGCTTCAAAAAAGTTGAAAATTTTCATGAAAAGATTTCGACTTCAAAAAAGTTGAAAATTTTCACGACAGGATTTTGGCTTTAAAAAAGTCGAACATTTTCATGAAGTATTTCAGCTTCAAAAAAGTTGAAAATTTTCATGAAAAGATTTCGGCTACAAAAAAGTTGAAAATTTTCATGAAAAGATTTCGGCTTCAAAAAAGTTGAAAATTTTCACGACAGGATTTCGGCTTTAAAAAAGTCGAACGTTTTCATGAAGTATTTGGGCTTCAAAAAAGTTGAAAATTTTCATGAAAAGATTTCGGCTTCAAAAAAGTTGAAAATTTTCACGACAGGATTTCGGCTTTAAAAAAGTCGAACATTTTCATGAAGTATTTCAGCTTCAAAAAAGTTGAAAATTTTAATGAAAAGATTTCGGTTTCAAAAAAGTTGAAAATTTTCACGACAGGATTTCGGCTTTAAAAAAGTCGAACATTTTCATGAAGTATTTCAGCTTCAAAAAAGTTGAAAATTTTCATGAAAAGATTTCGGCTACAAAAAAGTTGAAAATTTTCATGAAAAGATTTCGGCTTCAAAAAAGTTGAAAATTTTCACGACAGGATTTCGGCTTTAAAAAAGTCGAACGTTTTCATGAAGTATTTGGGCTTCAAAAAAGTCGAACATTTTCATGAAGTATTTGGGCTTCAAAAAAGTTGAAAATTTTCACGACAGGATTTCGGCTTTAAAAAAGTCGAACATTTTCATGAAGTATTTCAGCTTCAAAAAAGTTGAAAATTTTCATGAAAAGATTTCGGCTACAAAAAAGTTGAAAATTTTCATGAAAAGATTTCGGCTTCAAAAAAGTTGAAAATTTTCATGAAAAGATTTCGACTTCAAAAAAGTTGAAAATTTTCACGACAGGATTTTGGCTTTAAAAAAGTCGAACATTTTCATGAAGTATTTCAGCTTCAAAAAAGTTGAAAATTTTCATGAAAAGATTTCGGCTACAAAAAAGTTAAAAATTTTCATGAAAAGATTTCGGCTTCAAAAAAGTTGAAAATGTTCACGACAGGATTTCGGCTTTAAAAAAGTCGAACGTTTTCATGAAGTATTTCAGCTTCAAAAAAGTTTAAAATTTTCATGAAAAGATTTCGGCTTCAAAAAAGTTGAAAATTTTCATGAAAAGATTTCGGCTTCAAAAAAGTTGAAAATTTTCACGACAGGATTTCGGCTTTAAAAAAGTCGAACATTTTCATGAAGTATTTCAGCTTCAAAAAAGTCGAACATTTCCATGAAGTATTTGGGCTTCAAAAAAGTTGAAAATTTTCATGAAGTATTTGGGCTTCAAAAAAGTTGAAAATTTTCACGACAGGATTTCGGCTTTAAAAAAGTCGAACATTTTCATGAAGTATTTCAGCTACAAAAAAGTCGAACATTTCCATGAAGTATTTGGGCTTCAAAAAAGTTGAAAATTTTCATGAAAAGATTTCGGCTTCAAAAAAGTTGAAAATTTTCACGACAGGATTTCGGCTTTAAAAAGTCGAACATTTTCATGAAGTATTTCAGCTTCAAAAAAGTTGAAAATTTTCTTGAAAAGATTTCGGTTTCAAAAAAGTTGAAAATTTTCACGACAGGATTTCGGCTTTAAAAAAGTCGAACATTTTCATGAAGTATTTCAGCTTCAAAAAAGTTGAAAATTTTCATGAAAAGATTTCGGCTACAAAAAAGTTGAAAATTTTCATGAAAAGATTTCGGCTTCAAAAAAGTTGAAAATTTTCATGAAAAGATTTCGACTTCAAAAAAGTTGAAAATTTTCACGACAGGATTTTGGCTTTAAAAAAGTCGAACATTTTCATGAAGTATTTCAGCTTCAAAAAAGTTGAAAATTTTCATGAAAAGATTTCGGCTACAAAAAAGTTGAAAATTTTCATGAAAAGATTTCGGCTTCAAAAAAGTTGAAAATTTTCACGACAGGATTTCGGCTTTAAAAAAGTCGAACGTTTTCATGAAGTATTTCGGCTTCAAAAAAGTCGAACATTTTCATGAAGTATTTCGGATTCAACAAAGTTGAAAATTTTCACGACAGGATTTCAGCTTCAAAAAAATCGAACATTTTCATGAAGTATTTCGGCTTCAAAAAAGTTGAACATTTTCATGAAGTATTTCAGCTTCAAAAAAGTTGAAAATTTTCATGAAAAGATTTCGGCTACAAAAAAGTTGAAAATTTTCACGACAGGATTTCGGCTTTAAAAAAGTCGAACGTTTTCATGAAGTATTTCGGCTTCAAAAAAGTCGAACATTTTCATGAAGTATTTCGGCTTCAAAAAAGTTGAACATTTTCATGAAGTATTTGGGCTTCAAAAAGGTTGAAAATTTTCACGACAGGATTTCAGCTTCAAAAAAGTCGAACATTTTCATGAAGTATTTCGGCTTCAAAAAAGTTGAAAATTTTCATGAAGTATTTGGGCTTCAAAAAAGTTGAAAATTTTCACGACAGGATTTCGGCTTTAAAAAAGTCGAACATTTTCATGAAGTATTTCAGCTTCAAAAAAGTCGAACATTTCCATGAAG
This sequence comes from Labrus mixtus, assembly GCF_963584025.1. NCBI lineage: Eukaryota > Metazoa > Chordata > Actinopteri > Labriformes > Labridae > Labrus > Labrus mixtus. The sequence continues at coordinate 351,987 of NC_083619.1, forward strand.
TATTTGGGATTCAAAAAAGTTGAAAATTTTCATGAAAAGATTTCGGCTTCAAAAAAGTTGAAAATTTTCACGACAGGATTTCGGCTTTAAAAAGTCGAACATTTTCATGAAGTATTTCAGCTTCAAAAAAGTTGAAAATTTTCTTGAAAAGATTTCGGCTTCAAAAAAGTTGAAAATTTTCACGACAGGATTTCGGCTTTAAAAAAGTCGAACATTTTCATGAAGTATTTCGGCTTCAAAAAAGTTGAAAATTTTCATGAAGTATTTCGGATTCAACAAAGTTGAAAATTTTCACGACAGGATTTCAGCTTCAAAAAAATCGAACATTTTCATGAAGTATTTCGGCTTCAAAAAAGTTGAACATTTTCATGAAGTATTTCAGCTTCAAAAAAGTTGAAAATTTTCATGAAAAGATTTCGGCTTCAAAAAAGTTGAAAATTTTCACGACAGGATTTCGGCTTTAAAAAAGTCGAACGTTTTCATGAAGTATTTGGGCTTCAAAAAAGTCGAACATTTTCATGAAGTATTTGGGCTTCAAAAAAGTTGAAAATTTTCACGACAGGATTTCGGCTTTAAAAAAGTCGAACATTTTCATGAAGTATTTCAGCTGCAAAAAAGTTGAAAATTTTCATGAAAAGATTTCGGCTACAAAAAAGTTGAAAATTTTCATGAAAAGATTTCGGCTTCAAAAAAGTTGAAAATTTTCATGAAAAGATTTCGACTTCAAAAAAGTTGAAAATTTTCACGACAGGATTTTGGCTTTAAAAAAGTCGAACATTTTCATGAAGTATTTCAGCTTCAAAAAAGTTGAAAATTTTCATGAAAAGATTTCGGCTACAAAAAAGTTAAAAATTTTCATGAAAAGATTTCGGCTTCAAAAAAGTTGAAAATGTTCACGACAGGATTTCGGCTTTAAAAAAGTCGAACGTTTTCATGAAGTATTTCAGCTTCAAAAAAGTTTAAAATTTTCATGAAAAGATTTCGGCTTCAAAAAAGTTGAAAATTTTCATGAAAAGATTTCGGCTTCAAAAAAGTTGAAAATTTTCACGACAGGATTTCGGCTTTAAAAAAGTCGAACATTTTCATGAAGTATTTCAGCTTCAAAAAAGTCGAACATTTCCATGAAGTATTTGGGCTTCAAAAAAGTTGAAAATTTTCATGAAGTATTTGGGCTTCAAAAAAGTTGAAAATTTTCACGACAGGATTTCGGCTTTAAAAAAGTCGAACATTTTCATGAAGTATTTCAGCTACAAAAAAGTCGAACATTTCCATGAAGTATTTGGGCTTCAAAAAAGTTGAAAATTTTCATGAAAAGATTTCGGCTTCAAAAAAGTTGAAAATTTTCACGACAGGATTTCGGCTTTAAAAAGTCGAACATTTTCATGAAGTATTTCAGCTTCAAAAAAGTTGAAAATTTTCTTGAAAAGATTTCGGTTTCAAAAAAGTTGAAAATTTTCACGACAGGATTTCGGCTTTAAAAAAGTCGAACATTTTCATGAAGTATTTCAGCTTCAAAAAAGTTGAAAATTTTCATGAAAAGATTTCGGCTACAAAAAAGTTGAAAATTTTCATGAAAAGATTTCGGCTTCAAAAAAGTTGAAAATTTTCATGAAAAGATTTCGACTTCAAAAAAGTTGAAAATTTTCACGACAGGATTTTGGCTTTAAAAAAGTCGAACATTTTCATGAAGTATTTCAGCTTCAAAAAAGTTGAAAATTTTCATGAAAAGATTTCGGCTACAAAAAAGTTGAAAATTTTCATGAAAAGATTTCGGCTTCAAAAAAGTTGAAAATTTTCACGACAGGATTTCGGCTTTAAAAAAGTCGAACGTTTTCATGAAGTATTTCGGCTTCAAAAAAGTCGAACATTTTCATGAAGTATTTCGGATTCAAAAAAGTTGAAAATTTTCACGACAGGATTTCAGCTTCAAAAAAATCGAACATTTTCATGAAGTATTTCGGCTTCAAAAAAGTTGAACATTTTCATGAAGTATTTCAGCTTCAAAAAAGTTGAAAATTTTCATGAAAAGATTTCGGCTACAAAAAAGTTGAAAATTTTCACGACAGGATTTCGGCTTTAAAAAAGTCGAACGTTTTCATGAAGTATTTCGGCTTCAAAAAAGTCGAACATTTTCATGAAGTATTTCGGCTTCAAAAAAGTTGAACATTTTCATGAAGTATTTGGGCTTCAAAAAGGTTGAAAATTTTCACGACAGGATTTCAGCTTCAAAAAAGTCGAACATTTTCATGAAGTATTTCGGCTTCAAAAAAGTTGAAAATTTTCATGAAGTATTTGGGCTTCAAAAAAGTTGAAAATTTTCACGACAGGATTTCGGCTTTAAAAAAGTCGAACATTTTCATGAAGTATTTCAGCTTCAAAAAAGTCGAACATTTTCATGAAGTATTTCAGCTTCAAAAAAGTTGAAAATTTTCTTGAAAAGATTTCGGTTTCAAAAAAGTTGAAAATTTTCACGACAGGATTTCGGCTTTAAAAAAGTCGAACATTTTCATGAAGTATTTCAGCTTCAAAAAAGTTGAAAATTTTCATGAAAAGATTTCGGCTACAAAAAAGTTGAAAATTTTCATGAAAAGATTTCGGCTTCAAAAAAGTTGAAAATTTTCATGAAAAGATTTCGACTTCAAAAAAGTTGAAAATTTTCACGACAGGATTTTGGCTTTAAAAAAGTCGAACATTTTCATGAAGTATTTCAGCTTCAAAAAAGTTGAAAATTTTCATGAAAAGATTTCGGCTACAAAAAAGTTGAAAATTTTCATGAAAAGATTTCGGCTTCAAAAAAGTTGAAAGTTTTCACGACAGGATTTCGGCTTTAAAAAAGTCGAACGTTTTCATGAAGTATTTCGGCTTCAAAAAAGTCGAACATTTTCATGAAGTATTTCGGATTCAAAAAAGTTGAAAATTTTCACGACAGGATTTCGGCTTTAAAAAAGTCGAACATTTTCATGAAAAGATTTCGGCTACAAAGAAGTTGAAAATTTTCATGAAAAGATTTCGGCTTCAAAAAAGTTGAAAATTTTCACGAAAAGATTTCGGCTTCAAAAAAGTTGAAAATTTTCATGAAAAGATTTCGGTTTCAAAAAAGTTGAAAATTTTCACGACAGGATTTCGGCTTTAAAAAAGTCGAACATTTTCATGAAATATTTCAGCTTCAAAAAAGTTGAAAATTTTCATGAAAAGATTTCGGCTACAAAAAAGTTGAAAATTTTCATGAAAAGATTTCGGCTTCAAAAAAGTTGAAAATTTTCACGACAGGATTTCGGCTTTAAAAAAGTCGAACGTTTTCATGAAGTATTTCGGATTCAAAAAAGTTGAAAATTTTCATGAAAAGATTTTGGCTTCAAAAAAGCTGAAAATTTTCATGAAAAGATTTCGGCTTCAAAAAAGTTGAAAATTTTCACGACAGGATTTCGGCTTTAAAAAAGTTGAACATTTTCATGAAGTATTTGGGCTTCAAAAAAGTTGAAAATTTTCATGAAAAGATTTCGGCTTCAAAAAAGTTGAAAATTTTCACGACAGGATTTCGGCTTTAAAAAAGTCGAACATTTTCATGAAGTATTTCAGCTTCAAAAAAGTTGAAAATTTTAATGAAAAGATTTCGGTTTCAAAAAAGTTGAAAATTTTCACGACAGGATTTCGGCTTTAAAAAAGTCGAACATTTTCATGAAGTATTTCAGCTTCAAAAAAGTTGAAAATTTTCATGAAAAGATTTCGGCTACAAAAAAGTTGAAAATTTTCATGAAAAGATTTCGGCTTCAAAAAAGTTGAAAATTTTCACGACAGGATTTCGGCTTTAAAAAAGTCGAACGTTTTCATGAAGTATTTGGGCTTCAAAAAAGTCGAACATTTTCATGAAGTATTTGGGCTTCAAAAAAGTTGAAAATTTTCACGACAGGATTTCGGCTTTAAAAAAGTCGAACATTTTCATGAAGTATTTCAGCTTCAAAAAAGTTGAAAATTTTCATGAAAAGATTTCGGCTACAAAAAAGTTGAAAATTTTCATGAAAAGATTTCGGCTTCAAAAAAGTTGAAAATTTTCATGAAAAGATTTCGACTTCAAAAAAGTTGAAAATTTTCACGACAGGATTTTGGCTTTAAAAAAGTCGAACATTTTCATGAAGTATTTCAGCTTCAAAAAAGTTGAAAATTTTCATGAAAAGATTTCGGCTACAAAAAAGTTAAAAATTTTCATGAAAAGATTTCGGCTTCAAAAAAGTTGAAAATGTTCACGACAGGATTTCGGCTTTAAAAAAGTCGAACGTTTTCATGAAGTATTTCAGCTTCAAAAAAGTTTAAAATTTTCATGAAAAGATTTCGGCTTCAAAAAAGTTGAAAATTTTCATGAAAAGATTTCGGCTTCAAAAAAGTTGAAAATTTTCACGACAGGATTTCGGCTTTAAAAAAGTCGAACATTTTCATGAAGTATTTCAGCTTCAAAAAAGTTGAAAATTTTCATGAAAAGATTTCGGTTTCAAAAAAGTTGAAAATTTTCACGACAGGATTTCGGCTTTAAAAAAGTCGAACATTTTCATGAAATATTTCAGCTTCAAAAAAGTTGAAAATTTTCATGAAAAGATTTCGGCTACAAAAAAGTTGAAAATTTTCATGAAAAGATTTCGGCTTCAAAAAAGTTGAAAATTTTCACGACAGGATTTCGGCTTTAAAAAAGTCGAACGTTTTCATGAAGTATTTGGGCTTCAAAAAAGTCGAACATTTTCATGAAGTATTTGGGCTTCAAAAAAGTTGAAAATTTTCACGACAGGATTTCGGCTTTAAAAAAGTCGAACATTTTCATGAAGTATTTCAGCTTCAAAAAAGTTGAAAATTTTCATGAAAAGATTTCGGCTACAAAAAAGTTGAAAATTTTCATGAAAAGATTTCGGCTTCAAAAAAGTTGAAAATTTTCATGAAAAGATTTCGACTTCAAAAAAGTTGAAAATTTTCACGACAGGATTTTGGCTTTAAAAAAGTCGAACATTTTCATGAAGTATTTCAGCTTCAAAAAAGTTGAAAATTTTCATGAAAAGATTTCGGCTACAAAAAAGTTGAAAATTTTCATGAAAAGATTTCGGCTTCAAAAAAGTTGAAAATGTTCACGACAGGATTTCGGCTTTAAAAAAGTCGAACGTTTTCATGAAGTATTTCAGCTTCAAAAAAGTTTAAAATTTTCATGAAAAGATTTCGGCTTCAAAAAAGTTGAAAATTTTCACTACAGGATTTCGACTTTAAAAAAGTCGAACATTTTCATGAAGTATTTCAGCTTCAAAAAAGTTGAAAATTTTCATGAAAAGATTTCGGCTTCAAAAAAGTTGAAAATTTTCATGAAAAGATTTCGGCTTCAAAAAAGTTTAAAATTTTCACGACAGGATTTCGGCTTTAAAAAAGTCGAACATTTTCATGAAAAGATTTCGGCTTCAAAAAAGTTGAAAATTTTCACGACAGGATTTCGGCTTTAAAAAAGTCGAACATTTTCATGAAATATTTCAGCTTCAAAAAAGTTGAAAATTTTCATGAAAAGATTTCGGCTACAAAAAAGTTGAAAATTTTCATGAAAAGATTTCGGCTTCAAAAAAGTTGAAAATTTTCACGACAGGATTTCGGCTTTAAAAAAGTCGAACGTTTTCATGAAGTATTTGGGCTTCAAAAAAGTCGAACATTTTCATGAAGTATTTGGGCTTCAAAAAAGTTGAAAATTTTCACGACAGGATTTCGGCTTTAAAAAAGTCGAACATTTTCATGAAGTATTTCAGCTTCAAAAAAGTTGAAAATTTTCATGAAAAGATTTCGGCTACAAAAAAGTTGAAAATTTTCATGAAAAGATTTCGGCTTCAAAAAAGTTGAAAATTTTCATGAAAAGATTTCGACTTCAAAAAAGTTGAAAATTTTCACGACAGGATTTTGGCTTTAAAAAAGTCGAACATTTTCATGAAGTATTTCAGCTTCAAAAAAGTTGAAAATTTTCATGAAAAGATTTCGGCTACAAAAAAGTTGAAAATTTTCATGAAAAGATTTCGGCTTCAAAAAAGTTGAAAATGTTCACGACAGGATTTCGGCTTTAAAAAAGTCGAACGTTTTCATGAAGTATTTCAGCTTCAAAAAAGTTTAAAATTTTCATGAAAAGATTTCGGCTTCAAAAAAGTTGAAAATTTTCATGAAAAGATTTCGGCTTTAAAAAAGTTGAAAATTTTCACGACAGGATTTCGACTTTAAAAAAGTCGAACATTTTCATGAAGTATTTCAGCTTCAAAAAAGTTGAAAATTTTCATGAAAAGATTTCGGCTTCAAAAAAGTTGAAAATTTTCATGAAAAGATTTCGGCTTCAAAAAAGTTGAAAATTTTCACGACAGGATTTCGGCTTTAAAAAAGTCGAACATTTTCATGAAGTATTTCAGCTTCAAAAAAGTTGAAAATTTTCATGAAAAGATTTCGGTTTCAAAAAAGTTGAAAATTTTCATGAAAAGATTTCAGCTTCAAAAAAGTTGAAAATTTTCATGAAAAGATTTCGGCTACAAAAAAGTTGAAAATTTTCATGAAAAGATTTCGGCTTCAAAAAAGTTGAAAATTTTCATGAAAAGATTTCGACTTCAAAAAAGTTGAAAATTTTCACGACAGGATTTTGGCTTTAAAAAAGTCGAACATTTTCATGAAGTATTTCAGCTTCAAAAAAGTTGAAAATTTTCATGAAAAGATTTCGGCTACAAAAAAGTTGAAAATTTTCATGAAAAGATTTCGGCTTCAAAAAAGTTGAAAATTTTCATGAAAAGATTTCGGCTTCAAAAAAGTTGAAAATTTTCACGACAGGATTTCGGCTTTAAAAAAGTCGAACATTTTCATGAAGTATTTCAGCTTCAAAAAAGTTGAAAATTTTCATGAAAAGATTTCGGTTTCAAAAAAGTTGAAAATTTTCATGAAAAGATTTCAGCTTCAAAAAAGTTGAAAATTTTCATGAAAAGATTTCGGCTACAAAAAAGTTGAAAATTTTCATGAAAAGATTTCGGCTTCAAAAAAGTTGAAAATTTTCATGAAAAGATTTCGACTTCAAAAAAGTTGAAAATTTTCACGACAGGATTTTGGCTTTAAAAAAGTCGAACATTTTCATGAAGTATTTCAGCTTCAAAAAAGTTGAAAATTTTCATGAAAAGATTTCGGCTACAAAAAAGTTGAAAATTTTCATGAAAAGATTTCGGCTTCAAAAAAGTTGAAAATGTTCACGACAGGATTTCGGCTTTAAAAAAGTCGAACGTTTTCATGAAGTATTTCAGCTTCAAAAAAGTTTAAAATTTTCATGAAAAGATTTCGGCTTCAAAAAAGTTGAAAATTTTCATGAAAAGATTTCGGCTTCAAAAAAGTTGAAAATGTTCACGACAGGATTTCGGCTTTAAAAAAGTCGAACGTTTTCATGAAGTATTTCAGCTTCAAAAAAGTTTAAAATTTTCATGAAAAGATTTCGGCTTCAAAAAAGTTGAAAATTTTCATGAAAAGATTTCGGCTTCAAAAAAGTTGAAAATTTTCACGACAGGATTTCGGCTTTAAAAAAGTCGAACATTTTCATGAAATATTTCAGCTTCAAAAAAGTTGAAAATTTTCATGAAAAGATTTCGGCTACAAAAAAGTTGAAAATTTTCATGAAAAGATTTCGGCTTCAAAAAAGTTGAAAATTTTCATGAAAAGATTTCGGCTACAAAAAAGTTGAAAATTTTCATGAAAAGATTTCGGCTTCAAAAAAGTTGAAAATTTTCATGAAAAGATTTCGACTTCAAAAAAGTTGAAAATTTTCACGACAGGATTTTGGCTTTAAAAAAGTCGAACATTTTCATGAAGTATTTCAGCTTCAAAAAAGTTGAAAATTTTCATGAAAAGATTTCGGCTACAAAAAAGTTGAAAATTTTCATGAAAAGATTTCGGCTTCAAAAAAGTTGAAAATGTTCATGACAGGATTTCGGCTTTAAAAAAGTCGAACGTTTTCATGAAGTATTTCAGCTTCAAAAAAGTTTAAAATTTTCATGAAAAGATTTCGGCTTCAAAAAAGTTGAAAATTTTCATGAAAAGATTTCGGCTTCAAAAAAGTTGAAAATGTTCACGACAGGATTTCGGCTTTAAAAAAGTCGAACGTTTTCATGAAGTATTTCAGCTTCAAAAAAGTTTAAAATTTTCATGAAAAGATTTCGGCTTCAAAAAAGTTGAAAATTTTCATGAAAAGATTTCGGCTTCAAAAAAGTTGAAAATTTTCACGACAGGATTTCGGCTTTAAAAAAGTCGAACATTTTCATGAAATATTTCAGCTTCAAAAAAGTTGAAAATTTTCATGAAAAGATTTCGGCTACAAAAAAGTTGAAAATTTTCATGAAAAGATTTCGGCTTCAAAAAAGTTGAAAATTTTCACGACAGGATTTCGGCTTTAAAAAAGTCGAACGTTTTCATGAAGTATTTGGGCTTCAAAAAAGTCGAACATTTTCATGAAGTATTTGGGCTTCAAAAAAGTTGAAAATTTTCACGACAGGATTTCGGCTTTAAAAAAGTCGAACATTTTCATGAAGTATTTCAGCTTCAAAAAAGTTGAAAATTTTCATGAAAAGATTTCGGCTACAAAAAAGTTGAAAATTTTCATGAAAAGATTTCGGCTTCAAAAAAGTTGAAAATTTTCATGAAAAGATTTCGACTTCAAAAAAGTTGAAAATTTTCACGACAGGATTTTGGCTTTAAAAAAGTCGAACATTTTCATGAAGTATTTCAGCTTCAAAAAAGTTGAAAATTTTCATGAAAAGATTTCGGCTTCAAAAAAGTTGAAAATTTTCACGACAGGATTTCGACTTTAAAAAAGTCGAACATTTTCATGAAGTATTTCAGCTTCAAAAAAGTTGAAAATTTTCATGAAAAGATTTCGGCTTCAAAAAAGTTGAAAATTTTCATGAAAAGATTTCGGCTTCAAAAAAGTTTAAAATTTTCACGACAGGATTTCGGCTTTAAAAAAGTCGAACATTTTCATGAAGTATTTCAGCTTCAAAAAAGTTGAAAATTTTCATGAAAAGATTTCGGTTTCAAAAAAGTTGAAAATTTTCATGAAAAGAATTCAGCTTCAAAAAAGTTGAAAATTTTCATGAAAAGATTTCGGCTTCAAAAAAGTTGAAAATGTTCACGACAGGATTTCGGCTTTAAAAAAGTCGAACGTTTTCATGAAGTATTTCAGCTTCAAAAAAGTTTAAAATTTTCATGAAAAGATTTCGGCTTCAAAAAAGTTGAAAATTTTCATGAAAAGATTTCGGCTTCAAAAAAGTTGAAAATTTTCACGACAGGATTTCGACTTTAAAAAAGTCGAACATTTTCATGAAGTATTTCAGCTTCAAAAAAGTTGAAAATTTTCATGAAAAGATTTCGGCTTCAAAAAAGTTGAAAATTTTCATGAAAAGATTTCGGCTTCAAAAAAGTTGAAAATTTTCACGACAGGATTTCGGCTTTAAAAAAGTCGAACATTTTCATGAAGTATTTCAGCTTCAAAAAAGTTGAAAATTTTCATGAAAAGATTTCGGTTTCAAAAAAGTTGAAAATTTTCATGAAAAGATTTCAGCTTCAAAAAAGTTGAAAATTTTCATGAAAAGATTTCGGCTACAAAAAAGTTGAAAATTTTCATGAAAAGATTTCGGCTTCAAAAAAGTTGAAAATTTTCATGAAAAGATTTCGACTTCAAAAAAGTTGAAAATTTTCACGACAGGATTTTGGCTTTAAAAAAGTCGAACATTTTCATGAAGTATTTCAGCTTCAAAAAAGTTGAAAATTTTCATGAAAAGATTTCGGCTACAAAAAAGTTGAAAATTTTCATGAAAAGATTTCGGCTTCAAAAAAGTTGAAAATGTTCACGACAGGATTTCGGCTTTAAAAAAGTCGAACGTTTTCATGAAGTATTTCAGCTTCAAAAAAGTTTAAAATTTTCATGAAAAGATTTCGGCTTCAAAAAAGTTGAAAATTTTCATGAAAAGATTTCGGCTTCAAAAAAGTTGAAAATGTTCACGACAGGATTTCGGCTTTAAAAAAGTCGAACGTTTTCATGAAGTATTTCAGCTTCAAAAAAGTTTAAAATTTTCATGAAAAGATTTCGGCTTCAAAAAAGTTGAAAATTTTCATGAAAAGATTTCGGCTTCAAAAAAGTTGAAAATTTTCACGACAGGATTTCGGCTTTAAAAAAGTCGAACATTTTCATGAAGTATTTCAGCTTCAAAAAAGTTGAAAATTTTCATGAAAAGATTTCGGCTTCAAAAAAGTTGAAAATTTTCATGAAAAGATTTCGGCTTCAAAAAAGTTGAAAATTTTCACGACAGGATTTCGGCTTTAAAAAAGTCGAACATTTTCATGAAGTATTTCAGCTTCAAAAAAGTTGAAAATTTTCATGAAAAGATTCCGGTTTCAAAAAAGTTGAAAATTTTCATGAAAAGATTTCAGCTTCAAAAAAGTTGAAAATTTTCATGAAAAGATTTCGGCTACAAAAAAGTTGAAAATTTTCATGAAAAGATTTCGGCTTCAAAAAAGTTGAAAATTTTCATGAAAAGATTTCGACTTCAAAAAAGTTGAAAATTTTCACGACAGGATTTTGGCTTTAAAAAAGTCGAACATTTTCATGAAGTATTTCAGCTTCAAAAAAGTTGAAAATTTTCATGAAAAGATTTCGGCTACAAAAAAGTTGAAAATTTTCATGAAAAGATTTCGGCTTCAAAAAAGTTGAAAATGTTCACGACAGGATTTCGGCTTTAAAAAAGTCGAACGTTTTCATGAAGTATTTCAGCTTCAAAAAAGTTTAAAATTTTCATGAAAAGATTTCGGCTTCAAAAAAGTTGAAAATTTTCATGAAAAGATTTCGGCTTCAAAAAAGTTGAAAATTTTCACGACAGGATTTCGGCTTTAAAAAAGTCGAACATTTTCATGAAGTATTTCAGCTTCAAAAAAGTTGAAAATTTTCATGAAAAGATTTCGGCTACAAAAAAGTTGAAAATTTTCATGAAAAGATTTCGGCTTCAAAAAAGTTGAAAATGTTCACGACAGGATTTCGGCTTTAAAAAAGTCGAACGTTTTCATGAAGTATTTCAGCTTCAAAAAAGTTTAAAATTTTCATGAAAAGATTTCGGCTTCAAAAAAGTTGAAAATTTTCATGAAAAGATTTCGGCTTCAAAAAAGTTGAAAATTTTCACGACAGGATTTCGGCTTTAAAAAAGTCGAACATTTTCATGAAGTATTTCAGCTTCAAAAAAGTTGAAAATTTTCATGAAAAGATTTCGGCTACAAAAAAGTTGAAAATTTTCATGAAAAGATTTCGGCTTCAAAAAAGTTGAAAATTTTCACGACAGGATTTCGGCTTTAAAAAAGTCGAACGTTTTCATGAAGTATTTGGGCTTCAAAAAAGTCGAACATTTTCATGAAGTATTTGGGCTTCAAAAAAGTTGAAAATTTTCACGACAGGATTTCGGCTTTAAAAAAGTCGAACATTTTCATGAAGTATTTCAGCTTCAAAAAAGTTGAAAATTTTCATGAAAAGATTTCGGCTACAAAAAAGTTGAAAATTTTCATGAAAAGATTTCGGCTTCAAAAAAGTTGAAAATTTTCATGAAAAGATTTCGACTTCAAAAAAGTTGAAAATTTTCACGACAGGATTTTGGCTTTAAAAAAGTCGAACATTTTCATGAAGTATTTCAGCTTCAAAAAAGTTGAAAATTTTCATGAAAAGATTTCGGCTACAAAAAAGTTGAAAATTTTCATGAAAAGATTTCGGCTTCAAAAAAGTTGAAAATGTTCACGACAGGATTTCGGCTTTAAAAAAGTCGAACGTTTTCATGAAGTATTTCAGCTTCAAAAAAGTTGAAAATTTTCATGAAAAGATTTCGGCTTCAAAAAAGTTGAAAATTTTCATGAAAAGATTTCGGCTTCAAAAAAGTTGAAAATTTTCACGACAGGATTTCGGCTTTAAAAAAGTCGAACATTTTCATGAAGTATTTCAGCTTCAAAAAAGTTGAAAATTTTCATGAAAAGATTTCGGCTTCAAAAAAGTTGAAAATGTTCACGACAGGATTTCGGCTTTAAAAAAGTCGAACGTTTTCATGAAGTATTTCAGCTTCAAAAAAGTTGAAAATTTTCATGAAAAGATTTCGGCTTCAAAAAAGTTGAAAATTTTCATGAAAAGATTTCGGCTTCAAAAAAGTTGAAAATTTTCACGACAGGATTTCGGCTTTAAAAAAGTCGAACATTTTCATGAAGTATTTCAGCTTCAAAAAAGTTGAAAATTTTCATGAAAAGATTTCGGCTTCAAAAAAGTTGAAAATTTTCACGACAGGATTTCGGCTTTAAAAAAGTCGAACATTTTCATGAAGTATTTCAGCTTCAAAAAAGTTGAAAATTTTCATGAAAAGATTTCGGTTTCAAAAAAGTTGAAAATTTTCACGACAAGATTTCGGCTTTAAAAAAGTCGAACATTTTCATGAAGTATTTCGGATTCAAAAAAGTTGAAAATTTTCATGAAAAGATTTCGGCTACAAAAAAGTTGAAAATTTTCATGAAAAAATTTCGGCTTCAAAAAAGTTGAAAATTTTCACGACAGGATTTCGGCTTTAATAAAGTCGAACATTTTCATGAAGTATTTGGGCTTCATAAAAGTTGAAAATTTTCACCACAGGATTTTGGCTTTAAAAAAGTCGAACATTTTCATGAAGAATTTCAGCTTCAAAAAAGTTGAAAATTTTCATGAAAAGATTTCGGTTTCAAAAAAGTTGAAAATTTTCACGACAGGATTTCGGCTTTAAAAAAGTCGAACATTTTCATGAAGTATTTCAGCTTCAAAAAAGTTGAAAATTTTCATGAAAAGATTTCGGCTACAAAAAAGTTGAAAATTTTCATGAAAAGATTTCGGCTTCAAAAAAGTTGAAAATTTTCACGACAGGATTTCGGCTTTAAAAAAGTCGAACGTTTTCATGAAGTATTTGGGCTTCAAAAAAGTCGAACATTTTCATGAAGTATTTGGGCTTCAAAAAAGTTGAAAATTTTCACGACAGGATTTCGGCTTTAAAAAAGTCGAACATTTTCATGAAGTATTTCAGCTTCAAAAAAGTTGAAAATTTTCATGAAAAGATTTCGGCTACAAAAAAGTTGAAAATTTTCATGAAAAGATTTCGGCTTCAAAAAAGTTGAAAATTTTCATGAAAAGATTTCGACTTCAAAAAAGTTGAAAATTTTCACGACAGGATTTTGGCTTTAAAAAAGTCGAACATTTTCATGAAGTATTTCAGCTTCAAAAAAGTTGAAAATTTTCATGAAAAGATTTCGGCTACAAAAAAGTTGAAAATTTTCATGAAAAGATTTCGGCTTCAAAAAAGTTGAAAATGTTCACGACAGGATTTCGGCTTTAAAAAAGTCGAACGTTTTCATGAAGTATTTCAGCTTCAAAAAAGTTGAAAATTTTCATGAAAAGATTTCGGCTTCAAAAAAGTTGAAAATTTTCATGAAAAGATTTCGGCTTCAAAAAAGTTGAAAATTTTCACGACAGGATTTCGGCTTTAAAAAAGTCGAACATTTTCATGAAGTATTTCAGCTTCAAAAAAGTTGAAAATTTTCATGAAAAGATTTCGGCTTCAAAAAAGTTGAAAATTTTCATGAATAGATTTCGGCTTCAAAAAAGTTGAAAATTTTCACGACAGGATTTCGGCTTTAATAAAGTCGAACATTTTCATGAAGTATTTGGGCTTCATAAAAGTTGAAAATTTTCACCACAGGATTTTGGCTTTAAAAAAGTCGAACATTTTCATGAAGAATTTGGGCTTCAAAAAAGTTGAAAATTTTCATGAAAAGATTTCGGCTTCAAAAAAGTTGAAAATTTTCATGAAAAGATTTCGGCTTCAAAAAAGTTGAAAATTTTCACGACAGGATTTCGGCTTTAAAAAAGTCGAACATTTTCATGAAGTATTTCAGCTTCAAAAAAGTTTAAAATTTTCATGAAAAGATTTCGGCTTCAAAAAAGTTGAAAATTTTCACGACAGGATTTCGGCTTTAAAAAAGTCGAACATTTTCATGAAGTATTTCAGCTTCAAAAAAGTAGAACATTTTCATGAAGTATTTGGGCTTCAAAAAAGTTGAAAATTTTCACGACAGGATTTCAGCTTCAAAAAAGTCGAACATTTTCATGAAGTATTTCGGCTTCAAAAAAGTTGAACATTTTCATGAAGTATTTCAGCTTCAAAAAAGTTGAAAATTTTCATGAAAAGATTTCGGCTACAAAAAAGTTGAAAATTTTCACGACAGGATTTCGGCTTTAAAAAAGTCGAACGTTTTCATGAAGTATTTCGGCTTCAAAAAAGTCGAACATTTTCATGAAGTATTTCGGCTTCAAAAAAGTTGAACATTTTCATGAAGTATTTGGGCTTCAAAAAGGTTGAAAATTTTCACGAAAGGATTTCAGCTTCAAAAAAGTCGAACATTTTCATGAAGTATTTCGGCTTCAAAAAAGTTGAAAATTTTCATGAAGTATTTGGGCTTCAAAAAAGTTGAAAATTTTCACGACAGGATTTCGGCTTTAAAAAAGTCGAACATTTTCATGAAGTATTTCAGCTTAAAAAAAGTTGAAAATTTTCATGAAAAGATTTCGGCTACAAAAAAGTTGAAAATTTTAATGAAAAGATTTCGGCTTCAAAAAAGTTGAAAATTTTCATGAAAAGATTTCGACTTCAAAAAAGTTGAAAATTTTCACGACAGGATTTTGGCTTTAAAAAAGTCGAACATTTTCATGAAGTATTTCAGCTTCAAAAAAGTTGAAAATTTTCATGAAAAGATTTCGGCTACAAAAAAGTTGAAAATTTTCATGAAAAGATTTCGGCTTCAAAAAAGTTGAAAATTTTCACGACAGGATTTCGGCTTTAAAAAAGTCGAACGTTTTCATGAAGTATTTCGGCTTCAAAAAAGTCGAACATTTTCATGAAGTATTTCGGATTCAAAAAAGTTGAAAATTTTCACGACAGGATTTCGGCTTTAAAAAAGTCGAACGTTTTCATGAAGTATTTCAGCTTCAAAAAAGTTTAAAATTTTCATGAAAAGATTTCGGCTTCAAAAAAGTTGAAAATTTTCATGAAAAGATTTCGGCTTCAAAAAAGTTGAAAATTTTCACGACAGGATTTCGGCTTTAAAAAAGTCGAACATTTTCATGAAGTATTTCAGCTTCAAAAAAGTTGAAAATTTTCATGAAAAGATTTCGGTTTCAAAAAAGTTGAAAATTTTCACGACAGGATTTCGGCTTTAAAAAAGTCGAACGTTTTCATGAAGTATTTCAGCTTCAAAAAAGTTGAAAATTTTCATGAAAAGATTTCGGCTACAAAAAAGTTGAAAATTTTCATGAAAAGATTTCGGCTTCAAAAAAGTTGAAAATGTTCACGACAGGATTTCGGCTTTAAAAAAGTCGAACGTTTTCATGAAGTATTTCAGCTTCAAAAAAGTTTAAAATTTTCATGAAAAGATTTCGGCTTCAAAAAAGTTGAAAATTTTCATGAAAAGATTTCGGCTTCAAAAAAGTTGAAAATTTTCACGACAGGATTTCGGCTTTAAAAAAGTCGAACATTTTCATGAAGTATTTCAGCTTCAAAAAAGTTGAAAATTTTCATGAAAAGATTTCGGCTACAAAAAAGTTGAAAATTTTCATGAAAAGATTTCGGCTTCAAAAAAGTTGAAAATTTTCACGACAGGATTTCGGCTTTAAAAAAGTCGAACGTTTTCATGAAGTATTTGGGCTTCAAAAAAGTCGAACATTTTCATGAAGTATTTGGGCTTCAAAAAAGTTGAAAATTTTCACGACAGGATTTCGGCTTTAAAAAAGTCGAACATTTTCATGAAGTATTTCAGCTTCAAAAAAGTTGAAAATTTTCATGAAAAGATTTCGGCTACAAAAAAGTTGAAAATTTTCATGAAAAGATTTCGGCTTCAAAAAAGTTGAAAATTTTCATGAAAAGATTTCGACTTCAAAAAAGTTGAAAATTTTCACGACAGGATTTTGGCTTTAAAAAAGTCGAACATTTTCATGAAGTATTTCAGCTTCAAAAAAGTTGAAAATTTTCATGAAAAGATTTCGGCTACAAAAAAGTTGAAAATTTTCATGAAAAGATTTCGGCTTCAAAAAAGTTGAAAATTTTCACGACAGGATTTCGGCTTTAAAAAAGTCGAACATTTTCATGAAGTATTTCAGCTTCAAAAAAGTTGAAAATTTTCATGAAAAGATTTCGGTTTCAAAAAAGTTGAAAATTTTCACGACAGGATTTCGGCTTTAAAAAAGTCGAACATTTTCATGAAGTATTTCAGCTTCAAAAAAGTTGAAAATTTTCATGAAAAGATTTCGGCTACAAAAAAGTTGAAAATTTTCATGAAAAGATTTCGGCTTCAAAAAAGTTGAAAATTTTCACGACAGGATTTCGGCTTTAAAAAAGTCGAACGTTTTCATGAAGTATTTGGGCTTCAAAAAAGTTGAAAATGTTCACGACAGGATTTCGGCTTTAAAAAAGTCGAACGTTTTCATGAAGTATTTCAGCTTCGAAAAAGTTGAAAATTTTCATGAAAAGATTTCGGCTACAAAAAAGTTGAAAATTTTCACGACAGGATTTCGGCTTTAAAAAAGTCGAACATTTTCATGAAGTATTTCAGCTTCAAAAAAGTTGAAAATTTTCATGAAAAGATTTCGGTTTCAAAAAAGTTGAAAATTTTCACGACAGGATTTCGGCTTTAAAAAAGTCGAACATTTTCATGAAGTATTTCAGCTTCAAAAAAGTTGAAAATTTTCATGAAAAGATTTCGGCTACAAAAAAGTTGAAAATTTTCATGAAAAGATTTCGGCTTCAAAAAAGTTGAAAATTTTCACGACAGGATTTCGGCTTTAAAAAAGTCGAACGTTTTCATGAAGTATTTGGGCTTCAAAAAAGTCGAACATTTTCATGAAGTATTTGGGCTTCAAAAAAGTTGAAAATTTTCACGACAGGATTTCGGCTTTAAAAAAGTCGAACATTTTCATGAAGTATTTCAGCTTCAAAAAAGTTGAAAATTTTCATGAAAAGATTTCGGCTACAAAAAAGTTGAAAATTTTCATGAAAAGATTTCGGCTTCAAAAAAGTTGAAAATTTTCATGAAAAGATTTCGACTTCAAAAAAGTTGAAAATTTTCACGACAGGATTTTGGCTTTAAAAAAGTCGAACATTTTCATGAAGTATTTCAGCTTCAAAAAAGTTGAAAATTTTCATGAAAAGATTTCGGCTACAAAAAAGTTGAAAATTTTCATGAAAAGATTTCGGCTTCAAAAAAGTTGAAAATTTTCACGACAGGATTTCGGCTTTAAAAAAGTCGAACATTTTCATGAAGTATTTCAGCTTCAAAAAAGTTGAAAATTTTCATGAAAAGATTTCGGTTTCAAAAAAGTTGAAAATTTTCACGACAGGATTTCGGCTTTAAAAAAGTCGAACATTTTCATGAAGTATTTCAGCTTCAAAAAAGTTGAAAATTTTCATGAAAAGATTTCGGCTACAAAAAAGTTGAAAATTTTCATGAAAAGATTTCGGCTTCAAAAAAGTTGAAAATTTTCACGACAGGATTTCGGCTTTAAAAAAGTCGAACGTTTTCATGAAGTATTTGGGCTTCAAAAAAGTTGAAAATGTTCACGACAGGATTTCGGCTTTAAAAAAGTCGAACGTTTTCATGAAGTATTTCAGCTTCGAAAAAGTTGAAAATTTTCATGAAAAGATTTCGGCTACAAAAAAGTTGAAAATTTTCACGACAGGATTTCGGCTTTAAAAAAGTCGAACATTTTCATGAAGTATTTCAGCTTCAAAAAAGTTGAAAATTTTCATGAAAAGATTTCGGTTTCAAAAAAGTTGAAAATTTTCACGACAGGATTTCGGCTTTAAAAAAGTCGAACATTTTCATGAAGTATTTCAGCTTCAAAAAAGTTGAAAATTTTCATGAAAAGATTTCGGCTACAAAAAAGTTGAAAATTTTCATGAAAAGATTTCGGCTTCAAAAAAGTTGAAAATTTTCACGACAGGATTTCGGCTTTAAAAAAGTCGAACGTTTTCATGAAGTATTTGGGCTTCAAAAAAGTCGAACATTTTCATGAAGTATTTGGGCTTCAAAAAAGTTGAAAATTTTCACGACAGGATTTCGGCTTTAAAAAAGTCGAACATTTTCATGAAGTATTTCAGCTTCAAAAAAGTTGAAAATTTTCATGAAAAGATTTCGGCTACAAAAAAGTTGAAAATTTTCATGAAAAGATTTCGGCTTCAAAAAAGTTGAAAATTTTCATGAAAAGATTTCGACTTCAAAAAAGTTGAAAATTTTCACGACAGGATTTTGGCTTTAAAAAAGTCGAACATTTTCATGAAGTATTTCAGCTTCAAAAAAGTTGAAAATTTTCATGAAAAGATTTCGGCTACAAAAAAGTTGAAAATTTTCATGAAAAGATTTCGGCTTCAAAAAAGTTGAAAATGTTCACGACAGGATTTCGGCTTTAAAAAAGTCGAACGTTTTCATGAAGTATTTCAGCTTCAAAAAAGTTTAAAATTTTCATGAAAAGATTTCGGCTTCAAAAAAGTTGAAAATTTTCATGAAAAGATTTCGGCTTCAAAAAAGTTGAAAATTTTCACGACAGGATTTCGACTTTAAAAAAGTCGAACATTTTCATGAAGTATTTCAGCTTCAAAAAAGTTGAAAATTTTCATGAAAAGATTTCGGCTTCAAAAAAGTTGAAAATTTTCATGAAAAGATTTCGGCTTCAAAAAAGTTGAAAATTTTCACGACAGGATTTCGGCTTTAAAAAAGTCGAACATTTTCATGAAGTATTTCAGCTTCAAAAAAGTTGAAAATTTTCATGAAAAGATTTCGGTTTCAAAAAAGTTGAAAATTTTCATGAAAAGATTTCAGCTTCAAAAAAGTTGAAAATTTTCATGAAAAGATTTCGGCTTCAAAAAAGTTGAAAATGTTCACGACAGGATTTCGGCTTTAAAAAAGTCGAACGTTTTCATGAAGTATTTCAGCTTCAAAAAAGTTTAAAATTTTCATGAAAAGATTTCGGCTTCAAAAAAGTAGAAAATTTTCATGAAAAGATTTCGGCTTCAAAAAAGTTGAAAATTTTCACGACAGGATTTCGACTTTAAAAAAGTCGAACATTTTCATGAAGTATTTCAGCTTCAAAAAAGTTGAACATTTTCATGAAAAGATTTCGGCTTCAAAAAAGTTGAAAATTTTCATGAAAAGATTTCGGCTTCAAAAAAGTTGAAAATTTTCACGACAGGATTTCGGCTTTAAAAAAGTCGAACATTTTCATGAAGTATTTCAGCTTCAAAAAAGTTGAAAATTTTCATGAAAAGATTTCGGTTTCAAAAAAGTTGAAAATTTTCATGAAAAGATTTCAGCTTCAAAAAAGTTGAAAATTTTCATGAAAAGATTTCGGCTACAAAAAAGTTGAAAATTTTCATGAAAAGATTTCGGCTTCAAAAAAGTTGAAAATTTTCATGAAAAGATTTCGACTTCAAAAAAGTTGAAAATTTTCACGACAGGATTTTGGCTTTAAAAAAGTCGAACATTTTCATGAAGTATTTCAGCTTCAAAAAAGTTGAAAATTTTCATGAAAAGATTTCGGCTACAAAAAAGTTGAAAATTTTCATGAAAAGATTTCGGCTTCAAAAAAGTTGAAAATGTTCACGACAGGATTTCGGCTTTAAAAAAGTCGAACGTTTTCATGAAGTATTTCAGCTTCAAAAAAGTTTAAAATTTTCATGAAAAGATTTCGGCTTCAAAAAAGTTGAAAATTTTCATGAAAAGATTTCGGCTTCAAAAAAGTTGAAAATTTTCACGACAGGATTTCGGCTTTAAAAAAGTCGAACATTTTCATGAAGTATTTCAGCTTCAAAAAAGTTGAAAATTTTCATGAAAAGATTTCGGTTTCAAAAAAGTTGAAAATTTTCACGACAGGATTTCGGCTTTAAAAAAGTCGAACGTTTTCATGAAGTATTTCAGCTTCAAAAAAGTTGAAAATTTTCATGAAAAGATTTCGGCTACAAAAAAGTTGAAAATTTTCATGAAAAGATTTCGGCTTCAAAAAAGTTGAAAATGTTCACGACAGGATTTCGGCTTTAAAAAAGTCGAACGTTTTCATGAAGTATTTCAGCTTCAAAAAAGTTTAAAATTTTCATGAAAAGATTTCGGCTTCAAAAAAGTTGAAAATTTTCATGAAAAGATTTCGGCTTCAAAAAAGTTGAAAATTTTCACGACAGGATTTCGGCTTTAAAAAAGTCGAACATTTTCATGAAGTATTTCAGCTTCAAAAAAGTTGAAAATTTTCATGAAAAGATTTCGGCTTCAAAAAAGTTGAAAATTTTCATGAAAAGATTTCGGCTTCAAAAAAGTTGAAAATTTTCACGACAGGATTTCGGCTTTAAAAAAGTCGAACATTTTCATGAAGTATTTCAGCTTCAAAAAAGTTGAAAATTTTCATGAAAAGATTTCGGCTTCAAAAAAGTTGAAAATTTTCATGAAAAGATTTCGGCTTCTAAAAAGTTGAAAATTTTCACGACAGGATTTCGGCTTTAAAAAAGTCGAACATTTTCATGAAGTATTTCAGCTTCAAAAAAGTTGAAAATTTTCATGAAAAGATTTCGGTTTCAAAAAAGTTGAAAATTTTCACGACAGGATTTCGGCTTTAAAAAAGTCGAACATTTTCATGAAGTATTTCAGCTTCAAAAAAGTTGAAAATTTTCATGAAAAGATTTCGGCTACAAAAAAGTTGAAAATTTTCATGAAAAGATTTCGGCTTCAAAAAAGTTGAAAATTTTCACGACAGGATTTCGGCTTTAAAAAAGTCGAACGTTTTCATGAAGTATTTGGGCTTCAAAAAAGTCGAACATTTTCATGAAGTATTTGGGCTTCAAAAAAGTTGAAAATTTTCACGACAGGATTTCGGCTTTAAAAAAGTCGAACATTTTCATGAAGTATTTCAGCTTCAAAAAAGTTGAAAACTTTCATGAAAAGATTTCGGCTACAAAAAAGTTGAAAATTTTCATGAAAAGATTTCGGCTTCAAAAAAGTTGAAAATTTTCATGAAAAGATTTCGACTTCAAAAAAGTTGAAAATTTTCACGACAGGATTTCGGCTTTAAAAAAGTCGAACATTTTCATGAAGTATTTCAGCTTCAAAAAAGTTGAAAATTTTCATGAAAAGATTTCGGCTACAAAAAAGTTGAAAATTTTCATGAAAGATTTCGGCATCAAAAAAGTTGAAAATTTTCACGACAGGATTTCGGCTTTAAAAAAGTCGAACGTTTTCATGAAGTATTTCGGCTTCAAAAAAGTCGAACATTTTCATGAAGTATTTCGGCTTCAAAAAAGTTGAACATTTTCATGAAGTATTTGGGCTTCAAAAAGGTTGAAAATTTTCACGACAGGATTTCAGCTTCAAAAAAGTTGAAAATTTTCATGAAAAGATTTCGGCTTCAAAAAAGTTGAAAATTTTCACGACAGGATTTCGGCTTTAAAAAAGTCGAACGTTTTCATGAAGTATTTGGGCTTCAAAAAAGTCGAACATTTTCATGAAGTATTTGGGCTTCAAAAAAGTTGAAAATTTTCACGACAGGATTTCGGCTTTAAAAAAGTCGAACATTTTCATGAAGTATTTCAGCTTCAAAAAAGTTGAAAATTTTCATGAAAAGATTTCGGCTACAAAAAAGTTGAAAATTTTCATGAAAAGATTTCGGCTTCAAAAAAGTTGAAAATTTTCATGAAAAGATTTCGACTTCAAAAAAGTTGAAAATTTTCACGACAGGATTTTGGCTTTAAAAAAGTCGAACATTTTCATGAAGTATTTCAGCTTCAAAAAAGTTGAAAATTTTCATGAAAAGATTTCGGCTACAAAAAAGTTGAAAATTTTCATGAAAAGATTTCGGCTTCAAAAAAGTTGAAAATGTTCACGACAGGATTTCGGCTTTAAAAAAGTCGAACGTTTTCATGAAGTATTTCAGCTTCAAAAAAGTTTAAAATTTTCATGAAAAGATTTCGGCTTCAAAAAAGTTGAAAATTTTCATGAAAAGATTTCGGCTTCAAAAAAGTTGAAAATTTTCACGACAGGATTTCGACTTTAAAAAAGTCGAACATTTTCATGAAGTATTTCAGCTTCAAAAAAGTTTAAAATTTTCATGAAAAGATTTCGGCTTCAAAAAAGTTGAAAATTTTCATGAAAAGATTTCGGCTTCAAAAAAGTTGAAAATTTTCACGACAGGATTTCGGCTTTAAAAAAGTCGAACATTTTCATGAAGTATTTCAGCTTCAAAAAAGTTGAAAATTTTCATGAAAAGATTTCGGTTTCAAAAAAGTTGAAAATTTTCATGAAAAGATTTCAGCTTCAAAAAAGTTGAAAATTTTCATGAAAAGATTTCGGCTTCAAAAAAGTTGAAAATGTTCACGACAGGATTTCGGCTTTAAAAAAGTCGAACGTTTTCATGAAGTATTTCAGCTTCAAAAAAGTTTAAAATTTTCATGAAAAGATTTCGGCTTCAAAAAAGTAGAAAATTTTCATGAAAAGATTTCGGCTTCAAAAAAGTTGAAAATTTTCACGACAGGATTTCGACTTTAAAAAAGTCGAACATTTTCATGAAGTATTTCAGCTTCAAAAAAGTTGAAAATTTTCATGAAAAGATTTCGGCTTCAAAAAAGTTGAAAATTTTCATGAAAAGATTTCGGCTTCAAAAAAGTTGAAAATTTTCACGACAGGATTTCGGCTTTAAAAAAGTCGAACATTTTCATGAAGTATTTCAGCTTCAAAAAAGTTGAAAATTTTCATGAAAAGATTTCGGTTTCAAAAAAGTTGAAAATTTTCATGAAAAGATTTCAGCTTCAAAAAAGTTGAAAATTTTCATGAAAAGATTTCGGCTACAAAAAAGTTGAAAATTTTCATGAAAAGATTTCGGCTTCAAAAAAGTTGAAAATTTTCATGAAAAGATTTCGACTTCAAAAAAGTTGAAAATTTTCACGACAGGATTTTGGCTTTAAAAAAGTCGAACATTTTCATGAATTATTTCAGCTTCAAAAAAGTTGAAAATTTTCATGAAAAGATTTCGGCTACAAAAAAGTTGAAAATTTTCATGAAAAGATTTCGGCTACAAAAAAGTTGAAAATTTTCATGAAAAGATTTCGGCTTCAAAAAAGTTGAAAATGTTCACGACAGGATTTCGGCTTTAAAAAAGTCGAACGTTTTCATGAAGTATTTCAGCTTCAAAAAAGTTTAAAATTTTCATGAAAAGATTTCGGCTTCAAAAAAGTTGAAAATTTTCATGAAAAGATTTCGGCTTCAAAAAAGTTGAAAATTTTCACGACAGGATTTCGGCTTTAAAAAAGTCGAACATTTTCATGAAGTATTTCAGCTTCAAAAAAGTTGAAAATTTTCATGAAAAGATTTCGGCTTCAAAAAAGTTGAAAATTTTCATGAAAAGATTTCGGCTTCAAAAAAGTTGAAAATTTTCACGACAGGATTTCGGCTTTAAAAAAGTCGAACATTTTCATGAAGTATTTCAGCTTCAAAAAAGTTGAAAATTTTCATGAAAAGATTTCGGCTTCAAAAAAGTTGAAAATTTTCATGAAAAGATTTCGGCTTCAAAAAAGTTGAAAATTTTCACGACAGGATTTCGGCTTTAAAAAAGTCGAACATTTTCATGAAGTATTTCAGCTTCAAAAAAGTTGAAAATTTTCATGAAAAGATTTCGGTTTCAAAAAAGTTGAAAATTTTCACGACAGGATTTCGGGTTTAAAAAAGTCGAACATTTTCATGAAGTATTTCAGCTTCAAAAAAGTTGAAAATTTTCATGAAAAGATTTCGGCTACAAAAAAGTTGAAAATTTTCATGAAAAGATTTCGGCTTCAAAAAAGTTGAAAATTTTCACGACAGGATTTCGGCTTTAAAAAAGTCGAACGTTTTCATGAAGTATTTGGGCTTCAAAAAAGTCGAACATTTTCATGAAGTATTTGGGCTTCAAAAAAGTTGAAAATTTTCACGACAGGATTTCGGCTTTAAAAAAGTCGAACATTTTCATGAAGTATTTCAGCTTCAAAAAAGTTGAAAACTTTCATGAAAAGATTTCGGCTACAAAAAAGTTGAAAATTTTCATGAAAAGATTTCGGCTTCAAAAAAATTGAAAATTTTCATGAAAAGATTTCGACTTCAAAAAAGTTGAAAATTTTCACGACAGGATTTCGGCTTTAAAAAAGTCGAACATTTTCATGAAGTATTTCAGCTTCAAAAAAGTTGAAAATTTTCATGAAAAGATTTCGGCTACAAAAAAGTTGAAAATTTTCATGAAAGATTTCGGCATCAAAAAAGTTGAAAATTTTCACGACAGGATTTCGGCTTTAAAAAAGTCGAACGTTTTCATGAAGTATTTCGGCTTCAAAAAAGTCGAACATTTTCATGAAGTATTTCGGCTTCAAAAAAGTTGAACATTTTCATGAAGTATTTGGGCTTCAAAAAGGTTGAAAATTTTCACGACAGGATTTCAGCTTCAAAAAAGTTGAACATTTTCATGAAAAGATTTCGGCTTCAAAAAAGTTGAAAATTTTCACGACAGGATTTCGGCTTTAAAAAAGTCGAACGTTTTCATGAAGTATTTGGGCTTCAAAAAAGTCGAACATTTTCATGAAGTATTTGGGCTTCAAAAAAGTTGAAAATTTTCACGACAGGATTTCGGCTTTAAAAAAGTCGAACATTTTCATGAAGTATTTCAGCTTCAAAAAAGTTGAAAATTTTCATGAAAAGATTTCGGCTACAAAAAAGTTGAAAATTTTCATGAAAAGATTTCGGCTTCAAAAAAGTTGAAAATTTTCATGAAAAGATTTCGACTTCAAAAAAGTTGAAAATTTTCACGACAGTATTTTGGCTTTAAAAAAGTCGAACATTTTCATGAAGTATTTCAGCTTCAAAAAAGTTGAAAATTTTCATGAAAAGATTTCGGCTACAAAAAAGTTGAAAATTTTCATGAAAAGATTTCGGCTTCAAAAAAGTTGAAAATGTTCACGACAGGATTTCGGCTTTAAAAAAGTCGAACGTTTTCATGAAGTATTTCAGCTTCAAAAAAGTTTAAAATTTTCATGAAAAGATTTCGGCTTCAAAAAAGTTGAAAATTTTCATGAAAAGATTTCGGCTTCAAAAAAGTTGAAAATTTTCACGACAGGATTTCGACTTTAAAAAAGTCGAACATTTTCATGAAGTATTTCAGCTTCAAAAAAGTTGAAAATTTTCATGAAAAGATTTCGGCTTCAAAAAAGTTGAAAATTTTCATGAAAAGATTTCGGCTTCAAAAAAGTTGAAAATTTTCACGACAGGATTTCGGCTTTAAAAAAGTCGAACATTTTCATGAAGTATTTCAGCTCCAAAAAAGTTGAAAATTTTCATGAAAAGATTTCGGTTTCAAAAAAGTTGAAAATTTTCATGAAAAGATTTCAGCTTCAAAAAAGTTGAAAATTTTCATGAAAAGATTTCGGCTTCAAAAAAGTTGAAAATGTTCACGACAGGATTTCGGCTTTAAAAAAGTCGAACGTTTTCATGAAGTATTTCAGCTTCAAAAAAGTTTAAAATTTTCATGAAAAGATTTCGGCTTCAAAAAAGTAGAAAATTTTCATGAAAAGATTTCGGCTTCAAAAAAGTTGAAAATTTTCACGACAGGATTTCGACTTTAAAAAAGTCGAACATTTTCATGAAGTATTTCAGCTTCAAAAAAGTTGAAAATTTTCATGAAAAGATTTCGGCTTCAAAAAAGTTGAAAATTTTCATGAAAAGATTTCGGCTTCAAAAAAGTTGAAAATTTTCACGACAGGATTTCGACTTTAAAAAAGTCGAACATTTTCATGAAGTATTTCAGCTTCAAAAAAGTTGAAAATTTTCATGAAAAGATTTCGGCTTCAAAAAAGTTGAAAATTTTCATGAAAAGATTTCGGCTTCAAAAAAGTTGAAAATTTTCACGACAGGATTTCGGCTTTAAAAAAGTCGAACATTTTCATGAAGTATTTCAGCTTCAAAAAAGTTGAAAATTTTCATGAAAAGATTTCGGTTTCAAAAAAGTTGAAAATTTTCATGAAAAGATTTCAGCTTCAAAAAAGTTGAAAATTTTCATGAAAAGATTTCGGCTTCAAAAAAGTTGAAAATGTTCACGACAGGATTTCGGCTTTAAAAAAGTCGAACGTTTTCATGAAGTATTTCAGCTTCAAAAAAGTTTAAAATTTTCATGAAAAGATTTCGGCTTCAAAAAAGTAGAAAATTTTCATGAAAAGATTTCGGCTTCAAAAAAGTTGAAAATTTTCACGACAGGATTTCGACTTTAAAAAAGTCGAACATTTTCATGAAGTATTTCAGCTTCAAAAAAGTTGAAAATTTTCATGAAAAGATTTCGGCTTCAAAAAAGTTGAAAATTTTCATGAAAAGATTTCGGCTTCAAAAAAGTTGAAAATTTTCACGACAGGATTTCGGCTTTAAAAAAGTCGAACATTTTCATGAAGTATTTCAGCTTCAAAAAAGTTGAAAATTTTCATGAAAAGATTTCGGTTTCAAAAAAGTTGAAAATTTTCATGAAAAGATTTCAGCTTCAAAAAAGTTGAAAATTTTCATGAAAAGATTTCGGCTACAAAAAAGTTGAAAATTTTCATGAAAAGATTTCGGCTTCAAAAAAGTTGAAAATTTTCATGAAAAGATTTCGAATTCAAAAAAGTTGAAAATTTTCACGACAGGATTTTGGCTTTAAAAAAGTCGAACATTTTCATGAAGTATTTCAGCTTCAAAAAAGTTGAAAATTTTCATGAAAAGATTTCGGCTACAAAAAAGTTGAAAATTTTCATGAAAAGATTTCGGCTTTAAAAAAGTTGAAAATGTTCACGACAGGATTTCGGCTTTAAAAAAGTCGAACGTTTTCATGAAGTATTTCAGCTTCAAAAAAGTTTAAAATTTTCATGAAAAGATTTCGGCTTCAAAAAAGTTGAAAATTTTCATGAAAAGATTTCGGCTTCAAAAAAGTTGAAAATTTTCACGACAGGATTTCGGCTTTAAAAAAGTCGAACATTTTCATGAAGTATTTCAGCTTCAAAAAAGTTGAAAATTTTCATGAAAAGATTTCGGTTTCAAAAAAGTTGAAAATTTTCACGACAGGATTTCGGCTTTAAAAAAGTCGAACGTTTTCATGAAGTATTTCAGCTTCAAAAAAGTTGAAAATTTTCATGAAAAGATTTCGGCTACAAAAAAGTTGAAAATTTTCATGAAAAGATTTCGGCTTCAAAAAAGTTGAAAATGTTCACGACAGGATTTCGGCTTTAAAAAAGTCGAACGTTTTCATGAAGTATTTCAGCTTCAAAAAAGTTTAAAATTTTCATGAAAAGATTTCGGCTTCAAAAAAGTTGAAAATTTTCATGAAAAGATTTCGGCTTCAAAAAAGTTGAAAATTTTCACGACAGGATTTCGGCTTTAAAAAAGTCGAACATTTTCATGAAGTATTTCAGCTTCAAAAAAGTTGAAAATTTTCATGAAAAGATTTCGGCTTCAAAAAAGTTGAAAATTTTCATGAAAAGATTTCGGCTTCAAAAAAGTTGAAAATTTTCACGACAAGATTTCGGCTTTAAAAAAGTCGAACATTTTCATGAAGTATTTCAGCTTCAAAAAAGTTGAAAATTTTCATGAAAAGATTTCGGCTTCAAAAAAGTTGAAAATTTTCATGAAAAGATTTCGGCTTCAAAAAAGTTGAAAATTTTCACGACAGGATTTCGGCTTTAAAAAAGTCGAACATTTTCATGAAGTATTTCAGCTTCAAAAAAGTTGAAAATTTTCATGAAAAGATTTCGGTTTCAAAAAAGTTGAAAATTTTCACGACAGGATTTCGGCTTTAAAAAAGTCGAACATTTTCATGAAGTATTTCATCTTCAAAAAAGTTGAAAATTTTCATGAAAAGATTTCGGCTACAAAAAAGTTGAAAATTTTCATGAAAAGATTTCGGCTTCAAAAAAGTTGAAAATTTTCACGACAGGATTTCGGCTTTAAAAAAGTCGAACGTTTTCATGAAGTATTTGGGCTTCAAAAAAGTCGAACATTTTCATGAAGTATTTGGGCTTCAAAAAAGTTGAAAATTTTCACGACAGGATTTCGGCTTTAAAAAAGTCGAACATTTTCATGAAGTATTTCAGCTTCAAAAAAGTTGAAAACTTTCATGAAAAGATTTCGGCTACAAAAAAGTTGAAAATTTTCATGAAAAGATTTCGGCTTCAAAAAAGTTGAAAATTTTCATGAAAAGATTTCGACTTCAAAAAAGTTGAAAATTTTCACGACAGGATTTCGGCTTTAAAAAAGTCGAACATTTTCATTAAGTATTTCAGCTTCAAAAAAGTTGAAAATTTTCATGAAAAGATTTCGGCTACAAAAAAGTTGAAAATTTTCACGACAGGATTTCGGCTTTAAAAAAGTCGAACGTTTTCATGAAGTATTTCGGCTTCAAAAAAGTCGAACATTTTCATGAAGTATTTCGGCTTCAAAAAAGTTGAACATTTTCATGAAGTATTTGGGCTTCAAAAAGGTTGAAAATTTTCACGACAGGATTTCAGCTTCAAAAAAGTCGAACATTTTCATGAAGTATTTCGGCTTCAAAAAAGTTGAACATTTTCATGAAGTATTTGGGCTTCAAAAAAGTTGAAAATTTTCACGACAGGATTTCGGCTTTAAAAAAGTCGAACATTTTCATGAAGTATTTCAGCTTCAAAAAAGTTGAAAATTTTCATGAAAAGATTTCGGCTTCAAAAAAGTTGAAAATTTTCATGAAAAGATTTCGGCTTCAAAAAAGTTGAAAATTTTCACGACAGGATTTCGGCTTTAAAAAAGTCGAACATTTTCATGAAGTATTTCAGCTTCAAAAAAGTTGAAAATTTTCATGAAAAGATTTCGGCTTCAAAAAAGTTGAAAATTTTCATGAAAAGATTTCGGCTTCAAAAAAGTTTAAAATTTTCACGACAGGATTTCGGCTTCAAAAAAGTCGAACGTTTTCATGAAGAATTTCAGCTTCAAAAAAGTTTAAAATTTTCATGAAAAGATTTCGGCTTCAAAAAAGTTGAAAATTTTCATGAAAAGATTTCGGTTTCAAAAAAGTTGAAAATTTTCACGACAGGATTTCGGCTTTAAAAAAGTCGAACATTTTCATGAAGTATTTCGGATTCAAAAAAGTTGAAAATTTTCATGAAAAGATTTCGGCTACAAAAAAGTTGAAAATTTTCATGAAAAAATTTCGGTTTCAAAAAAGTTGAAAATTTTCACGACAGGATTTCGGCTTTAAAAAAGTCGAACATTTTCATGAAGTATTTCAGCTTCAAAAAAGTTGAATATTTTCATGAAAAGATTTCGGCTACAAAAAAGTTGAAAATATTCATGAAAAGATTTCGACTTCAAAAAAGTTGAAAATTTTCACGACAGGATTTTGGCTTTAAAAAAGTCGAACATTTTCATGAAGTATTTCAGCTTCAAAAAAGTTGAAAATTTTCATGAAAAGATTTTGGCTTCAAAAAAGCTGAAAATTTTCATGAAAAGATTTCGGCTTCAAAAAAGTTGAAAATTTTCACGACAGGATTTTGGCTTTAAAAAAGTCGAACATTTTCATGAAGTATTTGGGCTTCAAAAAAGTTGAAAATTTTCATGAAAAGATTTCGGTTTCAAAAAAGTTGAAAATTTTCACGACAGGATTTCGGTTTTAAAAAAGTCGAACATTTTCATGAAGTATTTCAGCTTCAAAAAAGTTGAAAATTTTCATGAAAAGATTTCGGTTTCAAAAAAGTTGAAAATTTTCACGACAGGATTTCGGCTTTAAAAAAGTCGAACATTTTCATGAAGTATTTCGGATTCAAAAAAGTTGAAAATTTTCATGAAAAGATTTCGGCTTCAAAAAAGTTGAAAATTTTCATGAAAAGATTTCGGCTTCAAAAAAGTTGAAAATTTTCACGACAGGATTTCGGCTTTAAAAAAGTCGAACATTTTCATGAAGTATTTCAGCTTCAAAAAAGTTGAAAATTTTCATGAAAAGATTTCGGCTTCAAAAAAGTTGAAAATTTTCATGAAAAGATTTCGGCTTCAAAAAAGTTGAAAATTTTCACGACAGGATTTCGGCTTTAAAAAAGTCGAACATTTTCATGAAGTATTTCAGCTTCAAAAAAGTTGAAAATTTTCATGAAAAGATTTCGGTGTCAAAAAAGTTGAAAATTTTCACGACAGGATTTCGGCTTTAAAAAAGTCGAACATTTTCATGAAGTATTTCAGCTTCAAAAAAGTTGAAAATTTTCATGAAAAGATTTCGGCTACAAAAAAGTTGAAAATTTTCATGAAAAGATTTCGGCTTCAAAAAAGTTGAAAATTTTCACGACAGGATTTCGGCTTTAAAAAAGTCGAACGTTTTCATGAAGTATTTGGGCTTCAAAAAAGTCGAACATTTTCATGAAGTATTTGGGCTTCAAAAAAGTTGAAAATTTTCACGACAGGATTTCGGCTTTAAAAAAGTCGAACATTTTCATGAAGTATTTCAGCTTCAAAAAAGTTGAAAATTTTCATGAAAAGATTTCGGTTTCAAAAAAGTTGAAAATTTTCACGACAGGATTTCGGCTTTAAAAAAGTCGAACATTTTCATGAAGTATTTCAGCTTCAAAAAAGTTGAAAATTTTCATGAAAAGATTTCGGCTACAAAAAAGTTGAAAATTTTCATGAAAAGATTTCGGCTTCAAAAAAGTTGAAAATTTTCACGACAGGATTTCGGCTTTAAAAAAGTCGAACGTTTTCATGAAGTATTTGGGCTTCAAAAAAGTCGAACATTTTCATGAAGTATTTGGGCTTCAAAAAAGTTGAAAATTTTCACGACAGGATTTCGGCTTTAAAAAAGTCGAACGTTTTCATGAAGTATTTGGGCTTCAAAAAAGTCGAACATTTTCATGAAGTATTTGGGCTTCAAAAAAGTTGAAAATTTTCACGACAGGATTTCGGCTTTAAAAAAGTCGAACATTTTCATGAAGTATTTCAGCTTCAAAAAAGTTGAAAATTTTCATGAAAAGATTTCGGTTTCAAAAAAGTTGAAAATTTTCACGACAGGATTTCGGCTTTAAAAAAGTCGAACATTTTCATGAAGTATTTCAGCTTCAAAAAAGTTGAAAATTTTCATGAAAAGATTTCGGCTTCAAAAAAGTTGAAAATTTTCATGAAAAGATTTCGACTTCAAAAAAGTTGAAAATTTTCACGACAGGATTTCGGCTTTAAAAAAGTCGAACATTTTCATGAAGTATTTCAGCTTCAAAAAAGTTGAAAATTTTCATGAAAAGATTTCGGCTACAAAAAAGTTGAAAATTTTCATGAAAGATTTCGGCATCAAAAAAGTTGAAAATTTTCACGACAGGATTTCGGCTTTAAAAAAGTCGAACGTTTTCATGAAGTATTTCGGCTTCAAAAAAGTCGAACATTTTCATGAAGTATTTCGGCTTCAAAAAAGTTGAACATTTTCATGAAGTATTTGGGCTTCAAAAAGGTTGAAAATTTTCACGACAGGATTTCAGCTTCAAAAAAGTTGAAAATTTTCATGGAAAGATTTCGGCTTCAAAAAAGTTGAAAATTTTCACGACAGGATTTCGGCTTTAAAAAAGTCGAACGTTTTCATGAAGTATTTGGGCTTCAAAAAAGTCGAACATTTTCATGAAGTATTTGGGCTTCAAAAAAGTTGAAAATTTTCACGACAGGATTTCAGCTTCAAAAAAGTTGAAAATTTTCATGAAAAGATTTCGGCTACAAAAAAGTTGAAAATTTTCATGAAAAGATTTCGGCTTCAAAAAAGTTGAAAATTTTCATGAAAAGATTTCGACTTCAAAAAAGTTGAAAATTTTCACGACAGGATTTTGGCTTTAAAAAAGTCGAACATTTTCATGAAGTATTTCAGCTTCAAAAAAGTTGAAAATTTTCATGAAAAGATTTCGGCTACAAAAAAGTTGAAAATTTTCATGAAAAGATTTCGGCTTCAAAAAAGTTGAAAATGTTCACGACAGGATTTCGGCTTTAAAAAAGTCGAACGTTTTCATGAAGTATTTCAGCTTCAAAAAAGTTTAAAATTTTCATGAAAAGATTTCGGCTTCAAAAAAGTTGAAAATTTTCATGAAAAGATTTCGGCTTCAAAAAAGTTGAAAATTTTCACGACAGGATTTCGACTTTAAAAAAGTCGAACATTTTCATGAAGTATTTCAGCTTCAAAAAAGTTGAAAATTTTCATGAAAAGATTTCGGCTTCAAAAAAGTTGAAAATTTTCATGAAAAGATTTCGGCTTCAAAAAAGTTGAAAATTTTCACGACAGGATTTCGGCTTTAAAAAAGTCGAACATTTTCATGAAGTATTTCAGCTTCAAAAAAGTTGAAAATTTTCATGAAAAGATTTCGGTTTCAAAAAAGTTGAAAATTTTCATGAAAAGATTTCAGCTTCAAAAAAGTTGAAAATTTTCATGAAAAGATTTCGGCTTCAAAAAAGTTGAAAATGTTCACGACAGGATTTCGGCTTTAAAAAAGTCGAACGTTTTCATGAAGTATTTCAGCTTCAAAAAAGTTTAAAATTTTCATGAAAAGATTTCGGCTTCAAAAAAGTAGAAAATTTTCATGAAAAGATTTCGGCTTCAAAAAAGTTGAAAATTTTCACGACAGGATTTCGACTTTAAAAAAGTCGAACATTTTCATGAAGTATTTCAGCTTCAAAAAAGTTGAAAATTTTCATGAAAAGATTTCGGCTTCAAAAAAGTTGAAAATTTTCATGAAAAGATTTCGGCTTCAAAAAAGTTGAAAATTTTCACGACAGGATTTCGGCTTTAAAAAAGTCGAACATTTTCATGAAGTATTTCAGCTTCAAAAAAGTTGAAAATTTTCATGAAAAGATTTCGGTTTCAAAAAAGTTGAAAATTTTCATGAAAAGATTTCAGCTTCAAAAAAGTTGAAAATTTTCATGAAAAGATTTCGGCTACAAAAAAGTTGAAAATTTTCATGAAAAGATTTCGGCTTCAAAAAAGTTGAAAATTTTCATGAAAAGATTTCGACTTCAAAAAAGTTGAAAATTTTCACGACAGGATTTTGGCTTTAAAAAAGTCGAACATTTTCATGAAGTATTTCAGCTTCAAAAAAGTTGAAAATTTTCATGAAAAGATTTCGGCTACAAAAAAGTTGAAAATTTTCATGAAAAGATTTCGGCTTCAAAAAAGTTGAAAATGTTCACGACAGGATTTCGGCTTTAAAAAAGTCGAACGTTTTCATGAAGTATTTCAGCTTCAAAAAAGTTTAAAATTTTCATGAAAAGATTTCGGCTTCAAAAAAGTTGAAAATTTTCATGAAAAGATTTCGGCTTCAAAAAAGTTGAAAATTTTCACGACAGGATTTCGGCTTTAAAAAAGTCGAACATTTTCATGAAGTATTTCAGCTTCAAAAAAGTTGAAAATTTTCATGAAAAGATTTCGGTTTCAAAAAAGTTGAAAATTTTCACGACAGGATTTCGGCTTTAAAAAAGTCGAACGTTTTCATGAAGTATTTCAGCTTCAAAAAAGTTGAAAATTTTCATGAAAAGATTTCGGCTACAAAAAAGTTGAAAATTTTCATGAAAAGATTTCGGCTTCAAAAAAGTTGAAAATGTTCACGACAGGATTTCGGCTTTAAAAAAGTCGAACGTTTTCATGAAGTATTTCAGCTTCAAAAAAGTTTAAAATTTTCATGAAAAGATTTCGGCTTCAAAGAAGTTGAAAATTTTCATGAAAAGATTTCGGCTTCAAAAAAGTTGAAAATTTTCACGACAGGATTTCGGCTTTAAAAAAGTCGAACATTTTCATGAAGTATTTCAGCTTCAAAAAAGTTGAAAATTTTCATGAAAAGATTTCGGCTTCAAAAAAGTTGAAAATTTTCATGAAAAGATTTCGGCTTCAAAAAAGTTGAAAATTTTCACGACAGGATTTCGGCTTTAAAAAAGTCGAACATTTTCATGAAGTATTTCAGCTTCAAAAAAGTTGAAAATTTTCATGAAAAGATTTCGGCTTCAAAAAAGTTGAAAATTTTCATGAAAAGATTTCGGCTTCAAAAAAGTTGAAAATTTTCACGACAGGATTTCGGCTTTAAAAAAGTCGAACATTTTCATGAAGTATTTCAGCTTCAAAAAAGTTGAAAATTTTCATGAAAAGATTTCGGCTACAAAAAAGTTGAAAATTTTCATGAAAAGATTTCGGCTTCAAAAAAGTTGAAAATTTTCACGACAGGATTTCGGCTTTAAAAAAGTCGAACGTTTTCATGAAGTATTTGGGCTTCAAAAAAGTCGAACATTTTCATGAAGTATTTGGGCTTCAAAAAAGTTGAAAATTTTCACGACAGGATTTCGGCTTTAAAAAAGTCGAACATTTTCATGAAGTATTTCAGCTTCAAAAAAGTTGAAAATTTTCATGAAAAGATTTCGGCTTCAAAAAAGTTGAAAATTTTCATGAAAAGATTTCGACTTCAAAAAAGTTGAAAATTTTCACGACAGGATTTCGGCTTTAAAAAAGTCGAACATTTTCATGAAGTATTTCAGCTTCAAAAAAGTTGAAAATTTTCATGAAAAGATTTCGGCTACAAAAAAATTGAAAATTTTCATGAAAGATTTCGGCATCAAAAAAGTTGAAAATTTTTACGACAGGATTTCGGCTTTAAAAAAGTCGAACGTTTTCATGAAGTATTTCGGCTTCAAAAAAGTCGAACATTTTCATGAAGTATTTCGGCTTCAAAAAAGTTGAACATTTTCATGAAGTATTTGGGCTTCAAAAAGGTTGAAAATTTTCACGACAGGATTTCAGCTTCAAAAAAGTCGAACATTTTCATGAAGTATTTCGGCTTCAAAAAAGTTGAACATTTTCATGAAGTATTTGGGCTTCAAAAAAGTTGAAAATTTTCACGACAGGATTTCGGCTTTAAAAAAGTCGAACATTTTCATGAAGTATTTCAGCTTCAAAAAAGTTGAAAATTTTCATGAAAAGATTTCGGCTTCAAAAAAGTTGAAAATTTTCATGAAAAGATTTCGGCTTCAAAAAAGTTGAAAATTTTCACGACAGGATTTCGGCTTTAAAAAAGTCGAACATTTTCATGAAGTATTTCAGCTTCAAAAAAGTTGAAAATTTTCATGAAAAGATTTCGGCTTCAAAAAAGTTGAAAATTTTCATGAAAAGATTTCGGCTTCAAAAAAGTTTAAAATTTTCACGACAGGATTTCGGCTTCAAAAAAGTCGAACGTTTTCATGAAGTATTTCAGCTTCAAAAAAGTTTAAAATTTTCATGAAAAGATTTCGGCTTCAAAAAAGTTGAAAATTTTCATGAAAAGATTTCGGTTTCAAAAAAGTTGAAAATTTTCACGACAGGATTTCGGCTTTAAAAAAGTCGAACATTTTCATGAAGTATTTCGGATTCAAAAAAGTTGAAAATTTTCATGAAAAGATTTCGGCTACAAAAAAGTTGAAAATTTTCATGAAAAAATTTCGGTTTCAAAAAAGTTGAAAATTTTCACGACAGGATTTCGGCTTTAAAAAAGTCGAACATTTTCATGAAGTATTTCAGCTTCAAAAAAGTTGAATATTTTCATGAAAAGATTTCGGCTACAAAAAAGTTGAAAATATTCATGAAAAGATTTCGACTTCAAAAAAGTTGAAAATTTTCACGACAGGATTTTGGCTTTAAAAAAGTCGAACATTTTCATGAAGTATTTCAGCTTCAAAAAAGTTGAAAATTTTCATGAAAAGATTTTGGCTTCAAAAAAGCTGAAAATTTTCATGAAAAGATTTCGGCTTCAAAAAAGTTGAACATTTTCATGAAGTATTTGGGCTTCAAAAAAGTTGAAAATTTTCACGACAGGATTTCGGCTTTAAAAAAGTCGAACATTTTCATGAAGTATTTCAGCTTCAAAAAAGTTGAAAATTTTCATGAAAAGATTTCGGCTTCAAAAAAGTTGAAAATTTTCATGAAAAGATTTCGGCTTCAAAAAAGTTGAAAATTTTCACGACAGGATTTCGGCTTTAAAAAAGTCGAACATTTTCATGAAGTATTTCAGCTTCAAAAAAGTTGAAAATTTTCATGAAAAGATTTCGGCTTCAAAAAAGTTGAAAATTTTCATGAAAAGATTTCGGCTTCAAAAAAGTTTAAAATTTTCACGACAGGATTTCGGCTTCAAAAAAGTCGAACGTTTTCATGAAGTATTTCAGCTTCAAAAAAGTTTAAAATTTTCATGAAAAGATTTCGGCTTCAAAAAAGTTGAAAATTTTCATGAAAAGATTTCGCTTTCAAAAAAGTTGAAAATTTTCACGACAGGATTTCGGCTTTAAAAAAGTCGAACATTTTCATGAAGTATTTCGGATTCAAAAAAGTTGAAAATTTTCATGAAAAGATTTCGGCTACAAAAAAGTTGAAAATTTTCATGAAAAAATTTCGGTTTCAAAAAAGTTGAAAATTTTCACGACAGGATTTCGGCTTTAAAAAAGTCGAACATTTTCATGAAGTATTTCAGCTTCAAAAAAGTTGAATATTTTCATGAAAAGATTTCGGCTACAAAAAAGTTGAAAATATTCATGAAAAGATTTCGACTTCAAAAAAGTTGAAAATTTTCACGACAGGATTTTGGCTTTAAAAAAGTCGAACATTTTCATGAAGTATTTCAGCTTCAAAAAAGTTGAAAATTTTCATGAAAAGATTTTGGCTTCAAAAAAGCTGAAAATTTTCATGAAAAGATTTCGGCTTCAAAAAAGTTGAAAATTTTCACGACAGGATTTTGGCTTTAAAAAAGTCGAACATTTTCATGAAGTATTTGGGCTTCAAAAAAGTTGAAAATTTTCATGAAAAGATTTCGGTTTCAAAAAAGTTGAAAATTTTCACGACAGGATTTCGGCTTTAAAAAAGTCGAACATTTTCATGAAGTATTTCAGCTTCAAAAAAGTTGAAAATTTTCATGAAAAGATTTCGGTTTCAAAAAAGTTGAAAATTTTCACGACAGGATTTCGGCTTTAAAAAAGTCGAACATTTTCATGAAGTATTTCGGATTCAAAAAAGTTGAAAATTTTCATGAAAAGATTTCGGCTTCAAAAAAGTTGAAAATTTTCATGAAAAGATTTCGGCTTCAAAAAAGTTGAAAATTTTCACGACAGGATTTCGGCTTTAAAAAAGTCGAACATTTTCATGAAGTATTTCAGCTTCAAAAAAGTTGAAAATTTTCATGAAAAGATTTCGGCTTCAAAAAAGTTGAAAATTTTCATGAAAAGATTTCGGCTTCAAAAAAGTTGAAAATTTTCACGACAGGATTTCGGCTTTAAAAAAGTCGAACGTTTTCATGAAGTATTTGGGCTTCAAAAAAGTCGAACATTTTCATGAAGTATTTGGGCTTCAAAAAAGTTGAAAATTTTCACGACAGGATTTCGGCTTTAAAAAAGTCGAACATTTTCATGAAGTATTTCAGCTCCAAAAAAGTTGAAAATTTTCATGAAAAGATTTCGGCTACAAAAAAGTTGAAAATTTTCATGAAAAGATTTCGGCTTCAAAAAAGTTGAAAATTTTCATGAAAAGATTTCGACTTCAAAAAAGTTGAAAATTTTCACGACAGGATTTCGGCTTTAAAAAAGTCGAACATTTTCATGAAGTATTTCAGCTTCAAAAAAGTTGAAAATTTTCATGAAAAGATTTCGGCTACAAAAAAGTTGAAAATTTTCATGAAAGATTTCGGCTTCAAAAAAGTTGAAAATTTTCACGACAGGATTTCGGCTTTAAAAAAGTTGAACGTTTTCATGAAGTATTTCGGCTTCAAAAAAGTCGAACATTTTCATGAAGTATTTCGGCTTCAAAAAAGTTGAACATTTTCATGAAGTATTTGGGCTTCAAAAAGGTTGAAAATTTTCACGACAGGATTTCAGCTTCAAAAAAGTCGAACATTTTCATGAAGTATTTCGGCTTCAAAAAAGTTGAACATTTTCATGAAGTATTTGGGCTTCAAAAAAGTTGAAAATTTTCACGACAGGATTTCGGCTTTAAAAAAGTCGAACATTTTCATGAAGTATTTCAGCTTCAAAAAAGTTGAAAATTTTCATGAAAAGATTTCGGCTTCAAAAAAGTTGAAAATTTTCATGAAAAGATTTCGGCTTCAAAAAAGTTGAAAATTTTCACGACAGGATTTCGGCTTTAAAAAAGTCGAACATTTTCATGAAGTATTTCAGCTTCAAAAAAGTTGAAAATTTTCATGAAAAGATTTCGGCTTCAAAAAAGTTGAAAATTTTCATGAAAAGATTTCGGCTTCAAAAAAGTTTAAAATTTTCACGACAGGATTTCGGCTTCAAAAAAGTCGAACGTTTTCATGAAGTATTTCAGCTTCAAAAAAGTTTAAAATTTTCATGAAAAGATTTCGGCTTCAAAAAAGTTGAAAATTTTCATGAAAAGATTTCGCTTTCAAAAAAGTTGAAAATTTTCACGACAGGATTTCGGCTTTAAAAAAGTCGAACATTTTCATGAAGTATTTCGGATTCAAAAAAGTTGAAAATTTTCATGAAAAGATTTCGGCTACAAAAAAGTTGAAAATTTTCATGAAAAAATTTCGGTTTCAAAAAAGTTGAAAATTTTCACGACAGGATTTCGGCTTTAAAAAAGTCGAACATTTTCATGAAGTATTTCAGCTTCAAAAAAGTTGAATATTTTCATGAAAAGATTTCGGCTACAAAAAAGTTTAAAATATTCATGAAAAGATTTCGACTTCAAAAAAGTTGAAAATTTTCACGACAGGATTTTGGCTTTAAAAAAGTCGAACATTTTCATGAAGTATTTCAGCTTCAAAAAAGTTGAAAATTTTCATGAAAAGATTTTGGCTTCAAAAAAGCTGAAAATTTTCATGAAAAGATTTCGGCTTCAAAAAAGTTGAAAATTTTCACGACAGGATTTTGGCTTTAAAAAAGTCGAACATTTTCATGAAGTATTTGGGCTTCAAAAAAGTTGAAAATTTTCATGAAAAGATTTCGGTTTCAAAAAAGTTGAAAATTTTCACGACAGGATTTCGGCTTTAAAAAAGTCGAACATTTTCATGAAGTATTTCAGCTTCAAAAAAGTTGAAAATTTTCATGAAAAGATTTCGGTTTCAAAAAAGTTGAAAATTTTCACGACAGGATTTCGGCTTTAAAAAAGTCGAACATTTTCATGAAGTATTTCGGATTCAAAAAAGTTGAAAATTTTCATGAAAAGATTTCGGCTTCAAAAAAGTTGAAAATTTTCATGAAAAGATTTCGGCTTCAAAAAAGTTGAAAATTTTCACGACAGGATTTCGGCTTTAAAAAAGTCGAACATTTTCATGAAGTATTTCGGCTTCAAAAAAGTTGAACATTTTCATGAAGTATTTGGGCTTCAAAAAAGTTGAAAATTTTCACGACAGGATTTCGGCTTTAAAAAAGTCGAACATTTTCATGAAGTATTTCAGCTTCAAAAAAGTTGAAAATTTTCATGAAAAGATTTCGGCTTCAAAAAAGTTGAAAATTTTCATGAAAAGATTTCGGCTTCAAAAAAGTTGAAAATTTTCACGACAGGATTTCGGCTTTAAAAAAGTCGAACATTTTCATGAAGTATTTCAGCTTCAAAAAAGTTGAAAATTTTCATGAAAAGATTTCGGCTTCAAAAAAGTTGAAAATTTTCATGAAAAGATTTCGGCTTCAAAAAAGTTTAAAATTTTCACGACAGGATTTCGGCTTCAAAAAAGTCGAACGTTTTCATGAAGTATTTCGGCTTTAAAAAAGTCGAACATTTTCATGAAGTATTTCGGCTTCAAAAAAGTTGAACATTTTCATGAAGTATTTGGGCTTCAAAAAAGTTGAAAATTTTCACGACAGGATTTCGGCTTTAAAAAAGTCGAACATTTTCATGAAGTATTTCAGCTTCAAAAAAGTTGAAAATTTTCATGAAAAGATTTCGGCTTCAAAAAAGTTGAAAATTTTCATGAAAAGATTTCGGCTTCAAAAAAGTTGAAAATTTTCATGAAAAGATTTCGGCTTCAAAAAAGTTGAAAATTTTCATGAAAAGATTTCGGCTTCAAAAAAGTTGAAAATTTTCACGACAGGATTTCAGCTTCAAAAAAGTTGAAAATTTTCATGAAAAGATTTCGGCTTCAAAAAAGTTGAAAATTTTCATGAAAAGATTTCGGCTTCAAAAAAGTTGAAAATTTTCACGACAGGATTTCGGCTTTAAAAAAGTCGAACGTTTTCATGAAGTATTTGGGCTTCAAAAAAGTCGAACATTTTCATGAAGTATTTGGGCTTCAAAAAAGTTGAAAATTTTCACGACAGGATTTCGGCTTTAAAAAAGTCGAACATTTTCACGACAGGATTTCGGCTTTAAAAAAGTCGAACATTTTCATGAAGTATTTCAGCTTCAAAAAAGTTGAAAATTTTCATGAAAAGATTTCGGCTACAAAAAAGTTGAAAATTTTCATGAAAGATTTCGGCTTCAAAAAAGTTGAAAATTTTCACGACAGGATTTCGGCTTTAAAAAAGTTGAACGTTTTCATGAAGTATTTCGGCTTCAAAAAAGTCGAACATTTTCATGAAGTATTTCGGCTTCAAAAAAGTTGAACATTTTCATGAAGTATTTGGGCTTCAAAAAGGTTGAAAATTTTCACGACAGGATTTCAGCTTCAAAAAAGTCGAACATTTTCATGAAGTATTTCGGCTTCAAAAAAGTTGAACATTTTCATGAAGTATTTGGGCTTCAAAAAAGTTGAAAATTTTCACGACAGGATTTCGGCTTTAAAAAAGTCGAACATTTTCATGAAGTATTTCAGCTTCAAAAA
The DNA here is from genome assembly GCF_963584025.1 of Labrus mixtus. NCBI lineage: Eukaryota > Metazoa > Chordata > Actinopteri > Labriformes > Labridae > Labrus > Labrus mixtus. The sequence goes on from NC_083619.1 coordinate 392,855, forward strand.
AGTTGAAAATTTTCATGAAAAGATTTCGGCTTCAAAAAAGTTGAAAATTTTCATGAAAAGATTTCGGCTTCAAAAAAGTTGAAAATTTTCACGACAGGATTTCGGCTTTAAAAAAGTCGAACATTTTCATGAAGTATTTCAGCTTCAAAAAAGTTGAAAATTTTCATGAAAAGATTTCGGCTTCAAAAAAGTTGAAAATTTTCATGAAAAGATTTCGGCTTCAAAAAAGTTTAAAATTTTCACGACAGGATTTCGGCTTCAAAAAAGTCGAACGTTTTCATGAAGTATTTCAGCTTCAAAAAAGTTTAAAATTTTCATGAAAAGATTTCGGCTTCAAAAAAGTTGAAAATTTTCATGAAAAGATTTCGCTTTCAAAAAAGTTGAAAATTTTCACGACAGGATTTCGGCTTTAAAAAAGTCGAACATTTTCATGAAGTATTTCGGATTCAAAAAAGTTGAAAATTTTCATGAAAAGATTTCGGCTACAAAAAAGTTGAAAATTTTCATGAAAAAATTTCGGTTTCAAAAAAGTTGAAAATTTTCACGACAGGATTTCGGCTTTAAAAAAGTCGAACATTTTCATGAAGTATTTCAGCTTCAAAAAAGTTGAATATTTTCATGAAAAGATTTCGGCTACAAAAAAGTTGAAAATATTCATGAAAAGATTTCGACTTCAAAAAAGTTGAAAATTTTCACGACAGGATTTTGGCTTTAAAAAAGTCGAACATTTTCATGAAGTATTTCAGCTTCAAAAAAGTTGAAAATTTTCATGAAAAGATTTTGGCTTCAAAAAAGCTGAAAATTTTCATGAAAAGATTTCGGCTTCAAAAAAGTTGAAAATTTTCACGACAGGATTTTGGCTTTAAAAAAGTCGAACATTTTCATGAAGTATTTGGGCTTCAAAAAAGTTGAAAATTTTCATGAAAAGATTTCGGTTTCAAAAAAGTTGAAAATTTTCACGACAGGATTTCGGCTTTAAAAAAGTCGAACATTTTCATGAAGTATTTCAGCTTCAAAAATGTTGAAAATTTTCATGAAAAGATTTCGGTTTCAAAAAAGTTGAAAATTTTCACGACAGGATTTCGGCTTTAAAAAAGTCGAACATTTTCATGAAGTATTTCGGATTCAAAAAAGTTGAAAATTTTCATGAAAAGATTTCGGCTTCAAAAAAGTTGAAAATTTTCATGAAAAGATTTCGGCTTCAAAAAAGTTGAAAATTTTCACGACAGGATTTCGGCTTTAAAAAAGTCGAACATTTTCATGAAGTATTTCAGCTTCAAAAAAGTTGAAAATTTTCATGAAAAGATTTCGGCTTCAAAAAAGTTGAAAATTTTCATGAAAAGATTTCGGCTTCAAAAAAGTTGAAAATTTTCACGACAGGATTTCGGCTTTAAAAAAGTCGAACGTTTTCATGAAGTATTTGGGCTTCAAAAAAGTCGAACATTTTCATGAAGTATTTGGGCTTCAAAAAAGTTGAAAATTTTCACGACAGGATTTCGGCTTTAAAAAAGTCGAACATTTTCATGAAGTATTTCAGCTCCAAAAAAGTTGAAAATTTTCATGAAAAGATTTCGGCTACAAAAAAGTTGAAAATTTTCATGAAAAGATTTCGGCTTCAAAAAAGTTGAAAATTTTCATGAAAAGATTTCGACTTCAAAAAAGTTGAAAATTTTCACGACAGGATTTCGGCTTTAAAAAAGTCGAACATTTTCATGAAGTATTTCAGCTTCAAAAAAGTTGAAAATTTTCATGAAAAGATTTCGGCTACAAAAAAGTTGAAAATTTTCATGAAAGATTTCGGCTTCAAAAAAGTTGAAAATTTTCACGACAGGATTTCGGCTTTAAAAAAGTTGAACGTTTTCATGAAGTATTTCGGCTTCAAAAAAGTCGAACATTTTCATGAAGTATTTCGGCTTCAAAAAAGTTGAACATTTTCATGAAGTATTTGGGCTTCAAAAAGGTTGAAAATTTTCACGACAGGATTTCAGCTTCAAAAAAGTCGAACATTTTCATGAAGTATTTCGGCTTCAAAAAAGTTGAACATTTTCATGAAGTATTTGGGCTTCAAAAAAGTTGAAAATTTTCACGACAGGATTTCGGCTTTAAAAAAGTCGAACATTTTCATGAAGTATTTCAACTTCAAAAAAGTTGAAAATTTTCATGAAAAGATTTCGGCTTCAAAAAAGTTGAAAATTTTCATGAAAAGATTTCGGTTTCAAAAAAGTTGAAAATTTTCACGACAGGATTTCGGCTTTAAAAAAGTCGAACATTTTCATGAAGTATTTCAGCTTCAAAAAAGTTGAAAATTTTCATGAAAAGATTTCGGCTACAAAAAAGTTGAAAATTTTCATGAAAAGATTTCGGCTTCAAAAAAGTTGAAAATTTTCACGACAGGATTTCGGCTTTAAAAAAGTCGAACGTTTTCATGAAGTATTTGGGCTTCAAAAAAGTCGAACATTTTCATGAAGTATTTGGGCTTCAAAAAAGTTGAAAATTTTCACGACAGGATTTCGGCTTTAAAAAAGTCGAACATTTTCATGAAGTATTTCAGCTTCAAAAAAGTTGAAAATTTTCATGAAAAGATTTCGGCTACAAAAAAGTTGAAAATTTTCATGAAAAGATTTCGGCTTCAAAAAAGTTGAAAATTTTCATGAAAAGATTTCGACTTCAAAAAAGTTGAAAATTTTCACGACAGGATTTCGGCTTTAAAAAAGTCGAACATTTTCATGAAGTATTTCAGCTTCAAAAAAGTTGAAAATTTTCATGAAAAGATTTCGGCTACAAAAAAGTTGAAAATTTTCATGAAAGATTTCGGCTTCAAAAAAGTTGAAAATTTTCACGACAGGATTTCGGCTTTAAAAAAGTTGAACGTTTTCTTGAAGTATTTCGGCTTCAAAAAAGTCGAACATTTTCATGAAGTATTTCGGCTTCAAAAAAGTTGAACATTTTCATGAAGTATTTGGGCTTCAAAAAGGTTGAAAATTTTCACGACAGGATTTCAGCTTCAAAAAAGTCGAACATTTTCATGAAGTATTTCGGCTTCAAAAAAGTTGAACATTTTCATGAAGTATTTGGGCTTCAAAAAAGTTGAAAATTTTCACGACAGGATTTCGGCTTTAAAAAAGTCGAACATTTTCATGAAGTATTTCAGCTTCAAAAAAGTTGAAAATTTTCATGAAAAGATTTCGGCTTCAAAAAAGTTGAAAATTTTCATGAAAAGATTTCGGCTTCAAAAAAGTTGAAAATTTTCACGACAGGATTTCGGCTTTAAAAAAGTCGAACATTTTCATGAAGTATTTCAGCTTCAAAAAAGTTGAAAATTTTCATGAAAAGATTTCGGCTTCAAAAAAGTTGAAAATTTTCATGAAAAGATTTCGGCTTCAAAAAAGTTTAAAATTTTCACGACAGGATTTCGGCTTTAAAAAAGTCGAACGTTTTCATGAAGTATTTCAGCTTCAAAAAAGTTTAAAATTTTCATGAAAAGATTTCGGCTTCAAAAAAGTTGAAAATTTTCATGAAAAGATTTCGGTTTCAAAAAAGTTGAAAATTTTCACGACAGGATTTCGGCTTTAAAAAAGTCGAACATTTTCATGAAGTATTTCGGATTCAAAAAAGTTGAAAATTTTCATGAAAAGATTTCGGCTACAAAAAAGTTGAAAATTTTCATGAAAAAATTTCGGTTTCAAAAAAGTTGAAAATTTTCACGACAGGATTTCGGCTTTAAAAAAGTCGAACATTTTCATGAAGTATTTCAGCTTCAAAAAAGTTGAATATTTTCATGAAAAGATTTCGGCTACAAAAAAGTTGAAAATATTCATGAAAAGATTTCGGCTTCAAAAAAGTTGAAAATTTTCACGACAGGATTTCGGCGTTAAAAAAGTCGAACGTTTTCATGAAGTATTTCGGCTTCAAAAAAGTCGAACATTTTCATGAAGTATTTCGGATTCAAAAAGGTTGAAAATTTTCATGAAAAGATTTCGGCTTCAAAAAAGTTGAAAATTTTCATGTAAAGATTTTGACTTCAAAAAAGTTGAAAATTTTCACGACAGGATTTTGGCTTTAAAAAAGTCGAACATTTTCATGAAGTATTTCAGCTTCAAAAAAGTTGAAAATTTTCATGAAAAGATTTTGGCTTCAAAAAAGCTGAAAATTTTCATGAAAAGATTTCGGCTTCAAAAAAGTTGAAAATTTTCACGACAGGATTTTGGCTTTACAAAAGTCGAACATTTTCATGAAGTATTTGGGCTTCAAAAAAGTTGAAAATTTTCATGAAAAGATTTCGGTTTCAAAAAAGTTGAAAATTTTCACGACAGGATTTCGGCTTTAAAAAAGTCGAACATTTTCATGAAGTATTTCAGCTTCAAAAAAGTTGAAAATTTTCATGAAAAGATTTCGGCTACAAAAAAGTTGAAAATTTTCATGAAAAGATTTCGGCTTCAAAAAAGTTGAAGATTTTCACGACAGGATTTCAGCTTCAAAAAAGTTGAAAATTTTCATGAAGTATTTCAGCTTCAAAAAAGTTGAAAATTTTCATGAAAAGATTTCGGCTTCAAAAAAGTTGAAAATTTTCATGAAAAGATTTCGGCTTCAAAAAAGTTGAAAATTTTCACGACAGAATTTCGGCTTTAAAAAAGTCGAACATTTTCATGAAGTATTTCAGCTTCAAAAAAGTTGAAAATTTTCATGAAAAGATTTCGGCTACAAAAAAGTTGAAAATTTTCATGAAAAGATTTCGGCTTCAAAAAAGTTGAAAATTTTCACGACAGGATTTCAGCTTCAAAAAAGTTGAAAATTTTCATGAAGTATTTCAGCTTCAAAAAAGTTGAAAATTTTCATGAAAAGATTTCGGCTTCAAAAAAGTTGAAAATTTTCATGAAAAGATTTCGGCTTCAAAAAAGTTGAAAATTTTCACGACAGGATTTCGGCTTTAAAAAAGTCGAACATTTTCATGAAGTATTTCAGCTTCAAAAAAGTTGAAAATTTTCATGAAAAGATTTCGGATTCAAAAAAGTTGAAAATTTTCATGAAAAGATTTCGGCTTCAAAAAAGTTTAAAATTTTCACGACAGGATTTCGGCTTTAAAAAAGTCGAACATTTTCATGAAGTATTTCAGCTTCAAAAAAGTTGAAAATTTTCATGAAAAGATTTCGGTTTCAAAAAAGTTGAAAATTTTCACGACAGGATTTCGGCTTTAAAATAGTCGAACATTTTCATGAAGTATTTCGGATTCAAAAAAGTTGAAAATTTTCATGAAAAGATTTCGGCTACAAAAAAGTTGAAAATTTTCATGAAAAAATTTCGGCTTCAAAAAAGTTGAAAATTTTCACGACAGGATTTCGGCTTTAAAAAAGTCGAACATTTTCATGAAGTATTTCGGCTTTAAAAAAGTTGAAAATATTCATGAAAAGATTTTTGCTTCAAAAAAGTTGAAAATTTTCATGAAAAGATTTCGGCTTCAAAAAAGTTTAAAATTTTCAAGACAGGATTTTGGCTTTAAAAAAGTCAAACATTTTCATGAAGTATTTGGGCTTCAAAAAAGTTGAAAATTTTCATGAAAAGATTTCGGCTTCAAAAAAGTTGAAAATTTTCACGACAGGATTTCGGCTTTAAAAAAGTCGAACATTTTCATGAAGTATTTCAGCTTCAAAAAAGTTGAAAATTTTCATGAAAAGATTTCGGCTACAAAAAAGTTGAAAATTTTCATGAAAAGATTTCGGCTTCAAAAAAGTTGAAAAATTTCACGACAGTATTTCGGATTTAAAAAAGTCGAACGTTTTCATGAAATATTTCGGCTTCAAAAAAGTCGAACATTTTCATGAAGTATTTCGGATTCAAAAAAGTTGAAAATTTTCATGAAAAGATTTTGGCTTCAAAAAAGTTGAAAATTTTCATAAAAAGATTTCGGCTTCAAAAAAGTTGAAAATTTTCACGACAGGATTTTGGCTTTAAAAAAGTCGAACATTTTCATGAAGTATTTGGGCTTCAAAAAAGTTGAAAATTTTCACGACAGGATTTCAGCTTCAAAAAAGTCGATCATTTTCATGAAGTATTTCGGCTTCAAAAAAGTTGAACATTTTCATGAAGTATTTGGGCTTCAAAAAAGTTGAAAATTTTCACGACAGGATTTCGACTTTAAAAAAGTCGAACATTTTCATGAAGTATTTCAGCTTCAAAAAAGTTGAAAATTTTCATGAAAAGATTTCGGCTACAAAAAAGTTGAAAATTTTCATGAAAAGATTTCGGCTTCAAAAAAGTTGAAAATTTTCACGACAGGATTTCGGCTTTAAAAAAGTCGAACATTTTCATGAAGTATTTCGGCTTCAAAAAAGTCGAACATTTTCATGAAGTATTTCGGATTCAAAAAAGTTGAAAATATTCATGAAAAGATTTTGGCTTCAAAAAAGTTGAAAATTTTCATGAAAAGATTTCGGCTTCAAAAAAGTTGAAAATTTTCACGATAGGATTTTGGCTTTAAAAAAGTCGAACATTTTCATGAAGTATTTCGGCTTCAAAAAGGTTGAAAATTTTCACGACAGGATTTTGGCTTTAAAAAAGTCGAACATTTTCATGAAGTATTTGGGCTTCAAAAAAGTTGAAAATATTCATGAAAAGATTTTGGCTTCAAAAAAGTTGAAAATTTTCATGAAAAGATTTCGGCTTCAAAAAAGTTGAAAATATTCATGAAAAGATTTTGGATTCAAAAAAGTTGAAAATTTTCATGATAAGATTTCGGCTTCAAAAAAGTTGAAAATTTTCACGACAGGATTTCGGCTTTAAAAAAGTCGAACATTTTCATGAAGTATTTCAGCTTCAAAAAAGTTGAAAATTTTCATGAAAAGATTTCGGCTACAAAAAAGTTGAAAATTTTCATGAAAAGATTTCGGCTTTAAAAAAGTCGAACATTTTCATGAAGTATTTGGGCTTCAAAAAAGTTGAAAATATTCATGAAAAGATTTTGGCTTCAAAAAAGTTGAAAATATTCATGAAAAGATTTCGGATTAAAAAAAGTTGAAAATATTCATGAAAAGATTTTGGCTTCAAAAAAGTTGAAAATTTTCATGAAAAGATTTCGGCTTCAAAAAAGTTGAACATTTTCACGACAGGATTTCGGCTTTAAAAAAGTCGAACGTTTTCATGAAGTATTTCGACTTCAAAAAAGTCGAACATTTTCATGAAGTATTTCGGATTCAAAAAAGTTGAAAATATTCATGAAAAGATTTTGGCTTCAAAAAAGTTGAAAATTTTCATGAAAAGATTTCGGCTTCAAAAAAGTTGAAAATATTCATGAAAAGATTTTGGATTCAAAAAAGTTGAAAATTTTCATGATAAGATTTCGGCTTCAAAAAAGTTGAAAATTTTCACGACAGGATTTCGGCTTTAAAAAAGTCGAACATTTTCATGAAGTATTTCAGCTTCAAAAAAGTTGAAAATTTTCATGAAAAGATTTCGGCTACAAAAAAGTTGAAAATTTTCATGAAAAGATTTCGGCTTTAAAAAAGTCGAACATTTTCATGAAGTATTTGGGCTTCAAAAAAGTTGAAAATATTCATGAAAAGATTTTGGCTTCAAAAAAGTTGAAAATATTCATGAAAAGATTTCGGATTAAAAAAAGTTGAAAATATTCATGAAAAGATTTTGGCTTCAAAAAAGTTGAAAATTTTCATGAAAAGATTTCGGCTTCAAAAAAGTTGAACATTTTCACGACAGGATTTCGGCTTTAAAAAAGTCGAACGTTTTCATGAAGTATTTCGACTTCAAAAAAGTCGAACATTTTCATGAAGTATTTCGGATTCAAAAAAGTTGAAAATATTCATGAAAAGATTTTGGCTTCAAAAAAGTTGAAAATTTTCATGAAAAGATTTCGGCTTCAAAAAAGTTGAAAATTTTCACGACAGGATTTTGGCTTTAAAAAAGTCGAACATTTTCATGAAGTATTTGGGCTTCAAAAAAGTTGAAAATTTTCACGACAGGATTTCGGCTTTAAAAAAGTCGAACATTTTCATGAAGTATTTCAACTTCAAAAAAGTTGAAAATTTTCATGAAAAGATTTCGGCTTCAAAAAAGTTGAAAATTTTCATGAAAAGATTTCGGCTTCAAAAAAGTTGAAAATTTTCACGACAGGATTTCGGCTTTAAAAAAGTCGAACATTTTCATGAAGTATTTCAGCTTCAAAAAAGTTGAAAATTTTCATGAAAAGATTTCGGCTTCAAAAAAGTTGAAAATTTTCATGAAAAGATTTCGGCTTCAAAAAAGTTGAAAATTTTCACGACAGGATTTCGGCTTTAAAAAAGTCGAACATTTTCATGAAGTATTTCAGCTTCAAAAAAGTTGAAAATTTTCATGAAAAGATTTCGGTTTCAAAAAAGTTGAAAATTTTCACGACAGGATTTCGGCTTTAAAAAAGTCGAACATTTTCATGAAGTATTTCAGCTTCAAAAAAGTTGAAAATTTTCATGAAAAGATTTCGGCTACAAAAAAGTTGAAAATTTTCATGAAAAGATTTCGGCTTCAAAAAAGTTGAAAATTTTCACGACAGGATTTCGGCTTTAAAAAAGTCGAACGTTTTCATGAAGTATTTGGGCTTCAAAAAAGTCGAACATTTTCATGAAGTATTTGGGCTTCAAAAAAGTTGAAAATTTTCACGACAGGATTTCGGCTTTAAAAAAGTCGAACATTTTCATGAAGTATTTCAGCTTCAAAAAAGTTGAAAATTTTCATGAAAAGATTTCGGCTACAAAAAAGTTGAAAATTTTCATGAAAAGATTTCGGCTTCAAAAAAGTTGAAAATTTTCATGAAAAGATTTCGACTTCAAAAAAGTTGAAAATTTTCACGACAGGATTTCGGCTTTAAAAAAGTCGAACATTTTCATGAAGTATTTCAGCTTCAAAAAAGTTGAAAATTTTCATGAAAAGATTTCGGCTACAAAAAAGTTGAAAATTTTCATGAAAGATTTCGGCTTCAAAAAAGTTGAAAATTTTCACGACAGGATTTCGGCTTTAAAAAAGTTGAACGTTTTCTTGAAGTATTTCGGCTTCAAAAAAGTCGAACATTTTCATGAAGTATTTCGGCTTCAAAAAAGTTGAACATTTTCATGAAGTATTTGGGCTTCAAAAAGGTTGAAAATTTTCACGACAGGATTTCAGCTTCAAAAAAGTCGAACATTTTCATGAAGTATTTCGGCTTCAAAAAAGTTGAACATTTTCATGAAGTATTTGGGCTTCAAAAAAGTTGAAAATTTTCACGACAGGATTTCGGCTTTAAAAAAGTCGAACATTTTCATGAAGTATTTCAGCTTCAAAAAAGTTGAAAATTTTCATGAAAAGATTTCGGCTTCAAAAAAGTTGAAAATTTTCATGAAAAGATTTCGGCTTCAAAAAAGTTGAAAATTTTCACGACAGGATTTCGGCTTTAAAAAAGTCGAACATTTTCATGAAGTATTTCAGCTTCAAAAAAGTTGAAAATTTTCATAAAAAGATTTCGGCTTCAAAAAAGTTGAAAATTTTCATGAAAAGATTTCGGCTTCAAAAAAGTTTAAAATTTTCACGACAGGATTTCGGCTTTAAAAAAGTCGAACGTTTTCATGAAGTATTTCAGCTTCAAAAAAGTTTAAAATTTTCATGAAAAGATTTCGGCTTCAAAAAAGTTGAAAATTTTCATGAAAAGATTTCGGTTTCAAAAAAGTTGAAAATTTTCACGACAGGATTTCGGCTTTAAAAAAGTCGAACATTTTCATGAAGTATTTCGGATTCAAAAAAGTTGAAAATTTTCATGAAAAGATTTCGGCTACAAAAAAGTTGAAAATTTTCATGAAAAAATTTCGGTTTCAAAAAAGTTGAAAATTTTCACGACAGGATTTCGGCTTTAAAAAAGTCGAACATTTTCATGAAGTATTTCAGCTTCAAAAAAGTTGAATATTTTCATGAAAAGATTTCGGCTACAAAAAAGTTGAAAATATTCATGAAAAGATTTCGGCTTCAAAAAAGTTGAAAATTTTCACGACAGGATTTCGGCGTTAAAAAAGTCGAACGTTTTCATGAAGTATTTCGGCTTCAAAAAAGTCGAACATTTTCATGAAGTATTTCGGATTCAAAAAGGTTGAAAATTTTCATGAAAAGATTTCGGCTTCAAAAAAGTTGAAAATTTTCATGTAAAGATTTTGACTTCAAAAAAGTTGAAAATTTTCACGACAGGATTTTGGCTTTAAAAAAGTCGAACATTTTCATGAAGTATTTCAGCTTCAAAAAAGTTGAAAATTTTCATTAAAAGATTTTGGCTTCAAAAAAGCTGAAAATTTTCATGAAAAGATTTCGGCTTCAAAAAAGTTGAAAATTTTCACGACAGGATTTTGGCTTTACAAAAGTCGAACATTTTCATGAAGTATTTGGGCTTCAAAAAAGTTGAAAATTTTCATGAAAAGATTTCGGTTTCAAAAAAGTTGAAAATTTTCACGACAGGATTTCGGCTTTAAAAAAGTCGAACATTTTCATGAAGTATTTCAGCTTCAAAAAAGTTGAAAATTTTCATGAAAAGATTTCGGCTACAAAAAAGTTGAAAATTTTCATGAAAAGATTTCGGCTTCAAAAAAGTTGAAAATTTTCACGACAGGATTTCAGCTTCAAAAAAGTTGAAAATTTTCATGAAGTATTTCAGCTTCAAAAAAGTTGAAAATTTTCATGAAAAGATTTCGGCTTCAAAAAAGTTGAAAATTTTCATGAAAAGATTTCGGCTTCAAAAAAGTTGAAAATTTTCACGACAGGATTTCGGCTTTAAAAAAGTCGAACATTTTCATGAAGTATTTTGGATTCAAAAAAGTTGAAAATTTTCATGAAAAGATTTCGGCTACAAAAAAGTTGAAAATTTTCATGAAAAAATTTCGGCTTCAAAAAAGTTGAAAATTTTCACGACAGGATTTCGGCTTTAAAAAAGTCGAACATTTTCATGAAGTATTTCAGCTTCAAAAAAGTTGAAAATTTTCATGAAAAGATTTCGGCTACAAAAAAGTTGAAAATTTTCATGAAAAGATTTCGGCTTCAAAAAAGTTGAAAATTTTCACGACAGGATTTCAGCTTCAAAAAAGTTGAAAATTTTCATGAAGTATTTCAGCTTCAAAAAAGTTGAAAATTTTCATGAAAAGATTTCGGCTTCAAAAAAGTTGAAAATTTTCATGAAAAGATTTCGGCTTCAAAAAAGTTGAAAATTTTCACGACAGGATTTCGGCTTTAAAAAAGTCGAACATTTTCATGAAGTATTTCAGCTTCAAAAAAGTTGAAAATTTTCATGAAAAGATTTCGGATTCAAAAAAGTTGAAAATTTTCATGAAAAGATTTCGGCTTCAAAAAAGTTTAAAATTTTCATGACAGGATTTCGGCTTTAAAAAAGTCGAACATTTTCATGAAGTATTTCAGCTTCAAAAAAGTTGAAAATTTTCATGAAAAGATTTCGGTTTCAAAAAAGTTGAAAATTTTCACGACAGGATTTCGGCTTTAAAATAGTCGAACATTTTCATGAAGTATTTCGGATTCAAAAAAGTTGAAAATTTTCATGAAAAGATTTCGGCTACAAAAAAGTTGAAAATTTTCATGAAAAAATTTCGGCTTCAAAAAAGTTGAAAATTTTCACGACAGGATTTCGGCTTTAAAAAAGTCGAACATTTTCATGAAGTATTTCGGCTTTAAAAAAGTTGAAAATATTCATGAAAAGATTTTTGCTTCAAAAAAGTTGAAAATTTTCATGAAAAGATTTCGGCTTCAAAAAAGTTTAAAATTTTCAAGACAGGATTTTGGCTTTAAAAAAGTCAAACATTTTCATGAAGTATTTGGGCTTCAAAAAAGTTGAAAATTTTCATGAAAAGATTTCGGCTTCAAAAAAGTTGAAAATTTTCACGACAGGATTTCGGCTTTAAAAAAGTCGAACATTTTCATGAAGTATTTCAGCTTCAAAAAAGTTGAAAATTTTCATGAAAAGATTTCGGCTACAAAAAAGTTGAAAATTTTCATGAAAAGATTTCGGCTTCAAAAAAGTTGAAAAATTTCACGACAGTATTTCGGATTTAAAAAAGTCGAACGTTTTCATGAAATATTTCGGCTTCAAAAAAGTCGAACATTTTCATGAAGTATTTCGGATTCAAAAAAGTTGAAAATTTTCATGAAAAGATTTTGGCTTCAAAAAAGTTGAAAATTTTCATAAAAAGATTTCGGCTTCAAAAAAGTTGAAAATTTTCACGACAGGATTTTGGCTTTAAAAAAGTCGAACATTTTCATGAAGTATTTGGGCTTCAAAAAAGTTGAAAATTTTCACGACAGGATTTCAGCTTCAAAAAAGTCGATCATTTTCATGAAGTATTTCGGCTTCAAAAAAGTTGAACATTTTCATGAAGTATTTGGGCTTCAAAAAAGTTGAAAATTTTCACGACAGGATTTCGACTTTAAAAAAGTCGAACATTTTCATGAAGTATTTCAGCTTCAAAAAAGTTGAAAATTTTCATGAAAAGATTTCGGCTACAAAAAAGTTGAAAATTTTCATGAAAAGATTTCGGCTTCAAAAAAGTTGAAAATTTTCACGACAGGATTTCGGCTTTAAAAAAGTCGAACATTTTCATGAAGTATTTCGGCTTCAAAAAAGTCGAACATTTTCATGAAGTATTTCGGATTCAAAAAAGTTGAAAATATTCATGAAAAGATTTTGGCTTCAAAAAAGTTGAAAATTTTCATGAAAAGATTTCGGCTTCAAAAAAGTTGAAAATTTTCACGATAGGATTTTGGCTTTAAAAAAGTCGAACATTTTCATGAAGTATTTCGGCTTCAAAAAGGTTGAAAATTTTCACGACAGGATTTTGGCTTTAAAAAAGTCGAACATTTTCATGAAGTATTTGGGCTTCAAAAAAGTTGAAAATATTCATGAAAAGATTTTGGCTTCAAAAAAGTTGAAAATTTTCATGAAAAGATTTCGGCTTCAAAAAAGTTGAAAATATTCATGAAAAGATTTTGGATTCAAAAAAGTTGAAAATTTTCATGATAAGATTTCGGCTTCAAAAAAGTTGAAAATTTTCACGACAGGATTTCGGCTTTAAAAAAGTCGAACATTTTCATGAAGTATTTCAGCTTCAAAAAAGTTGAAAATTTTCATGAAAAGATTTCGGCTACAAAAAAGTTGAAAATTTTCATGAAAAGATTTCGGCTTTAAAAAAGTCGAACATTTTCATGAAGTATTTGGGCTTCAAAAAAGTTGAAAATATTCATGAAAAGATTTTGGCTTCAAAAAAGTTGAAAATATTCATGAAAAGATTTCGGATTAAAAAAAGTTGAAAATATTCATGAAAAGATTTTGGCTTCAAAAAAGTTGAAAATTTTCATGAAAAGATTTCGGCTTCAAAAAAGTTGAACATTTTCACGACAGGATTTCGGCTTTAAAAAAGTCGAACGTTTTCATGAAGTATTTCGACTTCAAAAAAGTCGAACATTTTCATGAAGTATTTCGGATTCAAAAAAGTTGAAAATATTCATGAAAAGATTTTGGCTTCAAAAAAGTTGAAAATTTTCATGAAAAGATTTCGGCTTCAAAAAAGTTGAAAATTTTCACGACAGGATTTTGGCTTTAAAAAAGTCGAACATTTTCATGAAGTATTTGGGCTTCAAAAAAGTTGAAAATTTTCACGACAGGATTTCGGCTTTAAAAAAGTCGAACATTTTCATGAAGTATTTCGGCTTCAAAAAGGTTGAAAATTTTCACGACAGGATTTTGGCTTTAAAAAAGTCGAACATTTTCATGAAGTATTTGGGCTTCAAAAAAGTTGAAAATTTTCAAGACAGGATTTCAGCTTCAAAAAAGTCGAACATTTTCATGAAGTATTTCGGCTTCAAAAAAGTTGAAAATTTTCACGACAGGATTTCGGCTTTAAAAAAGTTGAAGATTTTCATGAAGTATTTCAGCTTCAAAAAAGTTGAAAATTTTCATGAAAAGATTTCGGCTACAAAAAAGTTGAAAATTTTCATGAAGTATTTGGGCTTCAAAAAGGTTGAAAATTTTCACGACAGGATTTCAGCTTCAAAAAAGTCGAACATTTTCATGAAGTATTTGGGCTTCAAAAAAGTTGAAAATTTTCACGACAGGATTTCGGCTTTAAAAAAGTCGAACATTTTCATGAAGTATTTCAGCTTCAAAAAAGTTGAAAATTTTCATGAAAAGATTTCGGCTACAAAAAAGTTGAAAATTTTCATGAAAAGATTTCGGCTTCAAAAAAGTTGAAAATTTTCACGACAGGATTTCGGCTTTAAAAAAGTCGAACGTTTTCATGAAGTATTTCGGATTCAAAAAAGTTGAAAATATTCATGAAAAGATTTTGGCTTCAAAAAAGTTGAAAATTTTCATGAAAAGATTTCGGCTTCAAAAAAGTTGAAAATTTTCACGACAGGATTTTGGCTTTAAAAAAGTCGAACATTTTCATGAAGTATTTGGGCTTCAAAAAAGTTGAAAATTTTCACGACAGGATTTCGGCTTTAAAAAAGTCGAACATTTTCATGAAGTATTTCGGCTTCAAAAAGGTTGAAAATTTTCACGACAGGATTTTGGCTTTAAAAAAGTCGAACATTTTCATGAAGTATTTGGGCTTCAAAAAAGTTGAAAATTTTCAAGACAGGATTTCAGCTTCAAAAAAGTCGAACATTTTCATGAAGTATTTCGGCTTAAAAAAGTTGAAAATTTTCACGACAGGATTTCGGCTTTAAAAAAGTTGAAGATTTTCATGAAGTATTTCAGCTTCAAAAAAGTTGAAAATTTTCATGAAAAGATTTCGGCTACAAAAAAGTTGAAAATTTTCATGAAGTATTTGGGCTTCAAAAAGGTTGAAAATTTTCACGACAGGATTTCAGCTTCAAAAAAGTCGAACATTTTCATGAAGTATTTCGGCTTCAAAAAAGTTGAACATTTTCATGAAGTATTTGGGCTTCAAAAAAGTTGAAAATTTTCACGACAGGATTTCGGCTTTAAAAAAGTCGAACATTTTCATGAAGTATTTCAGCTTCAAAAAAGTTGAAAATTTTCATGAAAAGATTTCGGCTACAAAAAAGTTGAAAATTTTCATGAAAAGATTTCGGCTTCAAAAAAGTTGAAAATTTTCACGACAGGATTTCGGCTTTAAAAAAGTCGAACGTTTTCATGAAGTATTTCGGCTTCAAAAAAGTCGAACATTTTCATGAAGTATTTCGGATTCAAAAAAGTTGAAAATATTCATGAAAAGATTTTGGCTTCAAAAAAGTTGAAAATTTTCATGAAAAGATTTCGGCTTCAAAAAAGTTGAAAATTTTCACGATAGGATTTTGGCTTTAAAAAAGTCGAACATTTTCATGAAGTATTTCAGCTTCAAAAAAGTTGAAAATTTTCATGAAAAGATTTCGGCTTCAAAAAAGTTGAAAATTTTCATGAAAAGATTTCGGCTTCAAAAAAGTTGAAAATTTTCACGACAGGATTTCGGCTTTAAAAAAGTCGAACATTTTCATGAAGTATTTCAGCTTCAAAAAAGTTGAAAATTTTCATGAAAAGATTTCGGCTTCAAAAAAGTTTAAAATTTTCATGAAAAGATTTCGGCTTCAAAAAAGTTTAAAATTTTCACGACAGGATTTCGGCTTTAAAAAAGTCGAACATTTTCATGAAGTATTTCAGCTTCAAAAAAGTTGAAAATTTTCATGAAAAGATTTCGGTTTCAAAAAAGTTGAAAATTTTCACGACAGGATTTCGGCTTCAAAATAGTCGAACATTTTCATGAAGTATTTCGGATTCAAAAAAGTTGAAAATTTTCATGAAAAGATTTCGGCTACAAAAAAGTTGAAAATTTTCATGAAAAAATTTCGGCTTCAAAAAAGTTGAAAATTTTCACGACAGGATTTCGGCTTTAAAAAAGTCGAACATTTTCATGAAGTATTTCGGCTTTAAAAAAGTTGAAAATATTCATGAAAAGATTTTTGCTTCAAAAAAGTTGAAAATTTTCATGAAAAGATTTCGGCTTCAAAAAAGTTGAAAATTTTCACGACAGGATTTTGGCTTTAAAAAAGTCAAACATTTTCATGAAGTATTTGGGCTTCAAAAAAGTTGAAAATTTTCATGAAAAGATTTCGGCTTCAAAAAAGTTGAAAATTTTCACGACAGGATTTCGGCTTTAAAAAAGTCGAACATTTTCATGAAGTATTTCAGCTTCAAAAAAGTTGAAAATTTTCATGAAAAGATTTCGGCTACAAAAAAGTTGAAAATTTTCATGAAAAGATTTCGGCTTCAAAAAAGTTGAAAAATTTCACGACAGGATTTCGGATTTAAAAAAGTCGAACGTTTTCATGAAGTATTTCGGCTTCAAAAAAGTCGAACATTTTCATGAAGTATTTCGGATTCAAAAAAGTTGAAAATTTTCATGAAAAGATTTTGGCTTCAAAAAAGTTGAAAATTTTCATGAAAAGATTTCGGCTTCAAAAAAGTTGAAAATTTTCACGATAGGATTTTGGCTTTAAAAAAGTCGAACATTTTCATGAAGTATTTGGGCTTCAAAAAAGTTGAAAATATTCATGAAAAGATTTTGGCTTCAAAAAAGTTGAAAATTTTCATGAAAAGATTTCGGCTTCAAAAAAGTTGAAAATATTCATGAAAAGATTTTGGCTTCAAAAAAGTTGAAAATTTTCATGAAAAGATTTCGGCTTCAAAAAAGTTGAAAATTTTCACGACAGGATTTCGGCTTTAAAAAAGTCGAACATTTTCATGAAGTATTTCAGCTTCAAAAAAGATGAAAATTTTCATGAAAAGATTTCGGCTACAAAAAAGTTGAAAATTTTCATGAAAAGATTTCGGCATTAAAAAAGTCGAACATTTTCATGAAGTATTTGGGCTTCAAAAAAGTTGAAAATATTCATGAAAAGATTTTGGCTTCAAAAAAGTTGAAAATATTCATGAAAAGATTTCGGATTCAAAAAAGTTGAAAATATTCATGAAAAGATTTTGGCTTCAAAAAAGTTGAAAATTTTCATGAAAAGATTTCGGCTTCAAAAAAGTTGAACATTTTCACGACAGGATTTCGGCTTTAAAAAAGTCGAACGTTTTCATGAAGTATTTCGACTTCAAAAAAGTCGAACATTTTCATGAAGTATTTCAGATTCAAAAAAGTTGAAAATATTCATGAAAAGATTTTGGCTTCAAAAAAGTTGAAAATTTTCATGAAAAGATTTCGGCTTCAAAAAAGTTGAAAATTTTCACGACAGGATTTTGGCTTTAAAAAAGTCGAACATTTTCATGAAGTATTTGGGCTTCAAAAAAGTTGAAAATTTTCACGACAGGATTTCGGCTTTAAAAAAGTCGAACATTTTCATGAAGTATTTCGGCTTCAAAAAGGTTGAAAATTTTCACGACAGGATTTTGGCTTTAAAAAAGTCGAACATTTTCATGAAGTATTTGGGCTTCAAAAAAGTTGAAAATTTTCAAGACAGGATTTCAGCTTCAAAAAAGTCGAACATTTTCATGAAGTATTTCGGCTTCAAAAAAGTTGAAAATTTTCACGACAGGATTTCGGCTTTAAAAAAGTTGAACATTTTCATGAAGTATTTGGGCTTCAAAAAGGTTGAAAATTTTCACGACAGGATTTCAGCTTCAAAAAAGTCGAACATTTTCATGAAGTATTTCGGCTTCAAAAAAGTTGAACATTTTCATGAAGTATTTGGGCTTCAAAAAAGTTGAAAATTTTCACGACAGGATTTCGGCTTTAAAAAAGTCGAACATTTTCATGAAGTATTTCAGCTTCAAAAAAGTTGAAAATTTTCATGAAAAGATTTCGGCTACAAAAAAGTTGAAAATTTTCATGAAAAGATTTCGGCTTCAAAAAAGTTGAAAATTTTCACGACAGGATTTCGGCTTTAAAAAAGTCGAACGTTTTCATGAAGTATTTCGGCTTCAAAAAAGTCGAACATTTTCATGAAGTATTTCGGATTCAAAAAAGTTGAAAATATTCATGAAAAGATTTTGGCTTCAAAAAAGTTGAAAATTTTCATGAAAAGATTTCGGCTTCAAAAAAGTTGAAAATTTTCACGATAGGATTTTGGCTTTAAAAAAGTCGAACATTTTCATGAAGTATTTCAGCTTCAAAAAAGTTGAAAATTTTCATGAAAAGATTTCGGCTTCAAAAAAGTTGAAAATTTTCACGACAGGATTTCGGCTTTAAAAAAGTCGAACATATTCATGAAGTATTTCAGCTTCAAAAAAGTTGAAAATTTTCATGAAAAGTTTTCGGCTTCAAAAAAGTTGAAAATTTTCATGAAAAGATTTCGGCTTCAAAAAAGTTGAAAATTTTCACGACAGGTTTTCGGCTTTAAAAAAGTCGAACATTTTCATGAAGTATTTCAGCTTCAAAAAACTTGAAAATTTTCATGAAAAGATTTCGGCTTCAAAAAAGTTGAAAATTTTCATGAAAAGATTTCGGCTTCAAAAAAGTTGAAAATTTTCACGAAAAGATTTCGGCTTCAAAAAAGTTGAAAATTTTCATGAAAAGATTTCGGCTTCAAAAAAGTTGAAAATTTTCACGACAGGATTTTGGCTTTAAAAAAGTCAAACATTTTCATGAAGTATTTGGGCTTCAAAAAAGTTGAAAATTTTCATGAAAAGATTTCGGCTTCAAAAAAGTTGAAAATTTTCACGACAGGATTTCGGCTTTAAAAAAGTCGAACATTTTCATGAAGTATTTCAGCTTCAAAAAAGTTGAAAATTTTCATGAAAAGATTTCGGCTACAAAAAAGTTGAAAATTTTCATGAAAAGATTTCGGCTTCAAAAAAGTTGAAAAATTTCACGACAGGATTTCGGATTTAAAAAAGTCGAACGTTTTCATGAAGTATTTCGGCTTCAAAAAAGTCGAACATTTTCATGAAGTATTTCGGATTCAAAAAAGTTGAAAATTTTCATGAAAAGATTTTGGCTTCAAAAAAGTTGAAAATTTTCATGAAAAGATTTCGGCTTCAAAAAAGTTGAAAATTTTCACGATAGGATTTTGGCTTTAAAAAAGTCGAACATTTTCATGAAGTATTTGGGCTTCAAAAAAGTTGAAAATATTCATGAAAAGATTTTGGCTTCAAAAAAGTTGAAAATTTTCATGAAAAGATTTCGGCTTCAAAAAAGTTGAAAATATTCATGAAAAGATTTTGGCTTCAAAAAAGTTGAAAATTTTCATGAAAAGATTTCGGCTTCAAAAAAGTTGAAAATTTTCACGACAGGATTTCGGCTTTAAAAAAGTCGAACATTTTCATGAAGTATTTCAGCTTCAAAAAAGATGAAAATTTTCATGAAAAGATTTCGGCTACAAAAAAGTTGAAAATTTTCATGAAAAGATTTCGGCTTTAAAAAAGTCGAACATTTTCATGAAGTATTTGGGCTTCAAAAAAGTTGAAAATATTCATGAAAAGATTTTGGCTTCAAAAAAGTTGAAAATATTCATGAAAAGATTTCGGATTCAAAAAAGTTGAAAATATTCATGAAAAGATTTTGGCTTCAAAAAAGTTGAAAATTTTCATGAAAAGATTTCGGCTTCAAAAAAGTTGAAAATTTTCACGACAGGATTTTGGCTTTAAAAAAGTCGAACATTTTCATGAAGTATTTGGGCTTCAAAAAAGTTGAAAATTTTCACGACAGGATTTCGGCTTTAAAAAAGTCGAACATTTTCATGAAGTATTTCGGCTTCAAAAAGGTTGAAAATTTTCACGACAGGATTTTGGCTTTAAAAAAGTCGAACATTTTCATGAAGTATTTGGGCTTCAAAAAAGTTGAAAATTTTCAAGACAGGATTTCAGCTTCAAAAAAGTCGAACATTTTCATGAAGTATTTCGGCTTCAAAAAAGTTGAAAATTTTCACGACAGGATTTCGGCTTTAAAAAAGTTGAACATTTTCATGAAGTATTTGGGCTTCAAAAAGGTTGAAAATTTTCACGACAGGATTTCAGCTTCAAAAAAGTCGAACATTTTCATGAAGTATTTCGGCTTCAAAAAAGTTGAACATTTTCATGAAGTATTTGGGCTTCAAAAAAGTTGAAAATTTTCACGACAGGATTTCGGCTTTAAAAAAGTCGAACATTTTCATGAAGTATTTCAGCTTCAAAAAAGTTGAAAATTTTCATGAAAAGATTTCGGCTACAAAAAAGTTGAAAATTTTCATGAAAAGATTTCGGCTTCAAAAAAGTTGAAAATTTTCACGACAGGATTTCGGCTTTAAAAAAGTCGAACGTTTTCATGAAGTATTTCGGCTTCAAAAAAGTCGAACATTTTCATGAAGTATTTCGGATTCAAAAAAGTTGAAAATATTCATGAAAAGATTTTGGCTTCAAAAAAGTTGAAAATTTTCATGAAAAGATTTCGGCTTCAAAAAAGTTGAAAATTTTCACGATAGGATTTTGGCTTTAAAAAAGTCGAACATTTTCATGAAGTATTTCAGCTTCAAAAAAGTTGAAAATTTTCATGAAAAGATTTCGGCTTCAAAAAAGTTGAAAATTTTCACGACAGGATTTCGGCTTTAAAAAAGTCGAACATATTCATGAAGTATTTCAGCTTCAAAAAAGTTGAAAATTTTCATGAAAAGTTTTCGGCTTCAAAAAAGTTGAAAATTTTCATGAAAAGATTTCGGCTTCAAAAAAGTTGAAAATTTTCACGACAGGATTTCGGCTTTAAAAAAGTCGAACATTTTCATGAAGTATTTCAGCTTCAAAAAACTTGAAAATTTTCATGAAAAGATTTCGGCTTCAAAAAAGTTGAAAATTTTCATGAAAAGATTTCGGCTTCAAAAAAGTTGAAAATTTTCACGAAAAGATTTCGGCTTCAAAAAAGTTGAAAATTTTCACGACAGGATTTCGGCTTTAAAAAAGTCGAACATTTTCATGAAGTATTTCGGATTCAAAAAAGTTGATAATTTTTAAGACAGGATTTCGGCGTTAAAAAAGTCGAACATTTTCATGAAGTATTTCAGCTTCAAAAAAGTTGAAAATTTTCATGAAAAGATTTCGGCTTTAAAAAAGTTGAAAATTTTCATGAAAAGATTTTGGCTTCAAAAAAATTGAAAATTTTCATGAAAAGATTTCTGCTTCAAAAAAGTTGAAAATTTTCATGACAAGATTTCGGCTTCAAAAAAGTTCAAAATTTTCACGACAGGATTTTGGCTTTAAAAAAGTCGAACATTTTCATGAAGTATTTGGGCTTCAAAAAAGTTGAAAATTTTCACGACAGGATTTCGGCTTTAAAAAAGTCGAACGTTTTCATGAAGTATTTCAGCTTCAAAAAAGTTGAAAATTTTCATGAAAAGATTTCGGCTTCAAAAAAGTTGAAAATTTTCATGAAAAGATTTCGGCTTCAAAAAAGTTGAAAATTTTCACGACAGGATTTCGGCTTTAAAAAAGTCGAACATTTTCATGAAAAGATTTCAGCTTCAAAAAAGTTGAAAATTTTCATGAAAAGATTTCGGTTTCAAAAAAGTTGAAAATTTTCACGACAGGATTTCGGCTTTAAAATAGTCGAACATTTTCATGAAGTATTTCGGATTCAAAAAAGTTGAAAATTTTCATGAAAAGATTTCGGCTACAAAAAAGTTGAAAATTTTCATGAAAAAATTTCGGCTTCAAAAAAGTTGAAAATTTTCACGACAGGATTTCGGCTTTAAAAAAGTCGAACATTTTCATGAAGTATTTCGGCTTTAAAAAAGTTGAAAATATTCATGAAAAGATTTTTGCTTCAAAAAAGTTGAAAATTTTCATGAAAAGATTTCGGCTCCAAAAAAGTTTAAAATTTTCACGACAGGATTTTGGCTTTAAAAAAGTCAAACATTTTCATGAAGTATTTGGGCTTCAAAAAAGTTGAAAATTTTCATGAAAAGATTTCGGCTTCAAAAAAGTTGAAAATTTTCACGACAGGATTTCGGCTTTAAAAAAGTCGAACATTTTCATGAAGTATTTCAGCTTCAAAAAAGTTGAAAATTTTCATGAAAAGATTTCGGCTACAAAAAAGTTGAAAATTTTCATGAAAAGATTTCGGCTTCAAAAAAGTTGAAAAATTTCACGACAGGATTTCGGATTTAAAAAAGTCGAACGTTTTCATGAAGTATTTCGGCTTCAAAAAAGTCGAACATTTTCATGAAGTATTTCGGATTCAAAAAAGTTGAAAATTTTCATGAAAAGATTTTGGCTTCAAAAAAGTTGAAAATTTTCATGAAAAGATTTCGGCTTCAAAAAAGTTGAAAATTTTCACGATAGGATTTTGGCTTTAAAAAAGTCGAACATTTTCATGAAGTATTTGGGCTTCAAAAAAAGTTGAAAATATTCATGAAAAGATTTTGGCTTCAAAAAAGTTGAAAATTTTCATGAAAAGATTTCGGCTTCAAAAAAGTTGAAAATATTCATGAAAAGATTTTGGCTTCAAAAAAGTTGAAAATTTTCATGAAAAGATTTCGGCTTCAAAAAAGTTGAAAATTTTCACGACAGGATTTCGGCTTTAAAAAAGTCGAACATTTTCATGAAGTATTTCAGCTTCAAAAAAGTTGAAAATTTTCATGAAAAGATTTCGGCTACAAAAAAGTTGAAAATTTTCATGAAAAGATTTCGGCTTTAAAAAAGTCGAACATTTTCATGAAGTATTTGGGCTTCAAAAAAGTTGAAAATATTCATGAAAAGATTTTGGCTTCAAAAAAGTTGAAAATATTCATGAAAAGATTTCGGATTCAAAAAAGTTGAAAATATTCATGAAAAGATTTTGGCTTCAAAAAAGTTGAAAATTTTCATGAAAAGATTTCGGCTTCAAAAAAGTTGAACATTTTCACGACAGGATTTCGGCTTTAAAAAAGTCGAACGTTTTCATGAAGTATTTCGACTTCAAAAAAGTCGAACATTTTCATGAAGTATTTCAGATTCAAAAAAGTTGAAAATATTCATGAAAAGATTTTGGCTTCAAAAAAGTTGAAAATTTTCATGAAAAGATTTCGGCTTCAAAAAAGTTGAAAATTTTCACGACAGGATTTTGGCTTTAAAAAAGTCGAACATTTTCATGAAGTATTTGGGCTTCAAAAAAGTTAAAAATTTTCACGACAGGATTTCGGCTTTAAAAAAGTCGAACATTTTCATGAAGTATTTCGGCTTCAAAAAGGTTGAAAATTTTCACGACAGGATTTTGGCTTTAAAAAAGTCGAACATTTTCATGAAGTATTTGGGCTTCAAAAAAGTTGAAAATTTTCAAGACAGGATTTCAGCTTCAAAAAAGTCGAACATTTTCATGAAGTATTTCGGCTTCAAAAAAGTTGAAAATTTTCACGACAGGATTTCGGCTTTAAAAAAGTTGAACATTTTCATGAAGTATTTCAGCTTCAAAAAAGTTGAAAATTTTCATGAAAAGATTTCGGCTACAAAAAAGTTGAAAATTTTCATGAAAAGATTTCGGCTTCAAAAAAGATGAAAATTTTCACGACAGGATTTCGGCTTTAAAAAAGTCGAACGTTTTCATGAAGTATTTCGGATTCAAAAAAGTCGAACATTTTCATGAAGTATTTCGGCTTCAAAAAAGTTGAACATTTTCATGAAGTATTTGGGCTTCAAAAAGGTTGAAAATTTTCACGACAGGATTTCAGCTTCAAAAAAGTCGAACATTTTCATGAAGTATTTCGGCTTCAAAAAAGTTGAACATTTTCATGAAGTATTTGGGCTTCAAAAAAGTTGAAAATTTTCACGACAGGATTTCGGCTTTAAAAAAGTCGAACATTTTCATGAAGTATTTCAGCTTCAAAAAAGTTGAAAATTTTCATGAAAAGATTTCGGCTACAAAAAAGTTGAAAATTTTCATGAAAAGATTTCGGCTTCAAAAAAGTTGAAAATTTTCACGACAGGATTTCGGCTTTAAAAAATTCGAACGTTTTCATGAAGTATTTCGGCTTCAAAAAAGTCGAACATTTTCATGAAGTATTTCAGCTTCAAAAAAGTTGAAAATTTTCATGACAAGATTTCGGCTTCAAAAAAGTTGAAAATTTTCACGACAGGATTTCGGCTTTAAAAAAGTCGAACATATTCATGAAGTATTTCAGCTTCAAAAAAGTTGAAAATTTTCATGAAAAGTTTTCGGCTTCAAAAAAGTTGAAAATTTTCATGAAAAGATTTCGGCTTCAAAAAAGTTGAAAATTTTCACGACAGGATTTCGGCTTTAAAAAAGTCGAACATTTTCATGAAGTATTTCGGCTTCAAAAAAGTTGAAAATTTTCATGAAAAGATTTCGGCTTCAAAAAAGTTGAAAATTTTCACGAAAAGATTTCGGCTTCAAAAAAGTTGAAAATTTTCACGACAGGATTTCGGCTTTAAAAAAGTCGAACATTTTCATGAAGTATTTCGGATTCAAAAAAGTTGATAATTTTTAAGACAGGATTTCGGCGTTAAAAAAGTCGAACATTTTCATGAAGTATTTCAGCTTCAAAAAAGTTGAAAATTTTCATGAAAAGATTTCTGCTTCAAAAAAGTTGAAAATTTTCATGACAAGATTTCGGCTTCAAAAAAGTTGAAAATTTTCACGACAGGATTTTGGCTTTAAAAAAGTCGAACATTTTCATGAAGTGTTTGGGCTTCAAAAAAGTTGAAAATTTTCACGACAGGATTTCGGCTTTAAAAAAGTCGAACATTTTCATGAAGTATTTCGGCTTCAAAAAGGTTGAAAATTTTCACGACAGGATTTCGGCTTTAAAAAAGTCGAACATTTTCATGAAGTATTTCGGCTTCAAAAAATTTGAACATTTTCATGAAGTATTTCAACTTCAAAAAAGTTGAAAATTTTCATGAAAAGATTTCGGCTTCAAAAAAGTTGAAAATTTTCATGAAAAGATTTCGGCTTCAAAAAAGTTGAAAATTTTCACGACAGGATTTCGGCTTTAAAAAAGTCGAACATTTTCATGAAGTAATTCAGCTTAAAAAAAGTTGAAAATTTTCATGAAAAGATTTCGGTTTCAAAAAAGTTGAAAATTTTCACGACAGGATTTCGGCTTTAAAAAAGTCGAACATTTTCATGAAGTATTTCAGCTTCAAAAAAGTTGAACATTTTCATGAAAAGATTTCGGCTACAAAAAAGTTGAAAATTTTCATGAAAAGATTTCGGATTCAAAAAAGTTGAAAATTTTCACGACAGGATTTCGGATTTAAAAAAGTCGAACATTTTCATGAAGTATTTCGGCTTCAAAAAAGTCGAACATTTTCATGAAGTATTTCGGATTCAAAAAAGTTGAAAATTTTCATGAAAAGATTTTGGCTCCAAAAAAGTTGAAAATTTTCATGAAAAGATTTCGGCTTCAAAAAAGTTGAAAATTTTCAAGACAGGATTTCAGCTTTAAAAAAGACGAACATTTTCATGAAGTATTTCGGCTTAAAAAAAGTCTAACATTTTCATGAAGTATTTCGGATTCAAAAAAGTTGAAAATTTTCATGAAAAAATTTTGGCTTCAAAAAAGTTGCAAATTTTCATGAAAAGATTTCGGCTTCAAAAAAGTTGAAAATTTTCAAGACAGGATTTCAGCTTTAAAAAAGACGAACATTTTCATGAAGTATTTCGGCTTCAAAAAAGTTGAACATTTTCATGAAGTATTTCGGCTTCAAAAAAGTTGAACATTTTCATGAAGTATTTGGGCTTCAAAAAAGTTGAAAATTTTCATGAAAAGATTTCGGCTTCAAAAAAGTTGAAAATTTTCACGACAGGATTTTGGCTTTAAAAAAGTCGAACATTTTCATGAAGTGTTTGGGCTTCAAAAAAGTTGAAAATTTTCACGACAGGATTTCGGCTTTAAAAAAGTCGAACATTTTCATGAAGTATTTCGGCTTCAAAAAGGTTGAAAATTTTCACGACAGGATTTCGGCTTTAAAAAAGTCGAACATTTTCATGAAGTATTTCGGCTTCAAAAAATTTGAACATTTTCATGAAGTATTTCAACTTCAAAAAAGTTGAAAATTTTCATGAAAAGATTTCGGCTTCAAAAAAGTTGAAAATTTTCATGAAAAGATTTCGGCTTCAAAAAAGTTGAAAATTTTCACGACAGGATTTCGGCTTTAAAAAAGTCGAACATTTTCATGAAGTAATTCAGCTTAAAAAAAGTTGAAAATTTTCATGAAAAGATTTCGGTTTCAAAAAAGTTGAAAATTTTCACGACAGGATTTCGGCTTTAAAAAAGTCGAACATTTTCATGAAGTATTTCAGCTTCAAAAAAGTTGAACATTTTCATGAAAAGATTTCGGCTACAAAAAAGTTGAAAATTTTCATGAAAAGATTTCGGATTCAAAAAAGTTGAAAATTTTCACGACAGGATTTCGGATTTAAAAAAGTCGAACATTTTCATGAAGTATTTCGGCTTCAAAAAAGTCGAACATTTTCATGAAGTATTTCGGATTCAAAAAAGTTGAAAATTTTCATGAAAAGATTTTGGCTCCAAAAAAGTTGAAAATTTTCATGAAAAGATTTCGGCTTCAAAAAAGTTGAAAATTTTCAAGACAGGATTTCAGCTTTAAAAAAGACGAACATTTTCATGAAGTATTTCGGCTTAAAAAAAGTCTAACATTTTCATGAAGTATTTCGGATTCAAAAAAGTTGAAAATTTTCATGAAAAAATTTTGGCTTCAAAAAAGTTGCAAATTTTCATGAAAAGATTTCGGCTTCAAAAAAGTTGAAAATTTTCAAGACAGGATTTCAGCTTTAAAAAAGACGAACATTTTCATGAAGTATTTCGGCTTCAAAAAAGTTGAACATTTTCATGAAGTATTTCGGCTTCAAAAAAGTTGAACATTTTCATGAAGTATTTGGGCTTCAAAAAAGTTGAAAATTTTCATGAAAAGATTTCGGCTTCAAAAAAGTTGAAAATTTTCACGACAGGATTTCGGCTTTAAAAAAGTCGAACATTTTCATGAAATATTTCGGATTCAAAAAAGTTGAAAATTTTCACGACAGGATTTCGGCTTTAAAAAAGTCGAACATTTTCATGAAGTATTTCAGCTTAAAAAAAGTTTAAAATTTTCATGAAAAGATTTCGGCTTCAAAAAAGTTGAAAATTTTCATGAAAAGATTTCGGCTTCAAAAAAGTTGAAAATCTTCACGACAGGATTTCGGCTTTAAAAAAGTCGAACATTTTCATGAAGTAATTCAGCTTCAAAAAAGTTGAAAATTTTCATGAAAAGATTTCGGCTTCAAAAAAGTTGAAAATTTTCATGAAAAGATTTCGGCTTCAAAAGAGTTGAAAATTTTCACGACAGGATTTCGACTTTAAAAAAGTCCAACATTTTCATGAAGTATTTCGGCTTCAAAAAAGTTGAAAATTTTAATGAAGTATTTCGGATTCAAAAAAGTTGAAAATTTTCACGACAGGATTTCGGCGTTAAAAAAGTCGAACATTTTTATGAAGTATTTCAGCTTCAAAAAAGTTGAAAATTTTCATGAAAAGATTTCGGCTTCAAAAAAGTTGAAAATTTTCATGAAAAGATTTCGGCTTCAAAAAAGTTGAAAATTTTCACGACAGGATTTCGGCTTTAAAAAAGTCGAACATTTTCATGAAGTAATTCAGCTTCAAAAAAGTTGAAAATTTTCATGAAAAGATTTCGGCTTCAAAAAAGTTGAAAATTTTCATGAAAAGATTTCGGCTTCAAAAGAGTTGAAAATTTTCACGACAGGATTTCGACTTTAAAAAAGTCCAACATTTTCATGAAGTATTTCGGCTTCAAAAAAGTTTAAAATTTTCATGAAGTATTTCGGATTCAAAAAAGTTGAAAATTTTCAAGACAGGATTTCGGCGTTAAAAAAGTCGAACATTTTTATGAAGTATTTCAGCATCAAAAAAGTTGAAAATTTTCATGAAAAGATTTCGGCTTCAAAAAAGTTGAAAATTTTCATGAAAAGATTTCGGCTTCAAAAAAGTTGAAAATTTTCACGACAGGATTTTGGCTTTAAAAAAGTCGAACATTTTCATGAAGTGTTTGGGCTTCAAAAAAGTTGAAAATTTTCACGACAGGATTTCGGCTTTAAAAAAGTCGAACATTTTCATGAAGTATTTCGGCTTCAAAAAGGTTGAAAATTTTCACGACAGGATTTCGGCTTTAAAAAAGTCGAACATTTTCATGAAGTATTTCGGCTTCAAAAAATTTGAACATTTTCATGAAGTATTTCAACTTCAAAAAAGTTGAAAATTTTCATGAAAAGATTTCGGCTTCAAAAAAGTTGAAAATTTTCATGAAAAGATTTCGGCTTCAAAAAAGTTGAAAATTTTCACGACAGGATTTCGGCTTTAAAAAAGTCGAACATTTTCATGAAGTAATTCAGCTTAAAAAAAGTTGAAAATTTTCATGAAAAGATTTCGGTTTCAAAAAAGTTGAAAATTTTCACGACAGGATTTCGGCTTTAAAAAAGTCGAACATTTTCATGAAGTATTTCAGCTTCAAAAAAGTTGAACATTTTCATGAAAAGATTTCGGCTACAAAAAAGTTGAAAATTTTCATGAAAAGATTTCGGATTCAAAAAAGTTGAAAATTTTCACGACAGGATTTCGGATTTAAAAAAGTCGAACATTTTCATGAAGTATTTCGGCTTCAAAAAAGTCGAACATTTTCATGAAGTATTTCGGATTCAAAAAAGTTGAAAATTTTCATGAAAAGATTTTGGCTCCAAAAAAGTTGAAAATTTTCATGAAAAGATTTCGGCTTCAAAAAAGTTGAAAATTTTCAAGACAGGATTTCAGCTTTAAAAAAGACGAACATTTTCATGAAGTATTTCGGCTTAAAAAAAGTCTAACATTTTCATGAAGTATTTCGGATTCAAAAAAGTTGAAAATTTTCATGAAAAAATTTTGGCTTCAAAAAAGTTGCAAATTTTCATGAAAAGATTTCGGCTTCAAAAAAGTTGAAAATTTTCAAGACAGGATTTCAGCTTTAAAAAAGACGAACATTTTCATGAAGTATTTCGGCTTCAAAAAAGTTGAACATTTTCATGAAGTATTTCGGCTTCAAAAAAGTTGAACATTTTCATGAAGTATTTGGGCTTCAAAAAAGTTGAAAATTTTCATGAAAAGATTTCGGCTTCAAAAAAGTTGAAAATTTTCACGACAGGATTTCGGCTTTAAAAAAGTCGAACATTTTCATGAAATATTTCGGATTCAAAAAAGTTGAAAATTTTCACGACAGGATTTCGGCTTTAAAAAAGTCGAACATTTTCATGAAGTATTTCAGCTTAAAAAAAGTTTAAAATTTTCATGAAAAGATTTCGGCTTCAAAAAAGTTGAAAATTTTCATGAAAAGATTTCGGCTTCAAAAAAGTTGAAAATCTTCACGACAGGATTTCGGCTTTAAAAAAGTCGAACATTTTCATGAAGTAATTCAGCTTCAAAAAAGTTGAAAATTTTCATGAAAAGATTTCGGCTTCAAAAAAGTTGAAAATTTTCATGAAAAGATTTCGGCTTCAAAAGAGTTGAAAATTTTCACGACAGGATTTCGACTTTAAAAGAGTCCAACATTTTCATGAAGTATTTCGGCTTCAAAAAAGTTGAAAATTTTAATGAAGTATTTCGGATTCAAAAAAGTTGAAAATTTTCACGACAGGATTTCGGCGTTAAAAAAGTCGAACATTTTTATGAAGTATTTCAGCTTCAAAAAAGTTGAAAATTTTCATGAAAAGATTTCGGCTTCAAAAAAGTTGAAAATTTTCATGAAAAGATTTCGGCTTCAAAAAAGTTGAAAATTTTCACGACAGGATTTCGGCTTTAAAAAAGTCGAACATTTTCATGAAGTAATTCAGCTTCAAAAAAGTTGAAAATTTTCATGAAAAGATTTCGGCTTCAAAAAAGTTGAAAATTTTCATGAAAAGATTTCGGCTTCAAAAGAGTTGAAAATTTTCACGACAGGATTTCGACTTTAAAAAAGTCCAACATTTTCATGAAGTATTTCGGCTTCAAAAAAGTTTAAAATTTTCATGAAGTATTTCGGATTCAAAAAAGTTGAAAATTTTCAAGACAGGATTTCGGCGTTAAAAAAGTCGAACATTTTTATGAAGTATTTCAGCATCAAAAAAGTTGAAAATTTTCATGAAAAGATTTCGGCTTCAAAAAAGTTGAAAATTTTCATGAAAAGATTTCGGCTTCAAAAAAGTTGAAAATTTTCATGAAAAGATTTCGGCTTCAAAAAAGTTGAAAATTTTCACGACAGGATTTCGGCTTTAAAAAAGTCGAACATTTTCATGAAGTATTTCGGATTCAAAAAGTCGAACATTTTCATGAAGTATTTCGGATTCAAAAAGTTGAAAATTTTCACGACAGGATTTCGGCTTTAAAAAAGTCGAACATTTTCATGAAGTATTTCAGCTTAAAAAAAGTTGAAAATTTTCATGAAAAGATTTCGGTTTCAAAAAAGTTGAAAATTTTCACGACAGGATTTCGGCTTTAAAAAAGTCGAACATTTTCATGAAGTATTTCAGCTTCAAAAAAGTTGAACATTTTCATGAAAAGATTTCGGCTACAAAAAAGTTGAAAATTTTCATGAAAAGATTTCGGATTCAAAAAAGTTGAAAATTTTCACGACAGGATTTCGGATTTAAAAAAGTCGAACATTTTCATGAAGTATTTCGGATTCAAAAAGTTGAAAATTTTCACGACAGGATTTCGGCTTTAAAAAAGTCGAACATTTTCATGAAGTATTTCAGCTTAAAAAAAGTTGAAAATTTTCATGAAAAGATTTCGGCTTCAAAAAAGTTGAAAATTTTCAAGACAGGATTTCAGCTTTAAAAAAGACGAACATTTTCATGAAGTATTTCGGCTTAAAAAAAGTCTAACATTTTCATGAAGTATTTGGGCTTCAAAAAAGTTGAACATTTTCATGAAAAGATTTCGGCTTCAAAAAAGTTGAAAATTTTCACGACAGGATTTCGGCTTTAAAAAAGTCGAACATTTTCATGAAATATTTCGGATTCAAAAAAGTTGAAAATTTTCACGACAGGATTTCGGCTTTAAAAAAGTCGAACATTTTCATGAAGTATTTCAGCTTAAAAAAAGTTTAAAATTTTCATGAAAAGATTTCGGCTTCAAAAAAGTTGAAAATTTTCATGAAAAGATTTCGGCTTCAAAAAAGTTGAAAATCTTCACGACAGGATTTCGGCTTTAAAAAAGTCGAACATTTTCATGAAGTAATTCAGCTTCAAAAAAGTTGAAAATTTTCATGAAAAGATTTCGGCTTCAAAAAAGTTGAAAATTTAATGAAAAGATTTCGGCTTCAAAAGAGTTGAAAATTTTCACGACAGGATTTCGACTTTAAAAAAGTCCAACATTTTCATGAAATATTTCGGCTTCAAAAAAGTTGAAAATTTTAATGAAGTATTTCGGATTCAAAAAAGTTGAAAATTTTCACGACAGGATTTCGGCGTTAAAAAAGTCGAACATTTTTATGAAGTATTTCAGCTTCAAAAAAGTTGAAAATTTTCATGAAAAGATTTCGGCTTCAAAAAAGTTGAAAATTTTCATGAAAAGATTTCGGCTTCAAAAAAGTTGAAAATTTTCACGACAGGATTTCGGCTTTAAAAAAGTCGAACATTTTCATGAAGTAATTCAGCTTCAAAAAAGTTGAAAATTTTCATGAAAAGATTTCGGCTTCAAAAAAGTTGAAAATTTTCATGAAAAGATTTCGGCTTCAAAAGAGTTGAAAATTTTCACGACAGGATTTCGACTTTAAAAAAGTCCAACATTTTCATGAAGTATTTCGGCTTCAAAAAAGTTTAAAATTTTCATGAAGTATTTTGGATTCAAAAAAGTTGAAAATTTTCAAGACAGGATTTCGGCGTTAAAAAAGTCGAACATTTTTATGAAGTATTTCAGCATCAAAAAAGTTGAAAATTTTCATGAAAAGATTTCGGCTTCAAAAAAGTTGAAAATTTTCATGAAAAGATTTCGGCTTCAAAAAAGTTGAAAATTTTCATGAAAAGATTTCGGCTTCAAAAAAGTTGAAAATTTTCACGACAGGATTTCGGCTTTAAAAAAGTCGAACATTTTCATGAAGTATTTCGGATTCAAAAAAGTTGAAAATTTTCACGACAGGATTTCGGCTTTAAAAAACTCGAACATTTTCATGAAGTATTTCGGATTCAAAAAAGTTGAAAATTTTCAAGACAGGATTTCGGCATTAAAAAAGTCGAACATTTTTATGAAGTATTTCAGCATCAAAAAAGTTGAAAATTTTCATGAAAAGATTTCGGCTTCAAAAAAGTTAAAAATTTTCATGAAAAGATTTCGGCTTCAAAAAAGTTGAAAATTTTCATGAAAAGATTTCGGCTTCAAAAAAGTTGAAAATTTTCACGACAGGATTTCGGCTTTAAAAAAGTCGAACATTTTCATGAAGTATTTCGGATTCAAAAAGTTGAAAATTTTCACGACAGGATTTCGGCTTTAAAAAAGTCGAACATTTTCATGAAGTATTTCAGCTTAAAAAAAGTTGAAAATTTTCATGAAAAGATTTCGGTTTCAAAAAAGTTGAAAATTTTCACGACAGGATTTCGGCTTTAAAAAAGTCGAACATTTTCATGAAGTATTTCAGCTTCAAAAAAGTTGAACATTTTCATGAAAAGATTTCGGCTACAAAAAAGTTGAAAATTTTCATGAAAAGATTTCGGATTCAAAAAAGTTGAAAATTTTCACGACAGGATTTCGGATTTAAAAAAGTCGAACATTTTCATGAAGTATTTCGGCTTCAAAAAAGTCGAACATTTTCATGAAGTATTTCGGATTCAAAAAAGTTGAAAATTTTCATGAAAAGATTTTGGCTCCAAAAAAGTTGAAAATTTTCATGAAAAGATTTCGGCTTCAAAAAAGTTGAAAATTTTCAAGACAGGATTTCAGCTTTAAAAAAGACGAACATTTTCATGAAGTATTTCGGCTTAAAAAAAGTCTAACATTTTCATGAAGTATTTCGGATTCAAAAAAGTTGAAAATTTTCATGAAAAAATTTTGGCTTCAAAAAAGTTGCAAATTTTCATGAAAAGATTTCGGCTTCAAAAAAGTTGAAAATTTTCAAGACAGGATTTCAGCTTTAAAAAAGACGAACATTTTCATGAAGTATTTCGGCTTCAAAAAAGTTGAACATTTTCATGAAGTATTTCGGCTTCAAAAAAGTTGAACATTTTCATGAAGTATTTGGGCTTCAAAAAAGTTGAAAATTTTCATGAAAAGATTTCGGCTTCAAAAAAGTTGAAAATTTTCACGACAGGATTTCGGCTTTAAAAAAGTCGAACATTTTCATGAAATATTTCGGATTCAAAAAAGTTGAAAATTTTCACGACAGGATTTCGGCTTTAAAAAAGTTGAAAATTTTCATGAAAAGATTTCGGCTACAAAAAAGTTGAAAATTTTCATGAAAAGATTTCGGCTTCAAAAAAGTTGAAAATTTTCACGACAGGATTTCGGCTTTAAAAAATTCGAACGTTTTCATGAAGTATTTCGGCTTCAAAAAAGTCGAACATTTTCATGAAGTATTTCAGCTTCAAAAAAGTTGAAAATTTTCATGACAAGATTTCGGCTTCAAAAAAGTTGAAAATTTTCACGACAGGATTTCGGCTTTAAAAAAGTCGAACATATTCATGAAGTATTTCAGCTTCAAAAAAGTTGAAAATTTTCATGAAAAGTTTTCGGCTTCAAAAAAGTTGAAAATTTTCATGAAAAGATTTCGGCTTCAAAAAAGTTGAAAATTTTCACGACAGGATTTCGGCTTTAAAAAAGTCGAACATTTTCATGAAGTATTTCGGCTTCAAAAAAGTTGAAAATTTTCATGAAAAGATTTCGGCTTCAAAAAAGTTGAAAATTTTCACGAAAAGATTTCGGCTTCAAAAAAGTTGAAAATTTTCACGACAGGATTTCGGCTTTAAAAAAGTCGAACATTTTCATGAAGTATTTCGGATTCAAAAAAGTTGATAATTTTTAAGACAGGATTTCGGCGTTAAAAAAGTCGAACATTTTCATGAAGTATTTCAGCTTCAAAAAAGTTGAAAATTTTCATGAAAAGATTTCTGCTTCAAAAAAGTTGAAAATTTTCATGACAAGATTTCGGCTTCAAAAAAGTTGAAAATTTTCACGACAGGATTTTGGCTTTAAAAAAGTCGAACATTTTCATGAAGTGTTTGGGCTTCAAAAAAGTTGAAAATTTTCACGACAGGATTTCGGCTTTAAAAAAGTCGAACATTTTCATGAAGTATTTCGGCTTCAAAAAGGTTGAAAATTTTCACGACAGGATTTCGGCTTTAAAAAAGTCGAACATTTTCATGAAGTATTTCGGCTTCAAAAAATTTGAACATTTTCATGAAGTATTTCAACTTCAAAAAAGTTGAAAATTTTCATGAAAAGATTTCGGCTTCAAAAAAGTTGAAAATTTTCATGAAAAGATTTCGGCTTCAAAAAAGTTGAAAATTTTCACGACAGGATTTCGGCTTTAAAAAAGTCGAACATTTTCATGAAGTAATTCAGCTTAAAAAAAGTTGAAAATTTTCATGAAAAGATTTCGGTTTCAAAAAAGTTGAAAATTTTCACGACAGGATTTCGGCTTTAAAAAAGTCGAACATTTTCATGAAGTATTTCAGCTTCAAAAAAGTTGAACATTTTCATGAAAAGATTTCGGCTACAAAAAAGTTGAAAATTTTCATGAAAAGATTTCGGATTCAAAAAAGTTGAAAATTTTCACGACAGGATTTCGGATTTAAAAAAGTCGAACATTTTCATGAAGTATTTCGGCTTCAAAAAAGTCGAACATTTTCATGAAGTATTTCGGATTCAAAAAAGTTGAAAATTTTCATGAAAAGATTTTGGCTCCAAAAAAGTTGAAAATTTTCATGAAAAGATTTCGGCTTCAAAAAAGTTGAAAATTTTCAAGACAGGATTTCAGCTTTAAAAAAGACGAACATTTTCATGAAGTATTTCGGCTTAAAAAAAGTCTAACATTTTCATGAAGTATTTCGGATTCAAAAAAGTTGAAAATTTTCATGAAAAAATTTTGGCTTCAAAAAAGTTGCAAATTTTCATGAAAAGATTTCGGCTTCAAAAAAGTTGAAAATTTTCAAGACAGGATTTCAGCTTTAAAAAAGACGAACATTTTCATGAAGTATTTCGGCTTCAAAAAAGTTGAACATTTTCATGAAGTATTTCGGCTTCAAAAAAGTTGAACATTTTCATGAAGTATTTGGGCTTCAAAAAAGTTGAAAATTTTCATGAAAAGATTTCGGCTTCAAAAAAGTTGAAAATTTTCACGACAGGATTTTGGCTTTAAAAAAGTCGAACATTTTCATGAAGTGTTTGGGCTTCAAAAAAGTTGAAAATTTTCACGACAGGATTTCGGCTTTAAAAAAGTCGAACATTTTCATGAAGTATTTCGGCTTCAAAAAGGTTGAAAATTTTCACGACAGGATTTCGGCTTTAAAAAAGTCGAACATTTTCATGAAGTATTTCGGCTTCAAAAAATTTGAACATTTTCATGAAGTATTTCAACTTCAAAAAAGTTGAAAATTTTCATGAAAAGATTTCGGCTTCAAAAAAGTTGAAAATTTTCATGAAAAGATTTCGGCTTCAAAAAAGTTGAAAATTTTCACGACAGGATTTCGGCTTTAAAAAAGTCGAACATTTTCATGAAGTAATTCAGCTTAAAAAAAGTTGAAAATTTTCATGAAAAGATTTCGGTTTCAAAAAAGTTGAAAATTTTCACGACAGGATTTCGGCTTTAAAAAAGTCGAACATTTTCATGAAGTATTTCAGCTTCAAAAAAGTTGAACATTTTCATGAAAAGATTTCGGCTACAAAAAAGTTGAAAATTTTCATGAAAAGATTTCGGATTCAAAAAAGTTGAAAATTTTCACGACAGGATTTCGGATTTAAAAAAGTCGAACATTTTCATGAAGTATTTCGGCTTCAAAAAAGTCGAACATTTTCATGAAGTATTTCGGATTCAAAAAAGTTGAAAATTTTCATGAAAAGATTTTGGCTCCAAAAAAGTTGAAAATTTTCATGAAAAGATTTCGGCTTCAAAAAAGTTGAAAATTTTCAAGACAGGATTTCAGCTTTAAAAAAGACGAACATTTTCATGAAGTATTTCGGCTTAAAAAAAGTCTAACATTTTCATGAAGTATTTCGGATTCAAAAAAGTTGAAAATTTTCAT
This sequence comes from Labrus mixtus, assembly GCF_963584025.1. Taxonomy (NCBI): domain Eukaryota; kingdom Metazoa; phylum Chordata; class Actinopteri; order Labriformes; family Labridae; genus Labrus; species Labrus mixtus. Next base: position 429,010 of record NC_083619.1, read on the forward strand.
GAAAAAATTTTGGCTTCAAAAAAGTTGCAAATTTTCATGAAAAGATTTCGGCTTCAAAAAAGTTGAAAATTTTCAAGACAGGATTTCAGCTTTAAAAAAGACGAACATTTTCATGAAGTATTTCGGCTTCAAAAAAGTTGAACATTTTCATGAAGTATTTCGGCTTCAAAAAAGTTGAACATTTTCATGAAGTATTTGGGCTTCAAAAAAGTTGAAAATTTTCATGAAAAGATTTCGGCTTCAAAAAAGTTGAAAATTTTCACGACAGGATTTCGGCTTTAAAAAAGTCGAACATTTTCATGAAATATTTCGGATTCAAAAAAGTTGAAAATTTTCACGACAGGATTTCGGCTTTAAAAAAGTCGAACATTTTCATGAAGTATTTCAGCTTAAAAAAAGTTTAAAATTTTCATGAAAAGATTTCGGCTTCAAAAAAGTTGAAAATTTTCATGAAAAGATTTCGGCTTCAAAAAAGTTGAAAATCTTCACGACAGGATTTCGGCTTTAAAAAAGTCGAACATTTTCATGAAGTAATTCAGCTTCAAAAAAGTTGAAAATTTTCATGAAAAGATTTCGGCTTCAAAAAAGTTGAAAATTTTCATGAAAAGATTTCGGCTTCAAAAGAGTTGAAAATTTTCACGACAGGATTTCGACTTTAAAAAAGTCCAACATTTTCATGAAGTATTTCGGCTTCAAAAAAGTTGAAAATTTTAATGAAGTATTTCGGATTCAAAAAAGTTGAAAATTTTCACGACAGGATTTCGGCGTTAAAAAAGTCGAACATTTTTATGAAGTATTTCAGCTTCAAAAAAGTTGAAAATTTTCATGAAAAGATTTCGGCTTCAAAAAAGTTGAAAATTTTCATGAAAAGATTTCGGCTTCAAAAAAGTTGAAAATTTTCACGACAGGATTTCGGCTTTAAAAAAGTCGAACATTTTCATGAAGTAATTCAGCTTCAAAAAAGTTGAAAATTTTCATGAAAAGATTTCGGCTTCAAAAAAGTTGAAAATTTTCATGAAAAGATTTCGGCTTCAAAAGAGTTGAAAATTTTCACGACAGGATTTCGACTTTAAAAAAGTCCAACATTTTCATGAAGTATTTCGGCTTCAAAAAAGTTTAAAATTTTCATGAAGTATTTCGGATTCAAAAAAGTTGAAAATTTTCAAGACAGGATTTCGGCGTTAAAAAAGTCGAACATTTTTATGAAGTATTTCAGCATCAAAAAAGTTGAAAATTTTCATGAAAAGATTTCGGCTTCAAAAAAGTTGAAAATTTTCATGAAAAGATTTCGGCTTCAAAAAAGTTGAAAATTTTCACGACAGGATTTTGGCTTTAAAAAAGTCGAACATTTTCATGAAGTGTTTGGGCTTCAAAAAAGTTGAAAATTTTCACGACAGGATTTCGGCTTTAAAAAAGTCGAACATTTTCATGAAGTATTTCGGCTTCAAAAAGGTTGAAAATTTTCACGACAGGATTTCGGCTTTAAAAAAGTCGAACATTTTCATGAAGTATTTCGGCTTCAAAAAATTTGAACATTTTCATGAAGTATTTCAACTTCAAAAAAGTTGAAAATTTTCATGAAAAGATTTCGGCTTCAAAAAAGTTGAAAATTTTCATGAAAAGATTTCGGCTTCAAAAAAGTTGAAAATTTTCACGACAGGATTTCGGCTTTAAAAAAGTCGAACATTTTCATGAAGTAATTCAGCTTAAAAAAAGTTGAAAATTTTCATGAAAAGATTTCGGTTTCAAAAAAGTTGAAAATTTTCACGACAGGATTTCGGCTTTAAAAAAGTCGAACATTTTCATGAAGTATTTCAGCTTCAAAAAAGTTGAACATTTTCATGAAAAGATTTCGGCTACAAAAAAGTTGAAAATTTTCATGAAAAGATTTCGGATTCAAAAAAGTTGAAAATTTTCACGACAGGATTTCGGATTTAAAAAAGTCGAACATTTTCATGAAGTATTTCGGCTTCAAAAAAGTCGAACATTTTCATGAAGTATTTCGGATTCAAAAAAGTTGAAAATTTTCATGAAAAGATTTTGGCTCCAAAAAAGTTGAAAATTTTCATGAAAAGATTTCGGCTTCAAAAAAGTTGAAAATTTTCAAGACAGGATTTCAGCTTTAAAAAAGACGAACATTTTCATGAAGTATTTCGGCTTAAAAAAAGTCTAACATTTTCATGAAGTATTTCGGATTCAAAAAAGTTGAAAATTTTCATGAAAAAATTTTGGCTTCAAAAAAGTTGCAAATTTTCATGAAAAGATTTCGGCTTCAAAAAAGTTGAAAATTTTCAAGACAGGATTTCAGCTTTAAAAAAGACGAACATTTTCATGAAGTATTTCGGCTTCAAAAAAGTTGAACATTTTCATGAAGTATTTCGGCTTCAAAAAAGTTGAACATTTTCATGAAGTATTTGGGCTTCAAAAAAGTTGAAAATTTTCATGAAAAGATTTCGGCTTCAAAAAAGTTGAAAATTTTCACGACAGGATTTCGGCTTTAAAAAAGTCGAACATTTTCATGAAATATTTCGGATTCAAAAAAGTTGAAAATTTTCACGACAGGATTTCGGCTTTAAAAAAGTCGAACATTTTCATGAAGTATTTCAGCTTAAAAAAAGTTTAAAATTTTCATGAAAAGATTTCGGCTTCAAAAAAGTTGAAAATTTTCATGAAAAGATTTCGGCTTCAAAAAAGTTGAAAATCTTCACGACAGGATTTCGGCTTTAAAAAAGTCGAACATTTTCATGAAGTAATTCAGCTTCAAAAAAGTTGAAAATTTTCATGAAAAGATTTCGGCTTCAAAAAAGTTGAAAATTTTCATGAAAAGATTTCGGCTTCAAAAGAGTTGAAAATTTTCACGACAGGATTTCGACTTTAAAAGAGTCCAACATTTTCATGAAGTATTTCGGCTTCAAAAAAGTTGAAAATTTTAATGAAGTATTTCGGATTCAAAAAAGTTGAAAATTTTCACGACAGGATTTCGGCGTTAAAAAAGTCGAACATTTTTATGAAGTATTTCAGCTTCAAAAAAGTTGAAAATTTTCATGAAAAGATTTCGGCTTCAAAAAAGTTGAAAATTTTCATGAAAAGATTTCGGCTTCAAAAAAGTTGAAAATTTTCACGACAGGATTTCGGCTTTAAAAAAGTCGAACATTTTCATGAAGTAATTCAGCTTCAAAAAAGTTGAAAATTTTCATGAAAAGATTTCGGCTTCAAAAAAGTTGAAAATTTTCATGAAAAGATTTCGGCTTCAAAAGAGTTGAAAATTTTCACGACAGGATTTCGACTTTAAAAAAGTCCAACATTTTCATGAAGTATTTCGGCTTCAAAAAAGTTTAAAATTTTCATGAAGTATTTCGGATTCAAAAAAGTTGAAAATTTTCAAGACAGGATTTCGGCGTTAAAAAAGTCGAACATTTTTATGAAGTATTTCAGCATCAAAAAAGTTGAAAATTTTCATGAAAAGATTTCGGCTTCAAAAAAGTTGAAAATTTTCATGAAAAGATTTCGGCTTCAAAAAAGTTGAAAATTTTCATGAAAAGATTTCGGCTTCAAAAAAGTTGAAAATTTTCACGACAGGATTTCGGCTTTAAAAAAGTCGAACATTTTCATGAAGTATTTCGGATTCAAAAAGTCGAACATTTTCATGAAGTATTTCGGATTCAAAAAGTTGAAAATTTTCACGACAGGATTTCGGCTTTAAAAAAGTCGAACATTTTCATGAAGTATTTCAGCTTAAAAAAAGTTGAAAATTTTCATGAAAAGATTTCGGTTTCAAAAAAGTTGAAAATTTTCACGACAGGATTTCGGCTTTAAAAAAGTCGAACATTTTCATGAAGTATTTCAGCTTCAAAAAAGTTGAACATTTTCATGAAAAGATTTCGGCTACAAAAAAGTTGAAAATTTTCATGAAAAGATTTCGGATTCAAAAAAGTTGAAAATTTTCACGACAGGATTTCGGATTTAAAAAAGTCGAACATTTTCATGAAGTATTTCGGATTCAAAAAGTTGAAAATTTTCACGACAGGATTTCGGCTTTAAAAAAGTCGAACATTTTCATGAAGTATTTCAGCTTAAAAAAAGTTGAAAATTTTCATGAAAAGATTTCGGCTTCAAAAAAGTTGAAAATTTTCAAGACAGGATTTCAGCTTTAAAAAAGACGAACATTTTCATGAAGTATTTCGGCTTAAAAAAAGTCTAACATTTTCATGAAGTATTTGGGCTTCAAAAAAGTTGAACATTTTCATGAAAAGATTTCGGCTTCAAAAAAGTTGAAAATTTTCACGACAGGATTTCGGCTTTAAAAAAGTCGAACATTTTCATGAAATATTTCGGATTCAAAAAAGTTGAAAATTTTCACGACAGGATTTCGGCTTTAAAAAAGTCGAACATTTTCATGAAGTATTTCAGCTTAAAAAAAGTTTAAAATTTTCATGAAAAGATTTCGGCTTCAAAAAAGTTGAAAATTTTCATGAAAAGATTTCGGCTTCAAAAAAGTTGAAAATCTTCACGACAGGATTTCGGCTTTAAAAAAGTCGAACATTTTCATGAAATATTTCGGATTCAAAAAAGTTGAAAATTTTCACGACAGGATTTCGGCTTTAAAAAAGTCGAACATTTTCATGAAGTATTTCAGCTTAAAAAAAGTTTAAAATTTTCATGAAAAGATTTCGGCTTCAAAAAAGTTGAAAATTTTCATGAAAAGATTTCGGCTTCAAAAAAGTTGAAAATCTTCACGACAGGATTTCGGCTTTAAAAAAGTCGAACATTTTCATGAAGTAATTCAGCTTCAAAAAAGTTGAAAATTTTCATGAAAAGATTTCGGCTTCAAAAAAGTTGAAAATTTTCATGAAAAGATTTCGGCTTCAAAAGAGTTGAAAATTTTCACGACAGGATTTCGACTTTAAAAGAGTCCAACATTTTCATGAAGTATTTCGGCTTCAAAAAAGTTGAAAATTTTAATGAAGTATTTCGGATTCAAAAAAGTTGAAAATTTTCACGACAGGATTTCGGCGTTAAAAAAGTCGAACATTTTTATGAAGTATTTCAGCTTCAAAAAAGTTGAAAATTTTCATGAAAAGATTTCGGCTTCAAAAAAGTTGAAAATTTTCATGAAAAGATTTCGGCTTCAAAAAAGTTGAAAATTTTCACGACAGGATTTCGGCTTTAAAAAAGTCGAACATTTTCATGAAGTAATTCAGCTTCAAAAAAGTTGAAAATTTTCATGAAAAGATTTCGGCTTCAAAAAAGTTGAAAATTTTCATGAAAAGATTTCGGCTTCAAAAGAGTTGAAAATTTTCACGACAGGATTTCGACTTTAAAAAAGTCCAACATTTTCATGAAGTATTTCGGCTTCAAAAAAGTTTAAAATTTTCATGAAGTATTTCGGATTCAAAAAAGTTGAAAATTTTCAAGACAGGATTTCGGCGTTAAAAAAGTCGAACATTTTTATGAAGTATTTCAGCATCAAAAAAGTTGAAAATTTTCATGAAAAGATTTCGGCTTCAAAAAAGTTGAAAATTTTCATGAAAAGATTTCGGCTTCAAAAAAGTTGAAAATTTTCATGAAAAGATTTCGGCTTCAAAAAAGTTGAAAATTTTCACGACAGGATTTCGGCTTTAAAAAAGTCGAACATTTTCATGAAGTATTTCGGATTCAAAAAGTCGAACATTTTCATGAAGTATTTCGGATTCAAAAAGTTGAAAATTTTCACGACAGGATTTCGGCTTTAAAAAAGTCGAACATTTTCATGAAGTATTTCAGCTTAAAAAAAGTTGAAAATTTTCATGAAAAGATTTCGGTTTCAAAAAAGTTGAAAATTTTCACGACAGGATTTCGGCTTTAAAAAAGTCGAACATTTTCATGAAGTATTTCAGCTTCAAAAAAGTTGAACATTTTCATGAAAAGATTTCGGCTACAAAAAAGTTGAAAATTTTCATGAAAAGATTTCGGATTCAAAAAAGTTGAAAATTTTCACGACAGGATTTCGGATTTAAAAAAGTCGAACATTTTCATGAAGTATTTCGGATTCAAAAAGTTGAAAATTTTCACGACAGGATTTCGGCTTTAAAAAAGTCGAACATTTTCATGAAGTATTTCAGCTTAAAAAAAGTTGAAAATTTTCATGAAAAGATTTCGGCTTCAAAAAAGTTGAAAATTTTCAAGACAGGATTTCAGCTTTAAAAAAGACGAACATTTTCATGAAGTATTTCGGCTTAAAAAAAGTCTAACATTTTCATGAAGTATTTGGGCTTCAAAAAAGTTGAACATTTTCATGAAAAGATTTCGGCTTCAAAAAAGTTGAAAATTTTCACGACAGGATTTCGGCTTTAAAAAAGTCGAACATTTTCATGAAATATTTCGGATTCAAAAAAGTTGAAAATTTTCACGACAGGATTTCGGCTTTAAAAAAGTCGAACATTTTCATGAAGTATTTCAGCTTAAAAAAAGTTTAAAATTTTCATGAAAAGATTTCGGCTTCAAAAAAGTTGAAAATTTTCATGAAAAGATTTCGGCTTCAAAAAAGTTGAAAATCTTCACGACAGGATTTCGGCTTTAAAAAAGTCGAACATTTTCATGAAGTAATTCAGCTTCAAAAAAGTTGAAAATTTTCATGAAAAGATTTCGGCTTCAAAAAAGTTGAAAATTTAATGAAAAGATTTCGGCTTCAAAAGAGTTGAAAATTTTCACGACAGGATTTCGACTTTAAAAAAGTCCAACATTTTCATGAAATATTTCGGCTTCAAAAAAGTTGAAAATTTTAATGAAGTATTTCGGATTCAAAAAAGTTGAAAATTTTCACGACAGGATTTCGGCGTTAAAAAAGTCGAACATTTTTATGAAGTATTTCAGCTTCAAAAAAGTTGAAAATTTTCATGAAAAGATTTCGGCTTCAAAAAAGTTGAAAATTTTCATGAAAAGATTTCGGCTTCAAAAAAGTTGAAAATTTTCACGACAGGATTTCGGCTTTAAAAAAGTCGAACATTTTCATGAAGTAATTCAGCTTCAAAAAAGTTGAAAATTTTCATGAAAAGATTTCGGCTTCAAAAAAGTTGAAAATTTTCATGAAAAGATTTCGGCTTCAAAAGAGTTGAAAATTTTCACGACAGGATTTCGACTTTAAAAAAGTCCAACATTTTCATGAAGTATTTCGGCTTCAAAAAAGTTTAAAATTTTCATGAAGTATTTTGGATTCAAAAAAGTTGAAAATTTTCAAGACAGGATTTCGGCGTTAAAAAAGTCGAACATTTTTATGAAGTATTTCAGCATCAAAAAAGTTGAAAATTTTCATGAAAAGATTTCGGCTTCAAAAAAGTTGAAAATTTTCATGAAAAGATTTCGGCTTCAAAAAAGTTGAAAATTTTCATGAAAAGATTTCGGCTTCAAAAAAGTTGAAAATTTTCACGACAGGATTTCGGCTTTAAAAAAGTCGAACATTTTCATGAAGTATTTCGGATTCAAAAAAGTTGAAAATTTTCACGACAGGATTTCGGCTTTAAAAAACTCGAACATTTTCATGAAGTATTTCGGATTCAAAAAAGTTGAAAATTTTCAAGACAGGATTTCGGCATTAAAAAAGTCGAACATTTTTATGAAGTATTTCAGCATCAAAAAAGTTGAAAATTTTCATGAAAAGATTTCGGCTTCAAAAAAGTTAAAAATTTTCATGAAAAGATTTCGGCTTCAAAAAAGTTGAAAATTTTCATGAAAAGATTTCGGCTTCAAAAAAGTTGAAAATTTTCACGACAGGATTTCGGCTTTAAAAAAGTCGAACATTTTCATGAAGTATTTCGGATTCAAAAAGTTGAAAATTTTCACGACAGGATTTCGGCTTTAAAAAAGTCGAACATTTTCATGAAGTATTTCAGCTTAAAAAAAGTTGAAAATTTTCATGAAAAGATTTCGGTTTCAAAAAAGTTGAAAATTTTCACGACAGGATTTCGGCTTTAAAAAAGTCGAACATTTTCATGAAGTATTTCAGCTTCAAAAAAGTTGAACATTTTCATGAAAAGATTTCGGCTACAAAAAAGTTGAAAATTTTCATGAAAAGATTTCGGATTCAAAAAAGTTGAAAATTTTCACGACAGGATTTCGGATTTAAAAAAGTCGAACATTTTCATGAAGTATTTCGGCTTCAAAAAAGTCGAACATTTTCATGAAGTATTTCGGATTCAAAAAAGTTGAAAATTTTCATGAAAAGATTTTGGCTCCAAAAAAGTTGAAAATTTTCATGAAAAGATTTCGGCTTCAAAAAAGTTGAAAATTTTCAAGACAGGATTTCAGCTTTAAAAAAGACGAACATTTTCATGAAGTATTTCGGCTTAAAAAAAGTCTAACATTTTCATGAAGTATTTCGGATTCAAAAAAGTTGAAAATTTTCATGAAAAGATTTTGGCTTCAAAAAAGTTGAAAATTTTCAAGACAGGATTTCAGCTTTAAAAAAGACGAACATTTTCATGAAGTATTTCGGCTTCAAAAAAGTTGAACATTTTCATGAAGTATTTCGGCTTCAAAAAAGTTGAACATTTTCATGAAGTATTTGGGCTTCAAAAAAATTGAAAATTTTCATGAAAAGATTTCGGCTTCAAAAAAGTTGAAAATTTTCACGACAGGATTTCGGCTTTAAAAAAGTCGAACATTTTCATGAAGTAATTCAGCTTCAAAAAAGTTGAAAATTTTCATGAAAAGATTTCGGCTTCAAAAAAGTTGAAAATTTTCATGAAAAGATTTCGGCTTCAAAAGAGTTGAAAATTTTCACGACAGGATTTCGACTTTAAAAAAGTCCAACATTTTCATGAAGTATTTCGGCTTCAAAAAAGTTTAAAATTTTCATGAAGTATTTCGGATTCAAAAAAGTTGAAAATTTTCAAGACAGGATTTCGGCGTTAAAAAAGTCGAACATTTTTATGAAGTATTTCAGCATCAAAAAAGTTGAAAATTTTCATGAAAAGATTTCGGCTTCAAAAAAGTTGAAAATTTTCATGAAAAGATTTCGGCTTCAAAAAAGTTGAAAATTTTCATGAAAAGATTTCGGCTTCAAAAAAGTTGAAAATTTTCACGACAGGATTTCGGCTTTAAAAAAGTCGAACATTTTCATGAAGTATTTCGGATTCAAAAAGTCGAACATTTTCATGAAGTATTTCGGATTCAAAAAGTTGAAAATTTTCACGACAGGATTTCGGCTTTAAAAAAGTCGAACATTTTCATGAAGTATTTCAGCTTAAAAAAAGTTGAAAATTTTCATGAAAAGATTTCGGTTTCAAAAAAGTTGAAAATTTTCACGACAGGATTTCGGCTTTAAAAAAGTCGAACATTTTCATGAAGTATTTCAGCTTCAAAAAAGTTGAACATTTTCATGAAAAGATTTCGGCTACAAAAAAGTTGAAAATTTTCATGAAAAGATTTCGGATTCAAAAAAGTTGAAAATTTTCACGACAGGATTTCGGATTTAAAAAAGTCGAACATTTTCATGAAGTATTTCGGATTCAAAAAGTTGAAAATTTTCACGACAGGATTTCGGCTTTAAAAAAGTCGAACATTTTCATGAAGTATTTCAGCTTAAAAAAAGTTGAAAATTTTCATGAAAAGATTTCGGCTTCAAAAAAGTTGAAAATTTTCAAGACAGGATTTCAGCTTTAAAAAAGACGAACATTTTCATGAAGTATTTCGGCTTAAAAAAAGTCTAACATTTTCATGAAGTATTTGGGCTTCAAAAAAGTTGAACATTTTCATGAAAAGATTTCGGCTTCAAAAAAGTTGAAAATTTTCACGACAGGATTTCGGCTTTAAAAAAGTCGAACATTTTCATGAAATATTTCGGATTCAAAAAAGTTGAAAATTTTCACGACAGGATTTCGGCTTTAAAAAAGTCGAACATTTTCATGAAGTATTTCAGCTTAAAAAAAGTTTAAAATTTTCATGAAAAGATTTCGGCTTCAAAAAAGTTGAAAATTTTCATGAAAAGATTTCGGCTTCAAAAAAGTTGAAAATCTTCACGACAGGATTTCGGCTTTAAAAAAGTCGAACATTTTCATGAAGTAATTCAGCTTCAAAAAAGTTGAAAATTTTCATGAAAAGATTTCGGCTTCAAAAAAGTTGAAAATTTAATGAAAAGATTTCGGCTTCAAAAGAGTTGAAAATTTTCACGACAGGATTTCGACTTTAAAAAAGTCCAACATTTTCATGAAGTATTTCGGCTTCAAAAAAGTTGAAAATTTTAATGAAGTATTTCGGATTCAAAAAAGTTGAAAATTTTCACGACAGGATTTCGGCGTTAAAAAAGTCGAACATTTTTATGAAGTATTTCAGCTTCAAAAAAGTTGAAAATTTTCATGAAAAGATTTCGGCTTCAAAAAAGTTGAAAATTTTCATGAAAAGATTTCGGCTTCAAAAAAGTTGAAAATTTTCACGACAGGATTTCGGCTTTAAAAAAGTCGAACATTTTCATGAAGTAATTCAGCTTCAAAAAAGTTGAAAATTTTCATGAAAAGATTTCGGCTTCAAAAAAGTTGAAAATTTTCATGAAAAGATTTCGGCTTCAAAAGAGTTGAAAATTTTCACGACAGGATTTCGACTTTAAAAAAGTCCAACATTTTCATGAAGTATTTCGGCTTCAAAAAAGTTTAAAATTTTCATGAAGTATTTTGGATTCAAAAAAGTTGAAAATTTTCAAGACAGGATTTCGGCGTTAAAAAAGTCGAACATTTTTATGAAGTATTTCAGCATCAAAAAAGTTGAAAATTTTCATGAAAAGATTTCGGCTTCAAAAAAGTTGAAAATTTTCATGAAAAGATTTCGGCTTCAAAAAAGTTGAAAATTTTCATGAAAAGATTTCGGCTTCAAAAAAGTTGAAAATTTTCACGACAGGATTTCGGCTTTAAAAAAGTCGAACATTTTCATGAAGTATTTCGGATTCAAAAAAGTTGAAAATTTTCACGACAGGATTTCGGCTTTAAAAAACTCGAACATTTTCATGAAGTATTTCGGATTCAAAAAAGTTGAAAATTTTCAAGACAGGATTTCGGCATTAAAAAAGTCGAACATTTTTATGAAGTATTTCAGCATCAAAAAAGTTGAAAATTTTCATGAAAAGATTTCGGCTTCAAAAAAGTTAAAAATTTTCATGAAAAGATTTCGGCTTCAAAAAAGTTGAAAATTTTCATGAAAAGATTTCGGCTTCAAAAAAGTTGAAAATTTTCACGACAGGATTTCGGCTTTAAAAAAGTCGAACATTTTCATGAAGTATTTCGGATTCAAAAAGTTGAAAATTTTCACGACAGGATTTCGGCTTTAAAAAAGTCGAACATTTTCATGAAGTATTTCAGCTTAAAAAAAGTTGAAAATTTTCATGAAAAGATTTCGGTTTCAAAAAAGTTGAAAATTTTCACGACAGGATTTCGGCTTTAAAAAAGTCGAACATTTTCATGAAGTATTTCAGCTTCAAAAAAGTTGAACATTTTCATGAAAAGATTTCGGCTACAAAAAAGTTGAAAATTTTCATGAAAAGATTTCGGATTCAAAAAAGTTGAAAATTTTCACGACAGGATTTCGGATTTAAAAAAGTCGAACATTTTCATGAAGTATTTCGGCTTCAAAAAAGTCGAACATTTTCATGAAGTATTTCGGATTCAAAAAAGTTGAAAATTTTCATGAAAAGATTTTGGCTCCAAAAAAGTTGAAAATTTTCATGAAAAGATTTCGGCTTCAAAAAAGTTGAAAATTTTCAAGACAGGATTTCAGCTTTAAAAAAGACGAACATTTTCATGAAGTATTTCGGCTTAAAAAAAGTCTAACATTTTCATGAAGTATTTCGGATTCAAAAAAGTTGAAAATTTTCATGAAAAGATTTTGGCTTCAAAAAAGTTGAAAATTTTCAAGACAGGATTTCAGCTTTAAAAAAGACGAACATTTTCATGAAGTATTTCGGCTTCAAAAAAGTTGAACATTTTCATGAAGTATTTCGGCTTCAAAAAAGTTGAACATTTTCATGAAGTATTTGGGCTTCAAAAAAATTGAAAATTTTCATGAAAAGATTTCGGCTTCAAAAAAGTTGAAAATTTTCACGACAGGATTTCAGCTTTAAAAAAGTCGAACATTTTCATGAAATATTTCGGATTCAAAAAAGTTGAAAATTTTCACGACAGGATTTCGGCTTTAAAAAAGTCGAACATTTTCATGAAGTATTTCAGCTTAAAAAAAGTTTAAAATTTTCATGAAAAGATTTCGGCTTCAAAAAAGTTGAAAATTTTCATGAAAAGATTTTGGCTTCAAAAAAGTTGAAAATTTTCAAGACAGGATTTCAGCTTTAAAAAAGACGAACATTTTCATGAAGTATTTCGGCTTCAAAAAAGTTGAACATTTTCATGAAGTATTTCGGCTTCAAAAAAGTTGAACATTTTCATGAAGTATTTCAGCTTAAAAAAAGTTGAAAATTTTCATGAAAAGATTTCGGTTTCAAAAAAGTTGAAAATTTTCACGACAGGATTTCGGCTTTAAAAAAGTCGAACATTTTCATGAAGTATTTCAGCTTCAAAAAAGTTGAACATTTTCATGAAAAGATTTCGGCTACAAAAAAGTTGAAAATTTTCATGAAAAGATTTCGGATTCAAAAAAGTTGAAAATTTTCACGACAGGATTTCGGATTTAAAAAAGTCGAACATTTTCATGAAGTATTTCGGCTTCAAAAAAGTCGAACATTTTCATGAAGTATTTCGGATTCAAAAAAGTTGAAAATTTTCATGAAAAGATTTTGGCTCCAAAAAAGTTGAAAATTTTCATGAAAAGATTTCGGCTTCAAAAAAGTTGAAAATTTTCAAGACAGGATTTCAGCTTTAAAAAAGACGAACATTTTCATGAAGTATTTCGGCTTAAAAAAAGTCTAACATTTTCATGAAGTATTTCGGATTCAAAAAAGTTGAACATTTTCATGAAGTATTTGGGCTTCAAAAAAGTTGAAAATTTTCATGAAAAGATTTCGGCTTCAAAAAAGTTGAAAATTTTCACGACAGGATTTCGGCTTTAAAAAAGTCGAACATTTTCATGAAATATTTCGGATTCAAAAAAGTTGAAAATTTTCACGACAGGATTTCGGCTTTAAAAAAGTCGAACATTTTCATGAAGTATTTCAGCTTAAAAAAAGTTTAAAATTTTCATGAAAAGATTTCGGCTTCAAAAAAGTTGAAAATTTTCATGAAAAGATTTCGGCTTCAAAAAAGTTGAAAATCTTCACGACAGGATTTCGGCTTTAAAAAAGTCGAACATTTTCATGAAGTAATTCAGCTTCAAAAAAGTTGAAAATTTTCATGAAAAGATTTCGGCTTCAAAAAAGTTGAAAATTTTCATGAAAAGATTTCGGCTTCAAAAGAGTTGAAAATTTTCACGACAGGATTTCGACTTTAAAAAAGTCCAACATTTTCATGAAGTATTTCGGCTTCAAAAAAGTTTAAAATTTTCATGAAGTATTTTGGATTCAAAAAAGTTGAAAATTTTCAAGACAGGATTTCGGCGTTAAAAAAGTCGAACATTTTTATGAAGTATTTCAGCATCAAAAAAGTTGAAAATTTTCATGAAAAGATTTCGGCTTCAAAAAAGTTGAAAATTTTCATGAAAAGATTTCGGCTTCAAAAAAGTTGAAAATTTTCATGAAAAGATTTCGGCTTCAAAAAAGTTGAAAATTTTCACGACAGGATTTCGGCTATAAAAAAGTCGAACATTTTCATGAAGTATTTCGGATTCAAAAAAGTTGAAAATTTTCACGACAGGATTTCGGCTTTAAAAAACTCGAACATTTTCATGAAGTATTTCGGATTCAAAAAAGTTGAAAATTTTCAAGACAGGATTTCGGCATTAAAAAAGTCGAACATTTTTATGAAGTATTTCAGCATCAAAAAAGTTGAAAATTTTCATGAAAAGATTTCGGCTTCAAAAAAGTTGAAAATTTTCATGAAAAGATTTCTTCTTCAAAAAAGTTGAAAATTTTCATGAAAAGATTTCGGCTTCAAAAAAGTTGAAAATTTTCACGACAGGATTTCGGCTTTAAAAAAGTCGAACATTTTCATGAAGTATTTCGGATTCAAAAAGTTGAAAATTTTCACGACAGGATTTCGGCTTTAAAAAAGTCGAACATTTTCATGAAGTATTTCAGCTTAAAAAAAGTTGAAAATTTTCATGAAAAGATTTCGGTTTCAAAAAAGTTGAAAATTTTCACGACAGGATTTCGGCTTTAAAAAAGTCGAACATTTTCATGAAGTATTTCAGCTTCAAAAAAGTTGAACATTTTCATGAAAAGATTTCGGCTATAAAAAAGTTGAAAATTTTCATGAAAAGATTTCGGATTCAAAAAAGTTGAAAATTTTCACGACAGGATTTCGGATTTAAAAAAGTCGAACATTTTCATGAAGTATTTCGGCTTCAAAAAAGTCGAACATTTTCATGAAGTATTTCGGATTCAAAAAAGTTGAAAATTTTCATGAAAAGATTTGGCTCCAAAAAAGTTGAAAATTTTCATGAAAAGATTTCGGCTTCAAAAAAGTTGAAAATTTTCAAGACAGGATTTCAGCTTTAAAAAAGACGAACATTTTCATGAAGTATTTCGGCTTAAAAAAAGTCTAACATTTTCATGAAGTATTTCGGATTCAAAAAAGTTGAAAATTTTCATGAAAAGATTTTGGCTTCAAAAAAGTTGAAAATTTTCAAGACAGGATTTCAGCTTTAAAAAAGACGAACATTTTCATGAAGTATTTCGGCTTCAAAAAAGTTGAACATTTTCATGAAGTATTTCGGCTTCAAAAAAGTTGAACATTTTCATGAAGTATTTGGGCTTCAAAAAAGTTGAAAATTTTCATGAAAAGATTTCGGCTTCAAAAAAGTTGAAAATTTTCACGACAGGATTTCGGCTTTAAAAAAGTCGAACATTTTCATGAAATATTTCGGATTCAAAAAAGTTGAAAATTTTCACGACAGGATTTCGGCTTTAAAAAAGTCGAACATTTTCATGAAGTATTTCAGCTTAAAAAAAGTTTAAAATTTTCATGAAAAGATTTCGGCTTCAAAAAAGTTGAAAATTTTCATGAAAAGATTTCGGCTTCAAAAAAGTTGAAAATCTTCACGACAGGATTTCGGCTTTAAAAAAGTCGAACATTTTCATGAAGTAATTCAGCTTCAAAAAAGTTGTAAATTTTCATTAAAAGATTTCGGCTTCAAAAAAGTTGAAAATTTTCATGAAAAGATTTCGGCTTCAAAAGAGTTGAAAATTTTCACGACAGGATTTCGACTTTAAAAAAGTCCAACATTTTCATAAAGTATTTCGGCTTCAAAAAAGTTGAAAATTTTAATGAAGTATTTCGGATTCAAAAAAGTTGAAAATTTTCACGACAGGATTTCGGCGTTAAAAAAGTCGAACATTTTTATGAAGTATTTCAGCTTCAAAAAAGTTGAAAATTTTCATGAAAAGATTTCGGCTTCAAAAAAGTTGAAAATTTTCATGAAAAGATTTCGGCTTCAAAAAAGTTGAAAATTTTCACGACAGGATTTCGGCTTTAAAAAAGTCGAACATTTTCATGAAGTAATTCAGCTTCAAAAAAGTTGAAAATTTTCATGAAAAGATTTCGGCTTCAAAAAAGTTGAAAATTTTCATGAAAAGATTTCGGCTTCAAAAGAGTTGAAAATTTTCACGACAGGATTTCGACTTTAAAAAAGTCCAACATTTTCATGAAGTATTTCAGCATCAAAAAAGTTGAAAATTTTCAAGACAGGATTTCGGCGTTAAAAAAGTCGAACATTTTTATGAAGTATTTCAGCATCAAAAAAGTTGAAAATTTTCATGAAAAGATTTCGGCTTCAAAAAAGTTGAAAATTTTCATGAAAAGATTTCGGCTTCAAAAAAGTTGAAAATTTTCATGAAAAGATTTCGGCTTCAAAAAAGTTGAAAATTTTCACGACAGGATTTCGGCTTTAAAAAAGTCGAACATTTTCATGAAGTATTTCGGATTCCAAAAAGTTGAAAATTTTCACGACAGGATTTCGGCTTTAAAAAACTCGAACATTTTCATGAAGTATTTCGGATTCAAAAAAGTTGAAAATTTTCACGACAGGATTTCGGCTTTAAAAAAGTCGAACATTTTCATGAAGTATTTCAGCTTAAAAAAAGTTGAAAATTTTCATGAAAAGATTTCGGCTTCAAAAAAGTTGAAAATTTTCATGAAAAGATTTCGGCTCCAAAAAAGTTGAAAATTTTCATGAAAAGATTTCGGCTTCAAAAAAGTTGAAAATTTTCACGACAGGATTTCGGCTTTAAAAAAGTCGAACATTTTCATGAAGTATTTCGGATTCAAAAAAGTTGAAAATTTTCACGACAGGATTTCGGCTTTAAAAAACTCGAACATTTTCATGAAGTATTTCGGATTCAAAAAAGTTGAAAATTTTCAAGACAGGATTTCGGCATTAAAAAAGTCGAACATTTTTATGAAGTATTTCAGCATCAAAAAAGTTGAAAATTTTCATGAAAAGATTTCGGCTTCAAAAAAGTTAAAAATTTTCATGAAAAGATTTCGGCTTCAAAAAAGTTGAAAATTTTCATGAAAAGATTTCGGCTTCAAAAAAGTTGAAAATTTTCACGACAGGATTTCGGCTTTAAAAAAGTCGAACATTTTCATGAAGTATTTCGGATTCAAAAAGTTGAAAATTTTCACGACAGGATTTCGGCTTTAAAAAAGTCGAACATTTTCATGAAGTATTTCAGCTTAAAAAAAGTTGAAAATTTTCATGAAAAGATTTCGGTTTCAAAAAAGTTGAAAATTTTCACGACAGGATTTCGGCTTTAAAAAAGTCGAACATTTTCATGAAGTATTACAGCTTCAAAAAAGTTGAACATTTTCATGAAAAGATTTCGGCTACAAAAAAGTTGAAAATTTTCATGAAAAGATTTCGGATTCAAAAAAGTTGAAAATTTTCACGACAGGATTTCGGATTTAAAAAAGTCGAACATTTTCATGAAGTATTTCGGCTTCAAAAAAGTCGAACATTTTCATGAAGTATTTCGGATTCAAAAAAGTTGAAAATTTTCATGAAAAGATTTTGGCTCCAAAAAAGTTGAAAATTTTCATGAAAAGATTTCGGCTTCAAAAAAGTTGAAAATTTTCAAGACAGGATTTCAGCTTTAAAAAAGACGAACATTTTCATGAAGTATTTCGGCTTAAAAAAAGTCTAACATTTTCATGAAGTATTTCGGATTCAAAAAAGTTGAAAATTTTCATGAAAAGATTTTGGCTTCAAAAAAGTTGAAAATTTTCAAGACAGGATTTCAGCTTTAAAAAAGACGAACATTTTCATGAAGTATTTCGGCTTCAAAAAAGTTGAACATTTTCATGAAGTATTTCGGCTTCTAAAAAGTTGAACATTTTCATGAAGTATTTGGGCTTCAAAAAAATTGAAAATTTTCATGAAAAGATTTCGGCTTCAAAAAAGTTGAAAATTTTCACGACAGGATTTCGGCTTTAAAAAAGTCGAACATTTTCATGAAATATTTCGGATTCAAAAAAGTTGAAAATTTTCACGACAGGATTTCGGCTTTAAAAAAGTCGAACATTTTCATGAAGTATTTCAGCTTAAAAAAAGTTTAAAATTTTCATGAAAAGATTTCGGCTTCAAAAAAGTTGAAAATTTTCATGAAAAGATTTTGGCTTCAAAAAAGTTGAAAATTTTCAAGACAGGATTTCAGCTTTAAAAAAGACGAACATTTTCATGAAGTATTTCGGCTTCAAAAAAGTTGAACATTTTCATGAAGTATTTTGGCTTCAAAAAAGTTGAACATTTTCATGAAGTATTTCAGCTTAAAAAAAGTTGAAAATTTTCATGAAAAGATTTCGGTTTCAAAAAAGTTGAAAATTTTCACGACAGGATTTCGGCTTTAAAAAAGTCGAACATTTTCATGAAGTATTTCAGCTTCAAAAAAGTTGAACATTTTCATGAAAAGATTTCGGCTACAAAAAAGTTGAAAATTTTCATGAAAAGATTTCGGATTCAAAAAAGTTGAAAATTTTCACGACAGGATTTCGGATTTAAAAAAGTCGAACATTTTCATGAAGTATTTCGGCTTCAAAAAAGTCGAACATTTTCATGAAGTATTTCGGATTCAAAAAAGTTGAAAATTTTCATGAAAAGATTTTGGCTCCAAAAAGTTGAAAATTTTCATGAAAAGATTTCGGCTTCAAAAAAGTTGAAAATTTTCAAGACAGGATTTCAGCTTTAAAAAAGACGAACATTTTCATGAAGTATTTCGGCTTAAAAAAAGTCTAACATTTTCATGAAGTATTTCGGATTCAAAAAAGTTGAACATTTTCATGAAGTATTTGGGCTTCAAAAAAGTTGAAAATTTTCATGAAAAGATTTCGGCTTCAAAAAAGTTGAAAATTTTCACGACAGGATTTCGGCTTTAAAAAAGTCGAACATTTTCATGAAATATTTCGGATTCAAAAAAGTTGAAAATTTTCACGACAGGATTTCGGCTTTAAAAAAGTCGAACATTTTCATGAAGTATTTCAGCTTAAAAAAAGTTTAAAATTTTCATGAAAAGATTTCGGCTTCAAAAAAGTTGAAAATTTTCATGAAAAGATTTCGGCTTCAAAAAAGTTGAAAATCTTCACGACAGGATTTCGGCTTTAAAAAAGTCGAACATTTTCATGAAGTAATTCAGCTTCAAAAAAGTTGAAAATTTTCATGAAAAGATTTCGGCTTCAAAAAAGTTGAAAATTTTCATGAAAAGATTTCGGCTTCAAAAGAGTTGAAAATTTTCACGACAGGATTTCGACTTTAAAAAAGTCCAACATTTTCATGAAGTATTTCGGCTTCAAAAAAGTTGAAAATTTTAATGAAGTATTTCGGATTCAAAAAAGTTGAAAATTTTCACGACAGGATTTCGGCGTTAAAAAAGTCGAACATTTTTATGAAGTATTTCAGCTTCAAAAAAGTTGAAAATTTTCATGAAAAGATTTCGGCTTCAAAAAAGTTGAAAATTTTCATGAAAAGATTTCGGCTTCAAAAAAGTTGAAAATTTTCACGACAGGATTTCGGCTTTAAAAAAGTCGAACATTTTCATGAAGTAATTCAGCTTCAAAAAAGTTGAAAATTTTCATGAAAAGATTTCGGCTTCAAAAAAGTTGAAAATTTTCATGAAAAGATTTCGGCTTCAAAAGAGTTGAAAATTTTCACGACAGGATTTCGACTTTAAAAAAGTCCAACATTTTCATGAAGTATTTCGGCTTCAAAAAAGTTTAAAATTTTCATGAAGTATTTTGGATTCAAAAAAGTTGAAAATTTTCAAGACAGGATTTCGGCGTTAAAAAAGTCGAACATTTTTATGAAGTATTTCAGCATCAAAAAAGTTGAAAATTTTCATGAAAAGATTTCGGCTTCAAAAAAGTTGAAAATTTTCATGAAAAGATTTCGGCTTCAAAAAAGTTGAAAATTTTCATGAAAAGATTTCGGCTTCAAAAAAGTTGAAAATTTTCACGACAGGATTTCGGCTATAAAAAAGTCGAACATTTTCATGAAGTATTTCGGATTCAAAAAAGTTGAAAATTTTCACGACAGGATTTCGGCTATAAAAAAGTCGAACATTTTCATGAAGTATTTCGGATTCAAAAAAGTTGAAAATTTTCAAGACAGGATTTCGGCATTAAAAAAGTCGAACATTTTTATGAAGTATTTCAGCATCAAAAAAGTTGAAAATTTTCATGAAAAGATTTCGGCTTCAAAAAAGTTGAAAATTTTCATGAAAAGATTTCGGCTTCAAAAAAGTTGAAAATTTTCATGAAAAGATTTCGGCTTCAAAAAAGTTGAAAATTTTCACGACAGGATTTCGGCTTTAAAAAAGTCGAACATTTTCATGAAGTATTTCGGATTCAAAAAGTTGAAAATTTTCACGACAGGATTTCGGCTTTAAAAAAGTCGAACATTTTCATGAAGTATTTCAGCTTAAAAAAAGTTGAAAATTTTCATGAAAAGATTTCGGTTTCAAAAAAGTTGAAAATTTTCACGACAGGATTTCGGCTTTAAAAAAGTCGAACATTTTCATGAAGTATTTCAGCTTCAAAAAAGTTGAACATTTTCATGAAAAGATTTCGGCTATAAAAAAGTTGAAAATTTTCATGAAAAGATTTCGGCTTCAAAAAAGTTGAAAATTTTCATGAAAAGATTTCGGCTTCAAAAAAGTTGAAAATTTTCACGACAGGATTTCGGCTTTAAAAAAGTCGAACATTTTCATGAAGTATTTCGGATTCAAAAAAGTTGAAAATTTTCACGACAGGATTTCGGCTTTAAAAAACTCGAACATTTTCATGAAGTATTTCGGATTCAAAAAAGTTGAAAATTTTCAAGACAGGATTTCGGCATTAAAAAAGTCGAACATTTTTATGAAGTATTTCAGCATCAAAAAAGTTGAAAATTTTCATGAAAAGATTTCGGCTTCAAAAAAGTTAAAAATTTTCATGAAAAGATTTCGGCTTCAAAAAAGTTGAAAATTTTCATGAAAAGATTTCGGCTTCAAAAAAGTTGAAAATTTTCACGACAGGATTTCGGCTTTAAAAAAGTCGAACATTTTCATGAAGTATTTCGGATTCAAAAAGTTGAAAATTTTCACGACAGGATTTCGGCTTTAAAAAAGTCGAACATTTTCATGAAGTATTTCAGCTTAAAAAAAGTTGAAAATTTTCATGAAAAGATTTCGGTTTCAAAAAAGTTGAAAATTTTCACGACAGGATTTCGGCTTTAAAAAAGTCGAACATTTTCATGAAGTATTTCAGCTTCAAAAAAGTTGAACATTTTCATGAAAAGATTTCGGCTACAAAAAAGTTGAAAATTTTCATGAAAAGATTTCGGATTCAAAAAAGTTGAAAATTTTCACGACAGGATTTCGGATTTAAAAAAGTCGAACATTTTCATGAAGTATTTCGGCTTCAAAAAAGTCGAACATTTTCATGAAGTATTTCGGATTCAAAAAAGTTGAAAATTTTCATGAAAAGATTTTGGCTCCAAAAAAGTTGAAAATTTTCATGAAAAGATTTCGGCTTCAAAAAAGTTGAAAATTTTCAAGACAGGATTTCAGCTTTAAAAAAGACGAACATTTTCATGAAGTATTTCGGCTTAAAAAAAGTCTAACATTTTCATGAAGTATTTCGGATTCAAAAAAGTTGAAAATTTTCATGAAAAGATTTTGGCTTCAAAAAAGTTGAAAATTTTCAAGACAGGATTTCAGCTTTAAAAAAGACGAACATTTTCATGAAGTATTTCGGCTTCAAAAAAGTTGAACATTTTCATGAAGTATTTCGGCTTCTAAAAAGTTGAACATTTTCATGAAGTATTTGGGCTTCAAAAAAATTGAAAATTTTCATGAAATATTTCGGATTCAAAAAAGTTGAAAATTTTCACGACAGGATTTCGGCTTTAAAAAAGTCGAACATTTTCATGAAGTATTTCAGCTTAAAAAAAGTTTAAAATTTTCATGAAAAGATTTCGGCTTCAAAAAAGTTGAAAATTTTCATGAAAAGATTTTGGCTTCAAAAAAGTTGAAAATTTTCAAGACAGGATTTCAGCTTTAAAAAAGACGAACATTTTCATGAAGTATTTCGGCTTCAAAAAAGTTGAACATTTTCATGAAGTATTTTGGCTTCAAAAAAGTTGAACATTTTCATGAAGTATTTCAGCTTAAAAAAAGTTGAAAATTTTCATGAAAAGATTTCGGTTTCAAAAAAGTTGAAAATTTTCACGACAGGATTTCGGCTTTAAAAAAGTCGAACATTTTCATGAAGTATTTCAGCTTCAAAAAAGTTGAACATTTTCATGAAAAGATTTCGGCTACAAAAAAGTTGAAAATTTTCATGAAAAGATTTCGGATTCAAAAAAGTTGAAAATTTTCACGACAGGATTTCGGATTTAAAAAAGTCGAACATTTTCATGAAGTATTTCGGCTTCAAAAAAGTCGAACATTTTCATGAAGTATTTCGGATTCAAAAAAGTTGAAAATTTTCATGAAAAGATTTTGGCTCCAAAAAAGTTGAAAATTTTCATGAAAAGATTTCGGCTTCAAAAAAGTTGAAAATTTTCAAGACAGGATTTCAGCTTTAAAAAAGACGAACATTTTCATGAAGTATTTCGGCTTAAAAAAAGTCTAACATTTTCATGAAGTATTTCGGATTCAAAAAAGTTGAACATTTTCATGAAGTATTTGGGCTTCAAAAAAGTTGAAAATTTTCATGAAAAGATTTCGGCTTCAAAAAAGTTGAAAATTTTCACGACAGGATTTCGGCTTTAAAAAAGTCGAACATTTTCATGAAATATTTCGGATTCAAAAAAGTTGAAAATTTTCACGACAGGATTTCGGCTTTAAAAAAGTCGAACATTTTCATGAAGTATTTCAGCTTAAAAAAAGTTTAAAATTTTCATGAAAAGATTTCGGCTTCAAAAAAGTTGAAAATTTTCATGAAAAGATTTCGGCTTCAAAAAAGTTGAAAATCTTCACGATAGGATTTCGGCTTTAAAAAAGTCGAACATTTTCATGAAGTAATTCAGCTTCAAAAAAGTTGAAAATTTTCATGAAAAGATTTCGGCTTCAAAAAAGTTGAAAATTTTCATGAAAAGATTTCGGCTTCAAAAGAGTTGAAAATTTTCACGACAGGATTTCGACTTTAAAAAAGTCCAACATTTTCATGAAGTATTTCGGCTTCAAAAAAGTTGAAAATTTTAATGAAGTATTTCGGATTCAAAAAAGTTGAAAATTTTCACGACAGGATTTCGGCGTTAAAAAAGTCGAACATTTTTATGAAGTATTTCAGCTTCAAAAAAGTTGAAAATTTTCATGAAAAGATTTCGGCTTCAAAAAAGTTGAAAATTTTCATGAAAAGATTTCGGCTTCAAAAAAGTTGAAAATTTTCACGACAGGATTTCGGCTTTAAAAAAGTCGAACATTTTCATGAAGTAATTCAGCTTCAAAAAAGTTGAAAATTTTCATGAAAAGATTTCGGCTTCAAAAAAGTTGAAAATTTTCATGAAAAGATTTCGGCTTCAAAAGAGTTGAAAATTTTCACGACAGGATTTCGACTTTAAAAAAGTCCAACATTTTCATGAAGTATTTCGGCTTCAAAAAAGTTTAAAATTTTCATGAAGTATTTTGGATTCAAAAAAGTTGAAAATTTTCAAGACAGGATTTCGGCGTTAAAAAAGTCGAACATTTTTATTAAGTATTTCAGCATCAAAAAAGTTGAAAATTTTCATGAAAAGATTTCGGCTTCAAAAAAGTTGAAAATTTTCATGAAAAGATTTCGGCTTCAAAAAAGTTGAAAATTTTCATGAAAAGATTTCGGCTTCAAAAAAGTTGAAAATTTTCACGACAGGATTTCGGCTATAAAAAAGTCGAACATTTTCATGAAGTATTTCGGATTCAAAAAAGTTGAAAATTTTCACGACAGGATTTCGGCTTTAAAAAACTCGAACATTTTCATGAAGTATTTCGGATTCAAAAAAGTTGAAAATTTTCAAGACAGGATTTCGGCATTAAAAAAGTCGAACATTTTTATGAAGTATTTCAGCATCAAAAAAGTTGAAAATTTTCATGAAAAGATTTCGGCTTCAAAAAAGTTGAAAATTTTCATGAAAAGATTTCGGCTTCAAAAAAGTTGAAAATTTTCATGAAAAGATTTCGGCTTCAAAAAAGTTGAAAATTTTCACGACAGGATTTCGGCTTTAAAAAAGTCGAACATTTTCATGAAGTATTTCGGATTCAAAAAGTTGAAAATTTTCACGACAGGATTTCGGCTTTAAAAAAGTCGAACATTTTCATGAAGTATTTCAGCTTAAAAAAAGTTGAAAATTTTCATGAAAAGATTTCGGTTTCAAAAAAGTTGAAAATTTTCACGACAGGATTTCGGCTTTAAAAAAGTCGAACATTTTCATGAAGTATTTCAGCTTCAAAAAAGTTGAACATTTTCATGAAAAGATTTCGGCTATAAAAAAGTTGAAAATTTTCATGAAAAGATTTCGGATTCAAAAAAGTTGAAAATTTTCACGACAGGATTTCGGATTTAAAAAAGTCGAACATTTTCATGAAGTATTTCGGCTTCAAAAAAGTCGAACATTTTCATGAAGTATTTCGGATTCAAAAAAGTTGAAAATTTTCATGAAAAGATTTTGGATTCAAAAAAGTTGAAAATTTTCAAGACAGGATTTCAGCTTTAAAAAAGACGAACATTTTCATGAAGTATTTCGGCTTCAAAAAAGTTGAACATTTTCATGAAGTATTTCGGCTTCAAAAAAGTTGAACATTTTCATGAAGTATTTGGGCTTCAAAAAAGTTGAAAATTTTCATGAAAAGATTTCGGCTTCAAAAAAGTTGAAAATTTTCACGACAGGATTTCGGCTTTAAAAAAGTCGAACATTTTCATGAAATATTTCGGATTCAAAAAAGTTGAAAATTTTCACGACAGGATTTCGGCTTTAAAAAAGTCGAACATTTTCATGAAGTATTTCAGCTTAAAAAAAGTTTAAAATTTTCATGAAAAGATTTCGGCTTCAAAAAAGTTGAAAATTTTCATGAAAAGATTTCGGCTTCAAAAAAGTTGAAAATCTTCACGACAGGATTTCGGCTTTAAAAAAGTCGAACATTTTCATGAAGTAATTCAGCTTCAAAAAAGTTGAAAATTTTCATGAAAAGATTTCGGCTTCAAAAAAGTTGAAAATTTTCATGAAAAGATTTCGGCTTCAAAAGAGTTGAAAATTTTCACGACAGGATTTCGACTTTAAAAAAGTCCAACATTTTCATAAAGTATTTCGGCTTCAAAAAAGTTGAAAATTTTAATGAAGTATTTCGGATTCAAAAAAGTTGAAAATTTTCACGACAGGATTTCGGCGTTAAAAAAGTCGAACATTTTTATGAAGTATTTCAGCTTCAAAAAAGTTGAAAATTTTCATGAAAAGATTTCGGCTTCAAAAAAGTTGAAAATTTTCATGAAAAGATTTCGGCTTCAAAAAAGTTGAAAATTTTCACGACAGGATTTCGGCTTTAAAAAAGTCGAACATTTTCATGAAGTAATTCAGCTTCAAAAAAGTTGAAAATTTTCATGAAAAGATTTCGGCTTCAAAAAAGTTGAAAATTTTCATGAAAAGATTTCGGCTTCAAAAGAGTTGAAAATTTTCACGACAGGATTTCGACTTTAAAAAAGTCCAACATTTTCATGAAGTATTTCGGCTTCAAAAAAGTTTAAAATTTTCATGAAGTATTTTGGATTCAAAAAAGTTGAAAATTTTCAAGACAGGATTTCGGCGTTAAAAAAGTCGAACATTTTTATGAAGTATTTCAGCATCAAAAAAGTTGAAAATTTTCATGAAAAGATTTCGGCTTCAAAAAAGTTGAAAATTTTCATGAAAAGATTTCGGCTTCAAAAAAGTTGAAAATTTTCATGAAAAGATTTCGGCTTCAAAAAAGTTGAAAATTTTCACGACAGGATTTCGGCTTTAAAAAAGTCGAACATTTTCATGAAGTATTTCGGATTCAAAAAAGTTGAAAATTTTCACGACAGGATTTCGGCTTTAAAAAACTCGAACATTTTCATGAAGTATTTCGGATTCAAAAAAGTTGAAAATTTTCACGACAGGATTTCGGCTTTAAAAAAGTCGAACATTTTCATGAAGTATTTCAGCTTAAAAAAAGTTGAAAATTTTCATGAAAAGATTTCGGCTTCAAAAAAGTTGAAAATTTTCATGAAAAGATTTCGGCTTCAAAAAAGTTGAAAATTTTCACGACAGGATTTCGGCTTTAAAAAAGTCGAACATTTTCATGAAGTATTTCAGCTTAAAAAAAGTTGAAAATTTTCATGAAAAGA
Organism: Labrus mixtus; assembly: GCF_963584025.1. Classification (NCBI taxonomy): domain Eukaryota; kingdom Metazoa; phylum Chordata; class Actinopteri; order Labriformes; family Labridae; genus Labrus; species Labrus mixtus. The sequence continues at coordinate 454,878 of NC_083619.1, forward strand.
TTTCGGCTTCAAAAAAGTTGAAAATTTTCATGAAAAGATTTCGGCTTCAAAAAAGTTGAAAATTTTCACGACAGGATTTCGGCTTTAAAAAAGTCGAACATTTTCATGAAGTATTTCAGCTTCAAAAAAGTTGAAAATTTTCATGAAAAGATTTCGGTTTCAAAAAAGTTGAAAATTTTCACGACAGGATTTCGGCTTTAAAAAAGTCGAACATTTTCATGAAGTATTTCGGATTCAAAAAAGTTGAAAATTTTCACGACAGGATTTCGGCTTTAAAAAAGTCGAGCATTTTCATGAAGTATTTCGGATTCAAAAAAGTTGAAAATTTTCACGACAGGATTTCGGCTTTAAAAAAGTCGAACATTTTCATGAAGTATTTCAGCTTAAAAAAAGTTGAAAATTTTCATGAAAAGATTTCGGCTTCAAAAAAGTTGAAAATTTTCATGAAAAGATTTCGGCTTCAAAAAAGTTGAAAATTTTCACGACAGGATTTCGGCTTTAAAAAAGTCGAACATTTTCATGAAGTATTTCAGCTTAAAAAAAGTTGAAAATTTTCATGAAAAGATTTCGGCTTCAAAAAAGTTGAAAATTTTCATGAAAAGATTTCGGCTTCAAAAGAGTTGTAAATTTTCACGACAGGATTTCGGCTTTAAAAAAGTCGAACATTTTCATGAAGTATTTCGGATTCAAAAAAGTTGAAAATTTTCACGACAGGATTTCGGCTTTAAAAAAGTCGAACATTTTCATGAAGTATTTCAGCTTAAAAGCAGTTGAAAATTTTCATGAAAAGATTTCGGCTTCAAAAAAGTTGAAAATTTTCATGAAAAGATTTCGTCTACAAAAAAGTTGAAAATTTTCATGAAAAGATTTCGGCTTCAAAAGAGTTGAAAATTTTCACGACAGGATTTCGACTTTAAAAAAGTCCAACATTTTCATGAAGTATTTCGGCTTCAAAAAAGTTGAAAATTTTCATGAAGTATTTCGGATTCAAAAAAGTTGAAAATTTTCACGACAGGATTTCGGCGTTAAAAAAGTCGAACATTTTTATGAAGTATTTCAGCATCAAAAAAGTTGAAAATTTTCATGAAAAGATTTCGGCTTCAAAAAAGTTGAAAATTTTCATGAAAAGATTTCGGCTTCAAAAAAGTTGAAAATTTTCATGAAAAGATTTCGGCTTCAAAAAAGTTGAAAATTTTCACGACAGGATTTCGGCTTTAAAAAAGTCGAACATTTTCATGAAGTATTTCGGATTCAAAAAGTTGAAAATTTTCACGATAGGATTTCGGCTTTAAAAAAGTCGAACATTTTCATGAAGTATTTCAGTTTCAAAAAAGTTGAAAATTTTCATGAAAAGATTTCTGTTTCAAAAAAGTTGAAAATTTTCACGACAGGATTTCGGCTTTAAAAAAGTCGAACATTTTCATGAAGTATTTCAGCTTAAAAAAAGTTGAAAATTTTCATGAAAAGATTTCGGCTTCAAAAAAGTTGAAAATTTTCACGACAGGTTTTCGGCTTCAAAAGAGTCGAACATTTTCATGAAGTATTTCGGATTCAAAAAAGTTGAAAATTTTCACGACAGGATTTCGGCTTTAAAAAAGTCGAACATTTTCATGAAGTATTTCAGCTTAAAAAAAGTTGAAAATTTTCATGAAAAGATTTCGGCTTCAAAAAAGTTGAAAATTTTCATGAAAAGATTTCGGCTTCAAAAAAGTTGAAAATTTTCACGACAGGATTTCGGCTTTAAAAAAGTCGAACATTTTCATGAAGTATTTCAGCTTAAAAAAAGTTGAAAATTTTCATGAAAAGATTTCGGCTTCAAAAAAGTTGAAAATTTTCATGAAAAGATTTCGGCTTCAAAAAAGTTGAAAATTTTCACGACAGGATTTCGGCTTTAAAAAAGTCGAACATTTTCATGAAGTAATTCAGCTTCAAAAAAGTTGAAAATTTTCATGAAAAGATTTCGGCTTCAAAAAAGTTGAAAATTTTCATGAAAAGATTTCGGCTTCAAAAGAGTTGAAAATTTTCACGACAGGATTTCGACTTTAAAAAAGTCCAACATTTTCATGAAGTATTTCGGCTTCAAAAAAGTTTAAAATTTTCATGAAGTATTTCGGATTCAAAAAAGTTGAAAATTTTCAAGACAGGATTTCGGCGTTAAAAAAGTCGAACATTTTTATGAAGTATTTCAGCATCAAAAAAGTTGAAAATTTTCATGAAAAGATTTCGGCTTCAAAAAAGTTGAAAATTTTCATGAAAAGATTTCGGCTTCAAAAAAGTTGAAAATTTTCATGAAAAGATTTCGGCTTCAAAAAAGTTGAAAATTTTCACGACAGGATTTCGGCTTTAAAAAAGTCGAACATTTTCATGAAGTATTTCGGATTCAAAAAGTTGAAAATTTTCACGATAGGATTTCGGCTTTAAAAAAGTCGAACATTTTCATGAAGTATTTCAGCTTCAAAAAAGTTGAAAATTTTCATGAAAAGATTTCGGTTTCAAAAAAGTTGAAAATTTTCACGACAGGATTTCGGCTTTAAAAAAGTCGAACATTTTCATGAAGTATTTCGGATTCAAAAAAGTTGAAAATTTTCACGACAGGATTTCGGCTTTAAAAAAGTCGAACATTTTCATGAAGTATTTCGGATTCAAAAAAGTTGAAAATTTTCACGACAGGATTTCGGCTTTAAAAAAGTCGAACATTTTCATGAAGTATTTCAGCTTAAAAAAAGTTGAAAATTTTCATGAAAAGATTTCGGCTTCAAAAAAGTTGAAAATTTTCATGAAAAGATTTCGGCTTCAAAAAAGTTGAAAATTTTCACGACAGGATTTCGGCTTTAAAAAAGTCGAACATTTTCATGAAGTAATTCAGCTTCAAAAAAGTTGAAAATTTTCATGAAAAGATTTCGGCTTCAAAAAAGTTGAAAATTTTCATGAAAAGATTTCGGCTTCAAAAGAGTTGTAAATTTTCACGACAGGATTTCGGCTTTAAAAAAGTCGAACATTTTCATGAAGTATTTCGGATTCAAAAAAGTTGAAAATTTTCACGACAGGATTTCGGCTTTAAAAAAGTCGAACATTTTCATGAAGTATTTCAGCTTAAAAGCAGTTGAAAATTTTCATGAAAAGATTTCGGCTTCAAAAAAGTTGAAAATTTTCATGAAAAAATTTCGTCTACAAAAAAGTTGAAAATTTTCATGAAAAGATTTCGGCTTCAAAAGAGTTGAAAATTTTCACGACAGGATTTCGACTTTAAAAAAGTCCAACATTTTCATGAAGTATTTCGGCTTCAAAAAAGTTGAAAATTTTCATGAAGTATTTCGGATTCAAAAAAGTTGAAAATTTTCACGACAGGATTTCGGCGTTAAAAAAGTCGAACATTTTTATGAAGTATTTCAGCATCAAAAAAGTTGAAAATTTTCATGAAAAGATTTCGGCTTCAAAAAAGTTGAAAATTTTCATGAAAAGATTTCGGCTTCAAAAAAGTTGAAAATTTTCATGAAAAGATTTCGGCTTCAAAAAAGTTGAAAATTTTCACGACAGGATTTCGGCTTTAAAAAAGTCGAACATTTTCATGAAGTATTTCGGATTCAAAAAGTTGAAAATTTTCACGATAGGATTTCGGCTTTAAAAAAGTCGAACATTTTCATGAAGTATTTCAGTTTCAAAAAAGTTGAAAATTTTCATGAAAAGATTTCTGTTTCAAAAAAGTTGAAAATTTTCACGACAGGATTTCGGCTTTAAAAAAGTCGAACATTTTCATGAAGTATTTCAGCTTAAAAAAAGTTGAAAATTTTCATGAAAAGATTTCGGCTTCAAAAAAGTTGAAAATTTTCACGACAGGTTTTCGGCTTCAAAAAAGTCGAACATTTTCATGAAGTATTTCGGATTCAAAAAAGTTGAAAATTTTCACGACAGTATTTCGTCTTTAAAAAAGTCGAACATTTTCATGAAGTATTTCAGCTTCAAAAAAGTTGAAAATTTTCATGAAAAGATTTCGGTTTCAAAAAAGTTGAAAATTTTCACGACAGGATTTCGGCTTTAAAAAAGTCGAACATTTTCATGAAGTATTTCAGCTTCAAAAAAGTTGAAAATTTTAAGAAAGTATTTGGGCTTCAAAAAAGTTGAATATATTCATGAAGTATTTCGGCTTCAAAAAAGTTGAAAATTTTCTTGAAGTATTTGGGCTTCAAAAAAGTTGAAAATTTTCATGAAGGATTTGGGCTTCAAAAAAGTTGAAAATTTTCATGAATAAATTCGGCTTCAAAAAAGTTTTCCCAAGGGGAGGTTGTTTCGTCTTTTTTCAACTTTTTCGTAAGGGGGTGGTGTTTCGTCTTTTTTCAACTTTTTCGTTAGGGGGGGGTGTTTCGTCTTTTTTCAACTTTTTCGTAAGGGGTGGGAGTTTCGTCTTTTTTCAACTTTTTCGTAAGGGGGGGTGGGTCAATTGAAAATATTAATGTTGAAATTCGGCTTCAAAAAAGTTTAAAATTTTCATGAAGAAATTCGGCTTCAAAAAAGTTGAAAATTTTCATGAAGAATTTGTGCTTCAAAAAAGTTGAAAATTTTCATGAAGAAATTCTGCTTCAAAAAAGTTTTCGCAAGGGGGGGGTGTTTCGTCTTTTTTCAACTTTTTCGTAAGAGGGGGGTGTTTCGTCTTTTTTCAACTTTTTCGTGAGGGGGGGTGGGTCAATTGAAAATATTCATGAAGAAATTCGGCTTCAAAAAAGTTGAAAATTTTCATGAAGTATTTGGGCTTCAAAAAAGTTTAAAATTTTCATGAAGAAATTCGGCTTCAAAAAGGTTGAAAATTTTCATGAAGTATTTGGGCTTCAAAAAAGTTGAAAATATTCATGAAGAAATTCGGCTTCAAAAAAGTTGAAAATTTTCATGAAGTATTTGGGCTTCAAAAATGTTTTAAATTTTCATGAAGAAATTCGGCTTCAAAAAAGTTTAAAATTTTCATGAAGAAATTCGGCTTCAAAAAAGATGAAAATTTTCATGAAGTATTTGGGCTTCAAAAAAGTTTAAAATTTTCATTAAGAAATTCGGCTTCAAAAAAGTTCTCGCAAGGGGGGGGTGTTTCGTCTTTTTTCAACTTTTTCGTAAGAGGGGGGTGTTTCGTCTTTTTTCAACTTTTTCGTGAGGGGGGGGGGTCAATTGAAAATATTCATGAAGAAATTCGGCTTCAAAAAAGTTGAACATTTTCATGAAGTATTTGGGCTTCAAAAAAGTTGAAAATATTCATGAAGAAATTCGGCTACGAAAAAGTTGAAAATTTTCATGAAGAAATTCGGCTTCAAAAAAGTTGAAAATTTTCATGAAGTATTTGGGCTTCAAAAAAGTTGAAAATTTTCATGAAGTATTTGGGCTTCAAAAAAGTTGAAAATTTTCATGAAGAAATTCAGCTTCAAAAAAGTTGAAAATTTTCATGAAGTATTTGGGCTTCAAAAAAGTTGAAAGTTTTCATGAAGAAATTCGGCTTCAAAAAAGTTGAAAATTTTCATAAAGTATTTGGGCTTCAAAAAAGTTGAAAATTTTCATTAAGAAATTCGGCTTCAAAAAAGTTTTCGCAAGGGGGGGGGTGTTTCGTCTTTTTTCAACTTTTTCGTAAGAGGGGGGTGTTTCGTCTTTTTTCAACTTTTTCGTGAGGGGGGGTGGGTCAATTGAAAATATTCATGAAGAAATTCGGCTTCAAAAAAAGTAGAAAATTTTAATGAAGTATTTGGTATTCAAAAAAGTTGAAAATTTTCATGAAGTATTTGGGCTTCAAAAAAGTTGAAAATATTCATGAAGAAATTCGGCTTCAAAAAAGTTGAAAATTTTCATGAAGTATTTGGGCTTGAAAATTTATTTAAATTTTCATGAAGAAATTCGGCTTCAAAAAAGTTTAAAATTTTCATGAAGAAATTCGGCTTCAAAAAAGTTGAAAATTTTCATGAAGTATTTGGGCTTCAAAAAAGTTGAAAATTTTCATGAAGTATTTGGGCTTCAAAAAAGTTGAAAATTTTCATGAAGAAATTCGGCTTCAAAAAAGTTGAAAATTTTCATGAAGTATTTGGGCTTCAAAAAAGTTGAAAATTTTCATGAAGTATTTCGGCTTCAAAAAAGTTGAAAATTTTCATGATGAAATTCGGCTTCAAAAAAGTTTTCGCAAGGGGGGGTGTTTCGTCTTTTTTCAACATTTTCGTAAGAGGGGGGTGTTTCGTCTTTTTTCAACTTTTTCGTGAGGGGGGGTGGGTCAATTGAAAATATTCATGAAGAAATTCGGCTTCAAAAAAGTTTAAAATTTTCATGAAGAAATTCGGCTTCAAAAAGGTTGAAAATTTTCATGAAGTATTTGGGCTTCAAAAAAGTTGAAAGTTTTCATGAAGAAATTCGGCTTCAAAAAAGTTGAAAATTTTCATAAAGTATTTGGGCTTCAAAAAAGTTGAAAATTTTCATTAAGAAATTCGGCTTCAAAAAAGTTTTCGCAAGGGGGGGGTGTTTCGTCTTTTTTCAACTTTTTCGTAAGAGGGGGGTGTTTCGTCTTTTTTCAACTTTTTCGTGAGGGGGGGTGGGTCAATTGAAAATATTCATGAAGAAATTCGGCTTCAAAAAAGTTTAAAATTTTCATGAAGAAATTCGGCTTCAAAAAGGTTGAAAATTTTCATGAAGTATTTGGGATTCAAAAAAGTTGAAAATATTCATGAAGAAATTCGGCTTCAAAAAAGTTGAAAATTTTCATGAAGTATTTGGGCTTGAAAATTTATTTTAATTTTCATGAAGAAATTGGGCTTCAAAAAAGTTTAAAATTTTCATGAAGAAATTCGGCTTCAAAAAAGTTGAAAATTTTCATGAAGTATTTGGGCTTCAAAAAAGTTGAAAATTTTCATGAAGTATTTGGGCTTCAAAAAAGTTGAAAATTTTCATGAAGAAATTCGGCTTCAAAAAAGTTGAAAATTTTCATGAAGTATTTGGGCTTCAAAAAAGTTGAAAATTTTCATTAAGAAATTCGGCTTCAAAAAAGTTTTCGCAAGGGGGGGTTTTTCGTCTTTTTTCAACTTTTTCGTAAGAGGGGGGTGTTTCGTCTTTTTTCAACTTTTTCGTGTGGGGGGGTGGGTCAATTGAAAATATTCATGAAGAAATTCGGCTTCAAAAAAGTTTAAAATTTTCATGAAGAAATTGGGCTTCAAAAAAGTTGAAAATTTTCATGAAGTATTTGGGCTTCAAAAAAGTTGAAAATTTTCATGAAGTATTTGGGCTTCAAAAAAGTTGAAAATATTCATGAAGTAATTCGGCTCCAAAAAAGTTGAAAATTTTAATGAAGTATTTGGGTTTGAAATTTTTTTTAAATTTTCATGAAGAAATTCGGCTTCAAAAAAGTTTAAAACTTTCATGAAGAAATTCGGCTTCAAAAAAGTTGAAAATTTTCATGAAGTATTTGGGCAACAAAAAAGTTGAAAATATTCATGAAGAAATTCGGCTTCAAAAAAGTTGAAAATTTTCATGAAGTATTTGGGTTTGAAATTTTTTTTAAATTTTCATGAAGAAATTCGGCTTCAAAAAGGTTGAAAATTTTCATGAAGTATTTGGGATTCAAAAAAGTTGAAAATATTCATGAAGAAATTCGGCTTCAAAAAAGTTGAAAATTTTCATGAAGTATTTGGGCTTGAAAATTTATTTTAATTTTCATGAAGAAATTGGGCTTCAAAAAAGTTTAAAATTTTCATGAAGAAATTCGGCTTCAAAAAAGTTGAAAATTTTCATGAAGTATTTGGGCTTCAAAAAAGTTGAAAATTTTCATGAAGTATTTGGGCTTCAAAAAAGTTGAAAATTTTCATGAAGAAATTCGGCTTCAAAAAAGTTGAAAATTTTCATGAAGTATTTGGGCTTCAAAAAAGTTGAAAATTTTCATTAAGAAATTCGGCTTCAAAAAAGTTTTCGCAAGGGGGGGTTTTTCGTCTTTTTTCAACTTTTTCGTAAGAGGGGGGTGTTTCGTCTTTTTTCAACTTTTTCGTGTGGGGGGGTGGGTCAATTGAAAATATTCATGAAGAAATTCGGCTTCAAAAAAGTTTAAAATTTTCATGAAGAAATTGGGCTTCAAAAAAGTTGAAAATTTTCATGAAGTATTTGGGCTTCAAAAAAGTTGAAAATTTTCATGAAGTATTTGGGCTTCAAAAAAGTTGAAAATATTCATGAAGTAATTCGGCTCCAAAAAAGTTGAAAATTTTAATGAAGTATTTGGGTTTGAAATTTTTTTTAAATTTTCATGAAGAAATTCGGCTTCAAAAAAGTTTAAAACTTTCATGAAGAAATTCGGCTTCAAAAAAGTTGAAAATTTTCATGAAGTATTTGGGCAACAAAAAAGTTGAAAATATTCATGAAGAAATTCGGCTTCAAAAAAGTTGAAAATTTTCATGAAGTATTTGGGTTTGAAATTTTTTTTAAATTTTCATGAAGAAATTCGGCTTCAAAAAGGTTGAAAATTTTCATGAAGTATTTGGGCTTCAAAAAAGTTGAAAATATTCATGAAGAAATTCGGCTTCAAAAAAGTTGAAAATTTTCATGAAGTATTTGGGCTTGAAAATTTATTTTAATTTTCATGAAGAAATTGGGCTTCAAAAAAGTTTAAAATTTTCATGAAGAAATTCGGCTTCAAAAAAGTTGAAAATTTTCATGAAGTATTTGGGCTTCAAAAAAGTTGAAAATTTTCATGAAGTATTTGGGCTTCAAAAAAGTTGAAAATTTTCATGAAGAAATTCGGCTTCAAAAAAGTTGAAAATTTTCATGAAGTATTTGGGCTTCAAAAAAGTTGAAAATTTTCATTAAGAAATTCGGCTTCAAAAAAGTTTTCGCAAGGGGGGGTTTTTCGTCTTTTTTCAACTTTTTCGTAAGAGGGGGGTGTTTCGTCTTTTTTCAACTTTTTCGTGTGGGGGGGTGGGTCAATTGAAAATATTCATGAAGAAATTCGGCTTCAAAAAAGTTTAAAATTTTCATGAAGAAATTGGGCTTCAAAAAAGTTGAAAATTTTCATGAAGTATTTGGGCTTCAAAAAAGTTGAAAATTTTCATGAAGTATTTGGGCTTCAAAAAAGTTGAAAATATTCATGAAGTAATTCGGCTCCAAAAAAGTTGAAAATTTTAATGAAGTATTTGGGTTTGAAATTTTTTTTAAATTTTCATGAAGAAATTCGGCTTCAAAAAAGTTTAAAACTTTCATGAAGAAATTCGGCTTCAAAAAAGTTGAAAATTTTCATGAAGTATTTGGGCAACAAAAAAGTTGAAAATATTCATGAAGAAATTCGGCTTCAAAAAAGTTGAAAATTTTCATGAAGTATTTGGGTTTGAAATTTTTTTTAAATTTTCATGAAGAAATTCGGCTTCAAAAAAGTTGAAAATTTTCATGAAGTATTTGGGCTTGAAAATTTATTTAAATTTTCATGAAGAAATTGGGCTTTAAAAAAGTTTAAAATTTTCATGAAGAAATTCGGCTTCAAAAAAGTTGAAAATTTTCATGAAGTATTTGGGCTTCAAAAAAGTTGAAAATATTCATGAAGTATTTGGGCTTCAAAAAAGTTGAAAATATTCATGAAGAAATTCGGCTTCAAAACAGTTGAAAATTTTCATGAAGAAATTCGGCTTCAAAAAAGTTTTCGCAAGGGGGGGGTGTTTCGTCTTTTTTCAACTTTTTCGTAAGGGTGGGGTGTTTCGTCTTTTTTCAACTTTTTCGTAAGAGGGGGGTGTTTCGTCTTTTTTCAACTTTTTCGTGAGGGGGGGTGGGTCAATTGAAAATATTCATGAAGAAATTCGGCTTCAAAAAAGTTGAAAATTTTCATGAAGTATTTGGGCTTCAAAAATGTTTTAAATTTTCATGAAGAAATTCGGCTTCAAAAAAGTTGAAAATTTTCATGAAGTATTTGGGCTTCAAAAATGTTTTAAATTTTCATGAAGTATTTGGGCTTCAAAAAAGTTGAAAATTTTCATGAAGAAATTCGGCTTCAAAAAAGTTGAAAATTTTCATGAAGTATTTGGGCTTCAAAAAAGTTGAAAATTTTCATGAAGAAATTCGGCTTCAAAAAAGTTTTCGCAAGGGGGGGGGTGTTTCGTCTTTTTTCAACTTTTTCGTAAGAGGGGGGTGTTTCGTCTTTTTTCAACTTTTTCGTAAGAGGGGGGTGTTTCGTCTTTTTTCAACTTTTTCGTGAGGGGGGGTGGGTCAATTGAAAATATTCATGAAGAAATTCGGCTTCAAAAAAGTTGAAAATTTTCATGAAGTATTTGGGCTTGAAATTTTTTTGAAATTTTCATGAAGAAATTCGGCTTCAAAAAAGTTTAAAATTTTCATGAAGAAATTCGGCTTCAAAAAAGTTGAAAATTTTCATGAAGTATTTGGGCTTCAAAAAAGTTGAAAATTTTCATTAAAAAATTCGGCTTTAAAAAAGTTTTCGCAAGGGGGGGGTTTTTCGTCTTTTTTCAACTTTTTCGTAAGAGGGGGGTGTTTCGTCTTTTTTCAACTTTTTCGTGAGGGGGGGTGGGTCAATTGAAAATATTCATGAAGAAATTCGGCTCCAAAAAAGTTGAAAATTTTCATGAAGTATTTGGGTTTCAAAAAAGTTGAAAATTTTCATGAAGTATTTGGGCTTCAAAAAAGTTGAAAATTTTCATGAAGAAATTCGGCTTCAAAAAAGTTTTGGCAAGGGGGGGGTGTTTCGTCTTTTTTCAACTTTTTAGTAAGGGGGGGGGTGTTTTGTCTTTTTTCAACTTTTTCGTGAGGGGGTGGGTCAATTGAAAATATTCATGAAGAAATTCGGCTTCAAAAAAGTTTTCGCAAGGGGGGGGTGTTTCGTCTTTTTTCAACTTTTTCGTTAGCGGGGGTGGGTCAATTGAAAATATTCATGAAGAAATTCGGCTTCAAAAAAGTTGAAAATTTTCATGAAGAAATTCGGCTTCAAAAAAGTTGAAAATTTTCATGAAGTATTTGGGCTTCAAAAAAGTTGAAAATTTTCATTAAGAAATTCGGCTTCAAAAAAGTTGAAAATTTTCATGAAGTATTTGGGCTTCAAAAAAGTTTAAAATTTTCATGAAGAAATTCGGCTTCAAAAAGGTTGAAAATTTTCATGAAGTATTTGGGCTTCAAAAAAGTTGAAAATATTCATGAAGAAATTCGGCTTCGAAAAAGTTGAAAATTTTCATGAAGTATTTGGGCTTGAAATTTTTTTTAAATTTTCATGAAGAAATTCGGCTTCAAAAAAGTTTAAAATTTTCATGAAGAAATTCGGCTTCAAAAAAGTTGAAAATTTTCATGAAGTATTTGGGCTTCAAAAAAGGTGAAAATTTTCATGAAGAAATTCGGCTTCAAAAAAGTTTTCGCAAGGGGGGGGTGTTTCGTCTTTTTTCAACTTTTTCGTAAGGGGGGGGTGTTTCGTCTTTTTTCAACTTTTTCGTAAGAGGGGTGTGTTTCGTCTTTTTTCAACTTTTTCGTGAGGGGTGGGTCAATTGAAAATATTCATGAAGAAATTCGGCTTCAAAAAAGTTTTCGCAAGGGGGGGGTGTTTCGTCTTTTTTCAACTTTTTCGTAAGGGGGGGGTGTTTCGTCTTTTTTCAACTTTTTCGTTAGCGGGGGTGGGTCAATTGAAAATATTCAAGAAGAAATTTGGCTTCAAAAAAGATGAAAATTTTCATGAAGTATTTGGGCTTCAAAAAAGTTGAAAATTTTCATGAAGTAATTCGGCTTCAAAAAAGTTTTCTCAAGGGGGGGGTGTTTCGTCTTTTTTCAACTTTTTCGTAAGAGGGGGGTGTTTCGTCTTTTTTCAACTTTTTCGTGAGGGGGGGTGGGTCAATTGAAAATATTCATGAAGAAATTCGGCTTCAAAAAAGTTGAAAATTTTCATGAAGAAATTCGGCTTCAAAAAAGTTGAAAATTTTCATGAAGTATTTGGGCTTCAAAAAAGTTGAAAATTTTCATTAAGAAATTCGGCTTCAAAAAAGTTGAAAATTTTCATGAAGTATTTGGGCTTCAAAAAAGTTGAAAATTTTCATGAAGAAATTCGGCTTCAAAAAAGTTTTCGCAAGGGGGGGGGTGTTTCGTCTTTTTTCAACTTTTTCGTGAGAGGGGGGTGTTTCGTCTTTTTTCAACTTTTTCGTAAGAGGGGGGTGTTTCGTCTTTTTTCAACTTTTTCGTGAGGGGGGGTGGGTCAATTGAAAATATTCATGAAGAAATTCGGCTTCAAAAAAGTTGAAAATTTTCATGAAGTATTTGGGCTTCAAAAAAGTTTAAAATTTTCATGAAGAAATTCGGCTTCAAAAAGGTTGAAAATTTTCATGAAGTATTTGAGCTTCAAAAAAGTTGAAAATATTCATGAAGAAATTCGGCTTCGAAAAAGTTGAAAATTTTCATGAAGTATTTGGGCTTGAAATTTTTTTTAAATTTTCATGAAGAAATTCGGCTTCAAAAAAGTTTAAAATTTTCATGAAGAAATTCGGCTTCAAAAAAGGTGAAAATTTTCATGAAGAAATTCGGCTTCAAAAAAGTTTTCGCAAGGGGGGGGTGTTTCGTCTTTTTTCAACTTTTTCGTAAGGGGGGGGTGTTTCGTCTTTTTTCAACTTTTTCGTAAGAGGGGTGTGTTTCGTCTTTTTTCAACTTTTTCGTGAGGGGTGGGTCAATTGAAAATATTCATGAAGAAATTCGGCTTCAAAAAAGTTTTCGCAAGGGGGGGGTGTTTCGTCTTTTTTCAACTTTTTCGTAAGGGGGGGGTGTTTCGTCTTTTTTCAACTTTTTCGTTAGCGGGGGTGGGTCAATTGAAAATATTCAAGAAGAAATTTGGCTTCAAAAAAGATGAAAATTTTCATGAAGTATTTGGGCTTCAAAAAAGTTGAAAATTTTCATGAAGTAATTCGGCTTCAAAAAAGTTTTCTCAAGGGGGGGGTGTTTCGTCTTTTTTCAACTTTTTCGTAAGAGGGGGGTGTTTCGTCTTTTTTCAACTTTTTCGTGAGGGGGGGTGGGTCAATTGAAAATATTCATGAAGAAATTCGGCTTCAAAAAAGTTGAAAATTTTCATGAAGAAATTCGGCTTCAAAAAAGTTGAAAATTTTCATGAAGTATTTGGGCTTCAAAAAAGTTGAAAATTTTCATTAAGAAATTCGGCTTCAAAAAAGTTGAAAATTTTCATGAAGTATTTGGGCTTCAAAAAAGTTGAAAATTTTCATGAAGAAATTCGGCTTCAAAAAAGTTTTCGCAAGGGGGGGGGTGTTTCGTCTTTTTTCAACTTTTTCGTAAGAGGGGGGTGTTTCGTCTTTTTTCAACTTTTTCGTAAGAGGGGGGTGTTTCGTCTTTTTTCAACTTTTTCGTGAGGGGGGGTGGGTCAATTGAAAATATTCATGAAGAAATTCGGCTTCAAAAAAGTTGAAAATTTTCATGAAGTATTTGGGCTTGAAATTTTTTTTAAATTTTCATGAAGAAATTCGGCTTCAAAAAAGTTTAAAATTTTCATGAAGAAATTCGGCTTCAAAAAAGTTGAAAATTTTCATGAAGTATTTGGGCTTCAAAAAAGTTGAAAATTTTCATTAAAAAATTCGGCTTTAAAAAAGTTTTCGCAAGGGGGGGGGTTTTCGTCTTTTTTCAACTTTTTCGTAAGAGGGGGGTGTTTCGTCTTTTTTCAACTTTTTCGTGAGGGGGGGTGGGTCAATTGAAAATATTCATGAAGAAATTCGGCTCCAAAAAAGTTGAAAATTTTCATGAAGTATTTGGGTTTCAAAAAAGTTGAAAATATTCATGAAGAAATTCGGCTACAAAAAAGTTGAAAATTTTCATGAAGAAATTCGGCTTCAAAAAAGTTGAAAATTTTCATGAAGTATTTGGGCTTCAAAAAAGTTGAAAATTTTCATGAAGAAATTCGGCTTCAAAAAAGTTTTGGCAAGGGGGGGGTGTTTCGTCTTTTTTCAACTTTTTAGTAAGGGGGGGGGTGTTTCGTCTTTTTTCAACTTTTTCGTGAGGGGGTGGGTCAATTGAAAATATTCATGAAGAAATTCGGCTTCAAAAAAGTTTTCGCAAGGGGGGGGTGTTTCGTCTTTTTTCAACTTTTTCGTTAGCGGGGGTGGGTCAATTGAAAATATTCATGAAGAAATTCGGCTTCAAAAAAGTTGAAAATTTTCATGAAGAAATTCGGCTTCAAAAAAGTTGAAAATTTTCATGAAGTATTTGGGCTTCAAAAAAGTTGAAAATTTTCATTAAGAAATTCGGCTTCAAAAAAGTTGAAAATTTTCATGAAGTATTTGGGCTTCAAAAAAGTTTAAAATTTTCATGAAGAAATTCGGCTTCAAAAAGGTTGAAAATTTTCATGAAGTATTTGGGCTTCAAAAAAGTTGAAAATATTCATGAAGAAATTCGGCTTCAAAAAAGTTGAAAATTTTCATGAAGTATTTGGGCTTGAAATTTTTTTTAAATTTTCATGAAGAAATTCGGCTTCAAAAAAGTTTAAAATTTTCATGAAGAAATTCGGCTTCAAAAAAGTTGAAAATTTTCATAAAGTATTTGGGCTTCAAAAAAAGTGAAAATTTTCATGAAGAAATTCGGCTTCAAAAAAGTTTTCGCAAGGGGGGGGTGTTTCGTCTTTTTTCAACTTTTTCGTAAGGGGGGGGTGTTTCGTCTTTTTTCAACTTTTTCGTAAGAGGGGTGTGTTTCGTCTTTTTTCAACTTTTTCGTGAGGGGTGGGTCAATTGAAAATATTCATGAAGAAATTCGGCTTCAAAAAAGTTTTCGCAAGGGGGGGTGTTTCGTCTTTTTTCAACTTTTTCGGAAAGGGGGGGTGTTTCGTCTTTTTTCAACTTTTTCGTTAGCGGGGGTGGGTCAATTGAAAATATTCAAGAAGAAATTTGGCTTCAAAAAAGTTGAAAATTTTCATGAAGTAATTCGGCTTCAAAAAAGTTTTCTCAAGGGGGGGGTGTTTCGTCTTTTTTCAACTTTTTCGTAAGAGGGGGGTGTTTCGTCTTTTTTCAACTTTTTCGTGAGGGGGGGTGGGTCAATTGAAAATATTCATGAAGAAATTCGGCTTCAAAAAAGTTGAAAATTTTCATGAAGAAATTCGGCTTCAAAAAAGTTGAAAATTTTCATGAAGTATTTGGGCTTCAAAAAAGTTGAAAATTTTCATTAAGAAATTCGGCTTCAAAAAAGTTGAAAATTTTCATGAAGTATTTGGGCTTCAAAAAAGTTTAAAATTTTCATGAAGAAATTCGGCTTCAAAAAGGTTGAAAATTTTCATGAAGTATTTGGGCTTCAAAAAAGTTGAAAATATTCATGAAGAAATTCGGCTTCAAAAAAGTTGAAAATTTTCATGAAGTATTTGGGCTTGAAATTTTTTTTTAAATTTTCATGAAGAAATTCGACTTCAAAAAAGTTTAAAATTTTCATGAAGAAATTCGGCTTCAAAAAAGTTGAAAATTTTCATGAAGTATTTGGGCTTCAAAAAAGTTGAAAATTTTCATGAAGTAATTCGGCTTCAAAAAAGTTTTCGCAAGGGGGGGGTGTTTCGTCTTTTTTCAACTTTTTCGTAAGAGGGGGGTGTTTCGTCTTTTTTCAACTTTTTCGTGAGGGGGGGTGGGTCAATTGAAAATATTCATGAAGAAATTCGGCTTCAAAAAAGATGAACGTTTTCATGAAGTATTTGGGCTTCAAAAAAGTTGAAAATTTTCATGAAGTATTTGGGTTTCAAAAAAGTTGAAAATTTTCATGAAGTATTTGGGCTTCAAAAAAGTTGAAAATTTTCATGAAGAAATTCGGCTTCAAAAAAGTTGAACGTTTTCATGAAGTATTTGGGCTTCAAAAAAGTTGAAAATTTTCATGAAGTATTTGGGCTTCAAAAAAGTTGAAAATATTCATGAAGAAATTCGGCTTCAAAAAAGTTGAAAATTTTCATGAAGTATTTGGGCTTCAAATTTTTTTTAAATTTTCATGAAGAAATTCGGCTTCAAAAAAGTTGAAAATTTTCATGAAGTATTTGGGCTTCAAAAAAGTTGAACATTTTCATGAAGAAATTCGGCTTCAAAAAAGTTTTCGCAAGGGGGGGGTGTTTCGTCTTTTTTCAACTTTTTCGTAAGGGGGGGTGTTTCGTCTTTTTTCAACTTTTTCGTAAGAGGGGGGTCTTTCGTCTTTTTTCAACTTTTTCGTGAGGGGGTGGGTCAATTGAAAGTATTCATGAAGAAATTCGGCTTCAAAAAAGTTGAAAATTTTCATGAAGTATTTGGGCTTCAAAAAAGTTGAAAATTTTCATGAAGAAATTCGGCTTCAAAAAAGTTTTCGCAAGGGGGGGGGTGTTTCGTCTTTTTTCAACTTTTTCGTAAGGGGGGGGTGTTTCGTCTTTTTTCAACTTTTTCGTAAGAGGGGTGTGTTTCGTCTTTTTTCAACTTTTTCGTGAGGGGGTTGGTCAATTGAAAATATTCATTAAGAAATTCGGCTTCAAAAAAGTTGAAAATTTTCATGAAGAAATTCGGCTTCAAAAAAGTTTTCGCGAGGGGGGGGTGTTTCGTCTTTTTTCAACTTTTTCGTAAGCGGCGGTTGTTTCGTCTTTTTTCAACTTTTTCGTAAGGGGGGGGTGTTTCGTCTTTTTTCAACTTTTTCGTAAGAGGGGGGTGTTTCGTCTTTTTTCAACTTTTTCGTAAGAGGGGGGTGTTTCGTCTTTTTTCAACTTTTTCGTGAGGGGGTGGGTCAATTGAAAGTATTCATGAAGAAATTCGGCTTCAAAAAAGTTGAAAATTTTCATGAAGTATTTGGGCTTCAAAAAAGTTGAAAATTTTCATGAAGTATTTGGGCTTCAAAAATGTTTTAAATTTTCATGAAGAAATTCGGCTTCAAAAAAGTTGAAAATTTTCATGAAGAAATTCGGCTTCAAAAAAGTTTTCGCAAGGGGGGGGTGTTTCGTCTTTTTTCAACTTTTTCGTAAGAGGGGGGTGTTTCGTCTTTTTTCAACTTTTTCGTGAGGGGGGTGGGTCAATTGAAAGTATTCATGAAGAAATTCGGCTTCAAAAAAGTTGAAAATTTTCATGAAGTATTTGGGCTTCAAAAAAGTTGAAAATTTTCATGAAGAAATTCGGCTTCAAAAAAGTTTTCGCGAGGGGGGGGTGTTTCGTCTTTTTTCAACTTTTTCGTAAGGGGCGGTTGTTTCGTCTTTTTTCAACTTTTTCTTAAGGGGGGGTGTGTCGTCTTTTTTCAACTTTTTCGTAAGAGGGGGGTGTTTCGTCTTTTTTCAACTTTTTCGTGAGGGGGGGTGGGTCAATTGAAAATATTCATGAAGAAATTCGGCTTCAAAAAAGTTGAAAATTTTCATGAAGTATTTGGGCTTCAAAAATGTTTTAAATTTTCATGAAGAAATTCGGCTTCAAAAAAGTTGAAAATTTTCATGAAGAAATTCGGCTTCAAAAAAGTTGAAAATTTTCATGAAGTATTTGGGCTTCAAAAATGTTTTAAATTTTCATGAAGAAATTCGGCTTCAAAAAAGTTGAAAATTTTCATGAAGTATTTGGGCTTCAAAAATGTTTTAAATTTTCATGAAGAAATTCGGCTTCAAAAAAGTTGAAAATTTTCATGAAGAAATTCGGCTTCAAAAAAGTTTTCGCAAGGGGGGGGTGTTTCGTCTTTTTTCAACTTTTTCGTAAGGGGGGGGTGTTTCGTCTTTTTTCAACTTTTTCGTAAGAGGGGGGTGTTTCGTCTTTTTTCAACTTTTTCGTGATGGGGTGGGTCAATTGAAAGTATTCATGAAGAAATTCGGCTTCAAAAAAGTTGAAAATTTTCATGAAGTATTTGGGCTTCAAAAAAGTTGAAAATTTTCATGAAGAAATTCGGCTTCAAAAAAGTTTTCGCGAGGGGGGGGTGTTTCGTCTTTTTTCAACTTTTTCTTAAGGGGGGGTGTGTCGTCTTTTTTCAACTTTTTCGTAAGAGGGGGGTGTTTCGTCTTTTTTCAACTTTTTCGTGAGGGGGGGTGGGTCAATTGAAAATATTCATGAAGAAATTCGGCTTCAAAAAAGTTGAAAATTTTCATGAAGTATTTGGGCTTCAAAAATGTTTTAAATTTTCATGAAGAAATTCGGCTTCAAAAAAGTTTTCGCAAGGGGGGGGTGTTTCGTCTTTTTTCAACTTTTTCGTAAGGGGGGGGTGTTTCGTCTTTTTTAAACTTTTTCGTAAGAGGGGGGTGTTTCGTCTTTTTTCAACTTTTTCGTGAGGGGGGTGGGTCAATTGAAAGTATTCATGAAGAAATTCGGCTTCAAAAAAGTTGAAAATTTTCATGAAGTATTTGGGCTTCAAAAAAGTTGAAAATTTTCATGAAGAAATTCGGCTTCAAAAAAGTTTTCGCAAGGGGGGGGTGTTTCGTCTTTTTTCAACTTTTTCGTAAGGGGGGGTGTTTCGTCTTTTTTCAACTTTTTCGTAAGAGGGGGGTGTTTCGTCTTTTTTCAACTTTTTCGTGAGGGGGTGGGTCAATTGAAAGTATTCATGAAGAAATTCTGCTTCAAAAAAGTTGAAAATTTTCATGAAGTATTTGGGCTTCAAAAAAGTTGAAAATTTTCATGAAGTATTTGGGCTTCAAAAATGTTTTAAATTTTCATGAAGAAATTCGGCTTCAAAAAAGTTGAAAATTTTCATGAAGTATTTGGGCTTCAAAAAAGTTGAAAATTTTCATGAAGAAATTCGGCTTCAAAAAAGTTTTCGCGAGGGGGGGGGTGTTTCGTCTTTTTTCAACTTTTTCGTAAGGGGCGGTTGTTTCGTCTTTTTTCAACTTTTTCTTAAGGGGGGGGTGTGTCGTCTTTTTTCAACTTTTTCGTAAGATGGGGGTGTTTCGTCTTTTTTCAACTTTTTCGTGAGGGGGGGTGGGTCAATTGAAAATATTCATGAAGAAATTCGGCTTCAAAAAAGTTGAAAATTTTCATGAAGTATTTGGGCTTCAAAAATGTTTTAAATTTTCATGAAGAAATTCGGCTTCAAAAAAGTTGAAAATTTTCATGAAGTATTTGGGCTTCAAAAAAGTTGAATATTTTCATGAAGTATTTGGGCTTCAAAAATGTTTTAAATTTTCATGAAGAAATTCGGCTTCAAAAAAGTTGAAAATTTTCATGAAGAAATTCGGCTTCAAAAAAGTTTTCGCAAGGGGGGGGTGTTTCGTCTTTTTTCAACTTTTTCGTAAGGGGGGGGTGTTTCACTTTTTTCAACTTTTTCGTAAGAGGGGGGTGTTTCGTCTTTTTTCAACTTTTTCGTGAGGGGGGTGGGTCAATTGAAAGTATTCATGAAGAAATTCGGCTTCAAAAAAGTTGAAAATTTTCATGAAGTATTTGGGCTTCAAAAAAGTTGAAAATTTTCATGAAGTATTTGGGTTTCAAAAAAGTTGAAAATTTTCATGAAGTATTTGGGCTTCAAAAAAGTTGAAAATTTTCATGAAGAAATTCGGCTTCAAAAAAGTTGAACGTTTTCATGAAGTATTTGGGCTTCAAAAAAGTTGAAAATATTCATGAAGAAATTCGGCTTCAAAAAAGTTGAAAATTTTCATGAAGTATTTGGGCTTCAAATTTTTTTTTAATTTTCATGAAGAAATTCGGCTTCAAAAAAGTTGAAAATTTTCATGAAGTATTTGGGCTTCAAAAAAGTTGAAAATTTTCATGAAGAAATTCGGCTTCAAAAAAGTTTTCGCAAGGGGGGGTGTTTCGTCTTTTTTCAACTTTTTCGTAAGGGGGGGTGTTTCGTCTTTTTTCAACTTTTTCGTAAGAGGGGGGTGTTTCGTCTTTTTTCAACTTTTTCGTGAGGGGGTGGGTCAATTGAAAGTATTCATGAAGAAATTCGGCTTCAAAAAAGTTGAAAATTTTCATGAAGTATTTGGGCTTCAAAAAAGTTGAAAATTTTCATGAAGAAATTCGGCTTCAAAAAAGTTTTCGCAAGGGGGGGGGTGTTTCGTCTTTTTTCAACTTTTTCGTAAGGGGGGGGTGTTTCGTCTTTTTTCAACTTTTTCGTAAGAGGGGTGTGTTTCGTCTTTTTTCAACTTTTTCGTGAGGGGGTTGGTCAATTGAAAATATTCATGAAGAAATTCGGCTTCAAAAAAGTTGAAAATTTTCATGAAGTATTTGGGCTTCAAAAAAGGTGAAAATTTTCATGAAGAAATTCGGCTTCAAAAAAGTTTTCGCGAGGGGGGGGTGTTTCGTCTTTTTTCAACTTTTTCGTAAGCGGCGGTTGTTTCGTCTTTTTTCAACTTTTTCGTAAGGGGGGGGTGTTTCGTCTTTTTTCAACTTTTTCGTAAGAGGGGGGTGTTTCGTCTTTTTTCAACTTTTTCGTGAGGGGGGGTGGGTCAATTGAAAATATTCATGAAGAAATTCGGCTTCAAAAAAGTTGAAAATTTTCATGAAGTATTTGGGCTTCAAAAATGTTTTAAATTTTCATGAAGAAATTCGGCTTCAAAAAAGTTTAAAATTTTCATGAAGTATTTGGACTTCAAAAATGTTTTAAATTTTGATGAAGAAATTCGGCTTCAAAAAAGTTTAAAATTTTCATGAAGAAATTCGGCTTGAAAAAAGTTGAAAATTTTCATGAAGTATTTGGGCTTCAAAAAAGTTGAAAATTTTCATGAAGAAATTCGGCTTCAAAAAAGTTTTCGCAAGGGGGGGGTGTTTCGTCTTTTTTCAACTTTTTCGTAAGGGGGGGTGTTTCGTCTTTTTTCAACTTTTTCGTAAGAGGGGGGTGTTTCGTCTTTTTTCAACTTTTTCGTGAGGGGGTGGGTCAATTGAAAGTATTCATGAAGAAATTCGGCTTCAAAAAAGTTGAAAATTTTCATGAAGTATTTGGGCTTCAAAAAAGTTGAAAATTTTCATGAAGTATTTGGGCTTCAAAAATGTTTTAAATTTTCATGAAGAAATTCGGCTTCAAAAAAGTTGAAAATTTTCATGAAGAAATTCGGCTTCAAAAAAGTTTTCGCAAGGGGGGGGTGTTTCGTCTTTTTTCAACTTTTTCGTAAGAGGGGGGTGTTTCGTCTTTTTTCAACTTTTTCGTGAGGGGGGTGGGTCAATTGAAAGTATTCATGAAGAAATTCGGCTTCAAAAAAGTTGAAAATTTTCATGAAGTATTTGGGCTTCAAAAAAGTTGAAAATTTTCATGAAGAAATTCGGCTTCAAAAAAGTTTTCGCGAGGGGGGGGTGTTTCGTCTTTTTTCAACTTTTTCGTAAGGGGCGGTTGTTTCGTCTTTTTTCAACTTTTTCTTAAGGGGGGGTGTGTCGTCTTTTTTCAACTTTTTCGTAAGAGGGGGGTGTTTCGTCTTTTTTCAACTTTTTCGTGAGGGGGGGTGGGTCAATTGAAAATATTCATGAAGAAATTCGGCTTCAAAAAAGTTGAAAATTTTCATGAAGTATTTGGGCTTCAAAAATGTTTTAAATTTTCATGAAGAAATTCGGCTTCAAAAAAGTTGAAAATTTTCATGAAGTATTTGGGCTTCAAAAAAGTTGAATATTTTCATGAAGTATTTGGGCTTCAAAAATGTTTTAAATTTTCATGAAGAAATTCGGCTTCAAAAAAGTTGAAAATTTTCATGAAGTATTTGGGCTTCAAAAATGTTTTAAATTTTCATGAAGAAATTCGGCTTCAAAAAAGTTGAAAATTTTCATGAAGAAATTCGGCTTCAAAAAAGTTTTCGCAAGGGGGGGGTGTTTCGTCTTTTTTCAACTTTTTCGTAAGGGGGGGGTGTTTCGTCTTTTTTCAACTTTTTCGTAAGAGGGGGGTGTTTCGTCTTTTTTCAACTTTTTCGTGAGGGGGGGTGGGTCAATTGAAAATATTCATGAAGAAATTCGGCTTCAAAAAAGTTGAAAATTTTCATGAAGTATTTGGGCTTCAAAAATGTTTTAAATTTTCATGAAGAAATTCGGCTTCAAAAAAGTTGAAAATTTTCATGAAGTATTTGGGCTTCAAAAAAGTTGAATATTTTCATGAAGTATTTGGGCTTCAAAAATGTTTTAAATTTTCATGAAGAAATTCGGCTTCAAAAAAGTTGAAAATTTTCATGAAGAAATTCGGCTTCAAAAAAGTTTTCGTAAGGGGGGGGTGTTTCGTCTTTTTTCAACTTTTTCGTAAGAGGGGTGTGTTTCGTCTTTTTTCAACTTTTTCGTGAGGGGGTTGGTCAATTGAAAATATTCATGAAGAAATTCAGCTTCAAAAAAGTTGAAAATTTTCATGAAGTATTTGGGCTTCAAAAAAGTTGAAAATTTTCATGAAGAAATTCGGCTTCAAAAAAGTTTTCGCGAGGGGGGGGTGTTTCGTCTTTTTTCAACTTTTTCGTAAGGGGGGGGTGTTTCGTCTTTTTTCAACTTTTTCGTAAGAGGGGGGTGTTTCGTCTTTTTTCAACTTTTTCGTGAGGGGGGGTGGGTCAATTGAAAATATTCATGAAGAAATTCGGCTTCAAAAAAGTTGAAAATTTTCATGAAGTATTTGGGCTTCAAAAATGTTTTAAATTTTCATGAAGAAATTCGGCTTCAAAAAAGTTTAAAATTTTCATGAAGTATTTGGACTTCAAAAATGTTTTAAATTTTGATGAAGAAATTCGGCTTCAAAAAAGTTTAAAATTTTCATGAAGAAATTCGGCTTGAAAAAAGTTGAAAATTTTCATGAAGTATTTGGGCTTCAAAAAAGTTGAAAAATTTCATGAAGAAATTCGGCTTCAAAAAAGTTTTCGCAAGGGGGGGGTGTTTCGTCTTTTTTCAACTTTTTCGTAAGGGGGGGTGTTTCGTCTTTTTTCAACTTTTTCGTAAGAGGGGGGTGTTTCGTCTTTTTTCAACTTTTTCGTGAGGGGGTGGGTCAATTGAAAGTATTCATGAAGAAATTCGGCTTCAAAAAAGTTGAAAATTTTCATGAAGTATTTGGGCTTCAAAAAAGTTGAAAATTTTCATGAAGTATTTGGGCTTCAAAAATGTTTTAAATTTTCATGAAGAAATTCGGCTTCAAAAAAGTTGAAAATTTTCATGAAGAAATTCGGCTTCAAAAAAGTTTTCGCAAGGGGGGGGTGTTTCGTCTTTTTTCAACTTTTTCGTAAGAGGGGGGTGTTTCGTCTTTTTTCAACTTTTTCGTGAGGGGGGTGGGTCAATTGAAAGTATTCATGAAGAAATTCGGCTTCAAAAAAGTTGAAAATTTTCATGAAGTATTTGGGCTTCAAAAAAGTTGAAAATTTTCATGAAGAAATTCGGCTTCAAAAAAGTTTTCGCGAGGGGGGGGTGTTTCGTCTTTTTTCAACTTTTTCGTAAGGGGCGGTTGTTTCGTCTTTTTTCAACTTTTTCTTAAGGGGGGGGTGTGTCGTCTTTTTTCAACTTTTTCGTAAGAGGGGGGTGTTTCGTCTTTTTTCAACTTTTTCGTGAGGGGGGGTGGGTCAATTGAAAATATTCATGAAGAAATTCGGCTTCAAAAAAGTTGAAAATTTTCATGAAGTATTTGGGCTTCAAAAATGTTTTAAATTTTCATGAAGAAATTCGGCTTCAAAAAAGTTGAAAATTTTCATGAAGTATTTGGGCTTCAAAAAAGTTGAATATTTTCATGAAGTATTTGGGCTTCAAAAATGTTTTAAATTTTCATGAAGAAATTCGGCTTCAAAAAAGTTGAAAATTTTCATGAAGAAATTCGGCTTCAAAAAAGTTTTCGCAAGGGGGGGGTGTTTCGTCTTTTTTCAACTTTTTCGTAAGGGGGGGGTGTTTCGTCTTTTTTCAACTTTTTCGTAAGAGGGGGGTGTTTCGTCTTTTTTCAACTTTTTCGTGAGGGGGGTGGGTCAATTGAAAGTATTCATGAAGAAATTCGGCTTCAAAAAAGTTGAAAATTTTCATAAAGTATTTGGGCTTCAAAAAAGTTGAAAATTTTCATGAAGAAATTCGGCTTCAAAAAAGTTTTCGCAAGGGGGGGTGTTTCGTCTTTTTTCAACTTTTTCGTAAGGGGGGGTGTTTCGTCTTTTTTCAACTTTTTCGTAAGAGGGGGGTGTTTCGTCTTTTTTCAACTTTTTCGTGAGGGGGTGGGTCAATTGAAAGTATTCATGAAGAAATTCGGCTTCAAAAAAGTTGAAAATTTTCATGAAGTATTTGGGCTTCAAAAAAGTTGAAAATTTTCATGAAGAAATTCGGCTTCAAAAAAGTTTTCGCAAGGGGGGGGGTGTTTCGTCTTTTTTCAACTTTTTCGTAAGGGGGGGGTGTTTCGTCTTTTTTCAACTTTTTCGTAAGAGGGGTGTGTTTCGTCTTTTTTCAACTTTTTCGTGAGGGGGTTGGTCAATTGAAAATATTCATGAAGAAATTCGGCTTCAAAAAAGTTGAAAATTTTCATGAAGTATTTGGGCTTCAAAAAAGTTGAAAATTTTCATGAAGAAATTCGGCTTCAAAAAAGTTTTCGCGAGGGGGGGGTGTTTCGTCTTTTTTCAACTTTTTCGTAAGCGGCGGTTGTTTCGTCTTTTTTCAACTTTTTCGTAAGGGGGGGGTGTTTCGTCTTTTTTCAACTTTTTCGTAAGAGGGGGGTGTTTCGTCTTTTTTCAACTTTTTCGTGAGGGGGGGTGGGTCAATTGAAAATATTCATGAAGAAATTCGGCTTCAAAAAAGTTGAAAATTTTCATGAAGTATTTGGGCTTCAAAAATGTTTTAAATTTTCATGAAGAAATTCGGCTTCAAAAAAGTTTAAAATTTTCATGAAGTATTTGGACTTCAAAAATGTTTTAAATTTTGATGAAGAAATTCGGCTTCAAAAAAGTTTAAAATTTTCATGAAGAAATTCGGCTTGAAAAAAGTTGAAAATTTTCATGAAGTATTTGGGCTTCAAAAAAGTTGAAAAATTTCATGAAGAAATTCGGCTTCAAAAAAGTTTTCGCAAGGGGGGGGTGTTTCGTCTTTTTTCAACTTTTTCGTAAGGGGGGGTGTTTCGTCTTTTTTCAACTTTTTCGTAAGAGGGGGGTGTTTCGTCTTTTTTCAACTTTTTCGTGAGGGGGTGGGTCAATTGAAAGTATTCATGAAGAAATTCGGCTTCAAAAAAGTTGAAAATTTTCATGAAGTATTTGGGCTTCAAAAAAGTTGAAAATTTTCATGAAGTATTTGGGCTTCAAAAATGTTTTAAATTTTCATGAAGAAATTCGGCTTCAAAAAAGTTGAAAATTTTCATGAAGAAATTCGGCTTCAAAAAAGTTTTCGCGAGGGGGGGGTGTTTCGTCTTTTTTCAACTTTTTCGTAAGAGGGGGGTGTTTCGTCTTTTTTCAACTTTTTCGTGAGGGGGGTGGGTCAATTGAAAGTATTCATGAAGAAATTCGGCTTCAAAAAAGTTGAAAATTTTCATGAAGTATTTGGGCTTCAAAAAAGTTGAAAATTTTCATGAAGAAATTCGGCTTCAAAAAAGTTTTCGCGAGGGGGGGGTGTTTCGTCTTTTTTCAACTTTTTCGTAAGGGGCGGTTGTTTCGTCTTTTTTCAACTTTTTCTTAAGGGGGGGGTGTGTCGTCTTTTTTCAACTTTTTCGTAAGAGGGGGGTGTTTCGTCTTTTTTCAACTTTTTCGTGAGGGGGGGTGGGTCAATTGAAAATATTCATGAAGAAATTCGGCTTCAAAAAAGTTGAAAATTTTCATGAAGTATTTGGGCTTCAAAAATGTTTTAAATTTTCATGAAGAAATTCGGCTTCAAAAAAGTTGAAAATTTTCATGAAGTATTTGGGCTTCAAAAAAGTTGAATATTTTCATGAAGTATTTGGGCTTCAAAAATGTTTTAAATTTTCATGAAGAAATTCGGCTTCAAAAAAGTTGAAAATTTTCATGAAGTATTTGGGCTTCAAAAATGTTTTAAATTTTCATGAAGAAATTCGGCTTCAAAAAAGTTGAAAATTTTCATGAAGAAATTCGGCTTCAAAAAAGTTTTCGCAAGGGGGGGGTGTTTCGTCTTTTTTCAACTTTTTCGTAAGGGGGGGGTGTTTCGTCTTTTTTCAACTTTTTCGTAAGAGGGGGGTGTTTCGTCTTTTTTCAACTTTTTCGTGAGGGGGGTGGGTCAATTGAAAGTATTCATGAAGAAATTCGGCTTCAAAAAAGTTGAAAATTTTCATGAAGTATTTGGGCTTCAAAAAAGTTGAAAATTTTCATGAAGAAATTCGGCTTCAAAAAAGTTTTCGCGAGGGGGGGGTGTTTCGTCTTTTTTCAACTTTTTCGTAAGGGGCGGTTGTTTCGTCTTTTTTCAACTTTTTCTTAAGGGGGGGTGTGTCGTCTTTTTTCAACTTTTTCGTAAGAGGGGGGTGTTTCGTCTTTTTTCAACTTTTTCGTGAGGGGGGGTGGGTCAATTGAAAATATTCATGAAGAAATTCGGCTTCAAAAAAGTTGAAAATTTTCATGAAGTATTTGGGCTTCAAAAAAGTTGAAAATTTTCATGAAGAAATTCGGCTTCAAAAAAGTTTTCGCGAGGGGGGGGTGTTTCGTCTTTTTTCAACTTTTTCGTAAGGGGGGGGTGTTTCGTCTTTTTTCAACTTTTTCGTAAGAGGGGGGTGTTTCGTCTTTTTTCAACTTTTTCGTGAGGGGGGGTGGGTCAATTGAAAATATTCATGAAGAAATTCGGCTTCAAAAAAGTTGAAAATTTTCATGAAGTATTTGGGCTTCAAAAATGTTTTAAATTTTCATGAAGAAATTCGGCTTCAAAAAAGTTTAAAATTTTCATGAAGTATTTGGACTTCAAAAATGTTTTAAATTTTGATGAAGAAATTCGGCTTCAAAAAAGTTTAAAATTTTCATGAAGAAATTCGGCTTGAAAAAAGTTGAAAATTTTCATGAAGTATTTGGGCTTCAAAAAAGTTGAAAAATTTCATGAAGAAATTCGGCTTCAAAAAAGTTTTCGCAAGGGGGGGGTGTTTCGTCTTTTTTCAACTTTTTCGTAAGGGGGGGTGTTTCGTCTTTTTTCAACTTTTTCGTAAGAGGGGGGTGTTTCGTCTTTTTTCAACTTTTTCGTGAGGGGGTGGGTCAATTGAAAGTATTCATGAAGAAATTCGGCTTCAAAAAAGTTGAAAATTTTCATGAAGTATTTGGGCTTCAAAAAAGTTGAAAATTTTCATGAAGTATTTGGGCTTCAAAAATGTTTTAAATTTTCATGAAGAAATTCGGCTTCAAAAAAGTTGAAAATTTTCATGAAGAAATTCGGCTTCAAAAAAGTTTTCGCAAGGGGGGGGGTGTTTCGTCTTTTTTCAACTTTTTCGTAAGGGGGGGGTGTTTCGTCTTTTTTCAACTTTTTCGTAAGAGGGGTGTGTTTCGTCTTTTTTCAACTTTTTCGTGAGGGGGTTGGTCAATTGAAAATATTCATGAAGAAATTCGGCTTCAAAAAAGTTGAAAATTTTCATGAAGTATTTGGGCTTCAAAAAAGTTGAAAATTTTCATGAAGAAATTCGGCTTCAAAAAAGTTTTCGCGAGGGGGGGGTGTTTCGTCTTTTTTCAACTTTTTCGTAAGCGGCGGTTGTTTCGTCTTTTTTCAACTTTTTCGTAAGGGGGGGGTGTTTCGTCTTTTTTCAACTTTTTCGTAAGGGGGGGTGTTTCGTCTTTTTTCAACTTTTTCGTGAGGGGGGGTGGGTCAATTGAAAATATTCATGAAGAAATTCGGCTTCAAAAAAGTTGAAAATTTTCATGAAGTATTTGGGCTTCAAAAATGTTTTAAATTTTCATGAAGAAATTCGGCTTCAAAAAAGTTTAAAATTTTCATGAAGTATTTGGACTTCAAAAATGTTTTAAATTTTGATGAAGAAATTCGGCTTCAAAAAAGTTTAAAATTTTCATGAAGAAATTCGGCTTGAAAAAAGTTGAAAATTTTCATGAAGTATTTGGGCTTCAAAAAAGTTGAAAAATTTCATGAAGAAATTCGGCTTCAAAAAAGTTTTCGCAAGGGGGGGGTGTTTCGTCTTTTTTCAACTTTTTCGTAAGGGGGGGTGTTTCGTCTTTTTTCAACTTTTTCGTAAGAGGGGGGTGTTTCGTCTTTTTTCAACTTTTTCGTGAGGGGGTGGGTCAATTGAAAGTATTCATGAAGAAATTCGGCTTCAAAAAAGTTGAAAATTTTCATGAAGTATTTGGGCTTCAAAAAAGTTGAAAATTTTCATGAAGTATTTGGGCTTCAAAAATGTTTTAAATTTTCATGAAGAAATTCGGCTTCAAAAAAGTTGAAAATTTTCATGAAGAAATTCGGCTTCAAAAAAGTTTTCGCGAGGGGGGGGTGTTTCGTCTTTTTTCAACTTTTTCGTAAGAGGGGGGTGTTTCGTCTTTTTTCAACTTTTTCGTGAGGGGGGTGGGTCAATTGAAAGTATTCATGAAGAAATTCGGCTTCAAAAAAGTTGAAAATTTTCATGAAGTATTTGGGCTTCAAAAAAGTTGAAAATTTTCATGAAGAAATTCGGCTTCAAAAAAGTTTTCGCGAGGGGGGGGTGTTTCGTCTTTTTTCAACTTTTTCGTAAGGGGCGGTTGTTTCGTCTTTTTTCAACTTTTTCTTAAGGGGGGGGTGTGTCGTCTTTTTTCAACTTTTTCGTAAGAGGGGGGTGTTTCGTCTTTTTTCAACTTTTTCGTGAGGGGGGGTGGGTCAATTGAAAATATTCATGAAGAAATTCGGCTTCAAAAAAGTTGAAAATTTTCATGAAGTATTTGGGCTTCAAAAATGTTTTAAATTTTCATGAAGAAATTCGGCTTCAAAAAAGTTGAAAATTTTCATGAAGTATTTGGGCTTCAAAAAAGTTGAATATTTTCATGAAGTATTTGGGCTTCAAAAATGTTTTAAATTTTCATGAAGAAATTCGGCTTCAAAAAAGTTGAAAATTTTCATGAAGTATTTGGGCTTCAAAAATGTTTTAAATTTTCATGAAGAAATTCGGCTTCAAAAAAGTTGAAAATTTTCATGAAGAAATTCGGCTTCAAAAAAGTTTTCGCAAGGGGGGGGTGTTTCGTCTTTTTTCAACTTTTTCGTAAGGGGGGGGTGTTTCGTCTTTTTTCAACTTTTTCGTAAGAGGGGGGTGTTTCGTCTTTTTTCAACTTTTTCGTGAGGGGGGTGGGTCAATTGAAAGTATTCATGAAGAAATTCGGCTTCAAAAAAGTTGAAAATTTTCATGAAGTATTTGGGCTTCAAAAAAGTTGAAAATTTTCATGAAGAAATTCGGCTTCAAAAAAGTTTTCGCGAGGGGGGGGTGTTTCGTCTTTTTTCAACTTTTTCGTAAGGGGCGGTTGTTTCGTCTTTTTTCAACTTTTTCTTAAGGGGGGGGTGTGTCGTCTTTTTTCAACTTTTTCGTAAGAGGGGGGTGTTTCGTCTTTTTTCAACTTTTTCGTGAGGGGGGGTGGGTCAATTGAAAATATTCATGAAGAAATTCGGCTTCAAAAAAGTTGAAAATTTTCATGAAGTATTTGGGCTTCAAAAATGTTTTAAATTTTCATGAAGAAATTCGGCTTCAAAAAAGTTTTCGCAAGGGGGGGGTGTTTCGTCTTTTTTCAACTTTTTCGTAAGAGGGGGGTGTTTCGTCTTTTTTCAACTTTTTCGTGAGGGGGGTGGGTCAATTGAAAGTATTCATGAAGAAATTCGGCTTCAAAAAAGTTGAAAATTTTCATGAAGTATTTGGGCTTCAAAAAAGTTGAAAATTTTCATGAAGAAATTCGGCTTCAAAAAAGTTTTCGCAAGGGGGGGGTGTTTCGTCTTTTTTCAACTTTTTCGTAAGGGGGGGTGTTTCGTCTTTTTTCAACTTTTTCGTAAGAGGGGGGTGTTTCGTCTTTTTTCAACTTTTGCGTGAGGGGGTGGGTCAATTGAAAGTATTCATGAAGAAATTCGGCTTCAAAAAAGTTGAAAATTTTCATGAAGTATTTGGGCTTCAAAAAAGTTGAAAATTTTCATGAAGTATTTGGGCTTCAAAAATGTTTTAAATTTTCATGAAGAAATTCGGCTTCAAAAAAGTTGAAAATTTTCATGAAGTATTTGGGCTTCAAAAAAGTTGAAAATTTTCATGAAGAAATTCGGCTTAAAAAAGTTTTCGCGAGGGGGGGGTGTTTCGTCTTTTTTCAACTTTTTCGTAAGGGGCGGTTGTTTCGTCTTTTTTCAACTTTTTCTTAAGGGGGGGGTGTGTCGTCTTTTTTCAACTTTTTCGTAAGAGGGGGGTGTTTCGTCTTTTTTCAACTTTTTCGTGAGGGGGGGTGGGTCAATTGAAAATATTCATGAAGAAATTCGGCTTCAAAAAAGTTGAAAATTTTCATGAAGTATTTGGGCTTCAAAAATGTTTTAAATTTTCATGAAGAAATTCGGCTTCAAAAAAGTTGAAAATTTTCATGAAGTATTTGGGCTTCAAAAAAGTTGAATATTTTCATGAAGTATTTGGGCTTCAAAAATGTTTTAAATTTTCACGAAGAAATTCGGCTTCAAAAAAGTTGAAAATTTTCATGAAGAAATTCGGCTTCAAAAAAGTTTTCGCAAGGGGGGGTGTTTCGTCTTTTTTCAACTTTTTCGTAAGGGGGGGGTGTTTCGTCTTTTTTCAACTTTTTCGTAAGAGGGGGGTGTTTCGTCTTTTTTCAACTTTTTCGTGAGGGGGGTGGGTCAATTGAAAGTATTCATGAAGAAATTCGGCTTCAAAAAAGTTGAAAATTTTCATGAAGTATTTGGGCTTCAAAAAAGTTTAAAATTTTCATGAAGTATTTGGGCTTCAAAAATGTTTTAAATTTTCATGAAGAAATTCGGCTTCAAAAAAGTTGAAAATTTTCATGAAGTATTTGGGCTTCAAAAAAGTTGAAAATTTTCATGAAGAAATTCGGCTTCAAAAAAGTTTTCGCAAGGGGGGGTGTTTCGTCTTTTTTCAACTTTTTCGTAAGGGGGGGGTGTTTCGTCTTTTTTCAACTTTTTCGTAAGAGGGGTGTGTTTCGTCTTTTTTCAACTTTTTCGTGAGGGGGTTGGTCAATTGAAAATATTCATGAAGAAATTCGGCTTCAAAAAAGTTGAAAATTTTCATGAAGTATTTGGGCTTCAAAAAAGTTGAAAATTTTCATGAAGAAATTCGGCTTCAAAAAAGTTTTCGCGAGGGGGGGGTGTTTCGTCTTTTTTCAACTTTTTCGTAAGGGGCGGTTGTTTCGTCTGTTTTCAACTTTTTCGTAAGGGGGGGGTGTTTCGTCTTTTTTCAACTTTTTCGTAAGAGGGGGGTGTTTCGTCTTTTTTCATCTTTTTCGTGAGGGGGGGTGGGTCAATTGAAAATATTCATGAAGAAATTCGGCTTCAAAAAAGTTGAAAATTTTCATGAAGTATTTGGGCTTCAAAAATGTTTTAAATTTTCATGAAGAAATTCGGCTTCAAAAAAGTTTAAAATTTTCATGAAGTATTTGGACTTCAAAAATGTTTTAAATTTTGATGAAGAAATTCGGCTTCAAAAAAGTTTAAAATTTTCATGAAGAAATTCGGCTTGAAAAAAGTTGAAAATTTTCATGAAGTATTTGGGCTTCAAAAAAGTTGAAAATTTTCATGAAGAAATTCGGCTTCAAAAAAGTTTTCGCAAGGGGGGGGTGTTTCGTCTTTTTTCAACTTTTTCGTAAGGGGGGGTGTTTCGTCTTTTTTTAACTTTTTCGTAAGAGGGGGGTGTTTCGTCTTTTTTCAACTTTTTCGTGAGGGGGTTGGTCAATTGAAAATATTCATGAAGAAATTCGGCTTCAAAAAAGTTGAAAATTTTCATGAAGTATTTGGGCTTCAAAAAAGTTGAAAATTTTCATGAAGAAATTCGGCTTCAAAAAAGTTTTCGCGAGGGGGGGGGTGTTTCGTCTTTTTTCAACTTTTTCGTAAGGGGCGGTTGTTTCGTCTTTTTTCAACTTTTTCGTAAGGGGGGGGTGTTTCGTCTTTTTTCAACTTTTTCGTGAGGGGGGGTGGGTCAATTGAAAATATTCATGAAGAAATTCGGCTTCAAAAAAGTTGAAAATTTTCATGAAGTATTTGGGCTTCAAAAATGTTTTAAATTTTCATGAAGAAATTCGGCTTCAAAAAAGTTTAAAATTTTCATGAAGTATTTGGACTTCAAAAATGTTTTAAATTTTGATGAAGAAATTCGGCTTCAAAAAAGTTTAAAATTTTCATGAAGAAATTCGGCTTCAAAAAAGTTGAAAATTTTCATGAAGTATTTGGGCTTCAAAAAAGTTGAAAATTTTCATGAAGAAATTCGGCTTCAAAAAAGTTTTCGCAAGGGGGGGGTGTTTCGTCTTTTTTCAACTTTTTCGTAAGGGGGGGTGTTTCGTCTTTTTTCAACTTTTTCGTAAGGGGGGGGTGTTTCATCTTTTTTCAACTTTTTCGTAAGAGGGGGGTGTTTCGTCTTTTTTCAACTTTTTCGTGAGGGGGTGTGGGTCAATTGAAAATATTCATGAAGAAATTCGGCTTCAAAAAAGTTTAAAATTTTCATGAAGTATTTGGGCTTCAAAAAAGTTGAAAATTTTCATGAAGTATTTGGGCTTCAAAAATGTTTAAAATTTTCATGAAGTAATTCGGCTTCAAAAAAGTTGAAAATTTTCATGAAGAAATTCGGCTTCAAAAAAGTTTTCGCAAGGGGGGGGTGTTTCGTCTTTTTTCAACTTTTTCGTAAGAGGGGTGTGTTTCGTCTTTTTTCAACTTTTTCGTGAGGGGGTTGGTCAATTGAAAATATTCATGAAGAAATTCGGCTTCAAAAAAGTTTAAAATTTTCATGAAGTATTTGGGCTTCAAAAAAGTTGAAAATTTTCATGAAGAAATTCGGCTTCAAAAAAGTTTTCGCGAGGGGGGGGTGTTTCGTCTTTTTTCAACTTTTTCGTAAGGGGGGGGTGTTTCGTCTTTTTTCAACTTTTTCGTAAGGGGGGGGTGTTTCGTCTTTTTTCAACTTTTTCGTAAGAGGGGGGTGTTTCGTCTTTTTTCAACTTTTTCGTGAGGGGGGTGGGTCAATTGAAGATATTCATGAAGAAATTCGGCTTCAAAAAAGGTGAAAATTTTCATGAAGTATTTGGGCTTCAAAAAAGTTGAAAATTTTCATGAAGAAATTCGGCTTCAAAAAGGTTGAAAATATTCATGAAGAAATTCGGCTTCAAAAAAGTTTAAAATTTTCATGAAGTATTTGGGCTTCAAAAAAGTTGAAAATTTTCATGAAGAAATTCGGCTTCAAAAAAGTTTTCGTAAGGGGGAGTTGTTTCGTCTTTTTTCAACTTTTTCGTGAGGGGGGGTGTTTCGTCTTTTTTCAACTTTTTCGTAAGGGGGGGGTGTTTCGTCTTTTTTCAACTTTTTCGTAAGAGGGGGGTGTTTCGTCTTTTTTCAACTTTTTCGTGAGGGGGTGTGGGTCAATTGAAAATATTCATGAAGAAATTCGGCTTCAAAAAAGTTTAAAATTTTCATGAAGTATTTGGGCTTCAAAAAAGTTGAAAATTTTCATGAAGTATTTGGGCTTCAAAAATGTTTAAAATTTTCATGAAGTAATTCGGCTTCAAAAAAGTTGAAAATTTTCATGAAGAAATTCGGCTTCAAAAAAGTTTTCGCAAGGGGGGGGTGTTTCGTCTTTTTTCAACTTTTTCGTAAGAGGGGTGTGTTTCGTCTTTTTTCAACTTTTTCGTAAGGGGGGGGTGTTTCGTCTTTTTTCAACTTTTTCGTAAGAGGGGGGAGTTTCGTCTTTTTTCAACTTTTTCGTGAGGGGGGTGGGTCAAATGAAAATATTCATGAAGAAATTCGGCTTCAAAAAAGTTGAAAATTTTCATGAAGTATTTGGGCTTCAAAAAAGTTTAAAATTTTCATGAAGAAATTCGTCTTCAAAAAGGTTCAAAATATTCATGAAGAAATTCGGCTTCAAAAAAGTTTAAAATTTTCATGAAGTATTTAGGCTTCAAAAAAGTTTAAAATTTTCATGAAGAAATTCGGCTTCAAAAAAGTTTTCGTAAGGGGGAGGTGTTTCGTCTTTTTTCAACTTTTTCGTGAGGGGGGGTGTTTCGTCTTTTTTCAACTTTTTCGTGAGGGGGGGTGTTTCGTCTTTTTTCAACTTTTTCGTAAGGGGGGGTGTTTCGTCTTTTTTCAACTTTTTCGTAAGAGGGGGGTGTTTCGTCTTTTTTCAACTTTTTCGTGATGGGGGTGGGTCAATTGAAAGTATTCATGAAGAAATTCGGCTTCAAAAAAGTTGAAGATTTTCATGAAGTATTTGGGCTTCAAAAAAGTTTAAAATTTTCATGAAGAAATTCGGCTTCAAAAAGGTTGAAAATATTCATGAAGAAATTCGGTTTCAAAAAAGATTAAAATTTTCATGAAGTATTTAGGCTTCAAAAAAGTTGAAAATTTTCATGAAGAAATTCGGCTTCAAAAAAGTTTTCGTAAGGGGGAGGTGTTTCGTCTTTTTTCAACTTTTTCGTGAGGGGGGGTGTTTCGTCTTTTTTCAACTTTTTCGTAAGGGGGGGTGTTTCGTCTTTTTTCAACTTTTTCGTAAGGGGGGTGTTTTGTCTTTTTTCAACTTTTTCGTAAGAGGGGGGTGTTTCGTCTTTTTTCAACTTTTTCGTGAGGGGGGTCGGTCAATTGAAAGTATTCATGAAGAAATTCGGCTTCAAAAAAGTTGAAGATTTTCATGAAGTATTTGGGCTTCAAAAAAGTTTAAAATTTTCAATGAAGAAATTCGGCTTCAAAAAGGTTGAAAATATTCATGAAGAAATTCGGCTTCAAAAAAGTTGAAAATTTTCATGAAGAAATTCGGCTTCAAAAAAGTTTTCGTAAGGGGGAGGTGTTTCGTCTTTTTTCAACTTTTTCGTGAGGGGGGGTGTTTCGTCTTTTTTCAACTTTTTCGTAAGGGGGGGTGTTTCGTCTTTTTTCAACTTTTTCGTAAGCGGGGGTGGGTCAATTGAAAATATTCATGAAGAAATTTGTCTTCAAAAAAGATGAACATTTTCATGAAGTATTTGGGCTTCAAAAAAGTTGAAAATTTTCATGAAGAAATTCGGCTTCAAAAAAGTTTTCGCAAGGGGGTGGTGTTTCGTCTTTTTTCAACTTTTTCATAAGGGGGGGGTGTTTCGTCTTTTTTCAACTTTTTCGTGAGGGGGGTGGGTCAATTGAAAATATTCATGAAGAAATTCGGCTTCAAAAAAGTTGAAAATTTTCATGAAGTATTTGGGCTTCAAAAAAGTTTAAAATTTTCATGAAGAAATTCGTCTTCAAAAAGGTTGAAAATATTCATGAAGAAATTCGGCTTCAAAAAAGTTTTCGTAAGGGGGAGGTGTTTCGTCTTTTTTCAACTTTTTCGTGAGGGGGGGTGTTTCGTCTTTTTTCAAATTTTTCGTAAGGGGGGGTGATTCGTCTTTTTTCAACTTTTTCGTAAGAGGGGGGTGTTTCGTCTTTTTTCAACTTTTTCGTGAGGGGGGTGGGTCAATTGAAAATATTCATGAAGAAATTCGGCTTCAAAAAAGTTGAAAATTTTCATGAAGAAATTCGGCTTCAAAAAGGTTGAAAATATTCATGAAGAAATTCGGCTTCAAAAAAGTTTTCGCAAGGGGGGGGTGTTTCGTCTTTTTTCAACTTTTTCCTGAGGGGGGGGTGTTTCGTCTTTTTTCAACTTTTTCGTAAGGGGGGGGTGTTTCGTCTTTTTTCAACTTTTTCGTAAGAGGGGGGTGTTTCGTCTTTTTTCAACTTTTTCGTGAGGGGGGTGGGTCAATCGAAAATATTCATGAAGAAATTCGGCTTCAAAAAAGTTTAAAATTTTCATGAAGTATTTAGGCTTCAAAAAAGTTTAAAATTTTCATGAAGAAATTCGGCTTCAAAAAAGTTTTCGTAAGGGGGAGGTGTTTCGTCTTTTTTCAACTTTTTTGTGAAGGGGGGTGTTTCGTCTTTTTTCAACTTTTTCGTAAGAGGGGGGTGTTTCGTCTTTTTTCAACTTTTTCGTGAGGGGGGTGGGTCAATTGAAAATATTCATGAAGAAATTCGGCTTCAAAAAAGTTGAAAATTTTCATGAAGTATTTGGGCTTCAAAAAAGTTTAAAATTTTCATGAAGAAATTCGGCTTCAAAAAGGTTGAAAATATTCATGAAGAAATTCGGCTTCAAAAAAGTTTTCGCAAGGGGGGGGTGTTTCGTCTTTTCTCAACTTTTCCCTAAGGGGGGGGTGTTTCGTCTTTTTTCAACTTTTTCGTAAGGGGGGGGTGTTTCGTCTTTTTTCAACTTTTTCGTAAGAGGGGGGTGTTTCGTCTTTTTTCAACTTTTTCGTGAGGGGGGTGGGTCAATTGAAAGTATTCATGAAGAAATTCGGCTTCAAAAAAGTTCAAAATTTTCATGAAGTATTTGGGCTTCAAAAAAGTTGAAAATTTTCATGAAGAAATTCGGCTTCAAAAAAGTTTTCGCAAGGGGGTGGTGTTTCGTCTTTTTTCAACTTTTTCGTAAGGGGGGGGGTGTTTCGTCTTTTTTCAACTTTTTCGTAAGGGGGGGGTGTTTCGTCTTTTTTCAACTTTTTCGTAAGAGGGGGGTGTTTCGTCTTTTTCAACTTTTTCGTGAGGGGGGTGGGTCAATTGAAAATATTCATGAAGAAATTCGGCTTCAAAAAAGTTTAAAATTTTCATGAAGTATTTAGGCTTCAAAAAAGTTTAAAATTTTCATGAAGAAATTCGTCTTCAAAAAGGTTGAAAATATTCATGAAGAAATTCGGCTTCAAAAAAGTTTAAAATTTTCATGAAGTATTTAGGCTTCAAAAAAGTTTAAAATTTTCATGAAGAAATTCGGCTTCAAAAAAGTTTTCGTAAGGGGGAGGTGTTTCGTCTTTTTTCAACTTTTTCGTGAGGGGGGGTGTTTCGTCTTTTTTCAACTTTTTCGTGAGGGGGGGTGTTTCGTCTTTTTTCAACTTTTTCGTAAAGGGGGGGTGTTTCGTCTTTTTTCAACTTTTTCGTAAGAGGGGGGTGTTTCGTCTTTTTTCAACTTTTTCGTGAGGGGGGTGGGTCAATTGAAAGTATTCATGAAGAAATTCGGCTTCAAAAAAGTTGAAGATTTTCATGAAGTATTTGGGCTTCAAAAAAGTTTAAAATTTTCATGAAGAAATTCGGCTTCAAAAAGGTTGAAAATATTCATGAAGAAATTCGGTTTCAAAAAAGATTAAAATTTTCATGAAGTATTTAGGCTTCAAAAAAGTTGAAAATTTTAATGAAGAAATTCGGCTTCAAAAAAGTTTTCGTAAGGGGGAGGTGTTTCGTCTTTTTTCAACTTTTTCGTGAGGGGGGGTGTTTCGTCTTTTTTCAACTTTTTCGTAAGGGGGGGGGTGTTTTGTCTTTTTTCAACTTTTTCGTAAGAGGGGGGTGTTTCGTCTTTTTTCAACTTTTTCGTGAGGGGGGTCGGTCAATTGAAAGTATTCATGAAGAAATTCGGCATCAAAAAAGTTGAAGATTTTCATGAAGTATTTGGGCTTCAAAAAAGTTGAAAATTTTCATGAAGAAATTCGGCTTCAAAAAGGTTGAAAATATTCATGAAGAAATTCGGCTTCAAAAAAGTTGAAAATTTTCATGAAGAAATTCGGCTTCAAAAAAGTTTTCGTAAGGGGGAGGTGTTTCGTCTTTTTTCAACTTTTTCGTGAGGGGGGGTGTTTCGTCTTTTTTCAACTTTTTCGTAAGGGGGGTGTTTCGTCTTTTTTCAACTTTTTCGTAAGCGGGGGTGGGTCAATTGAAAATATTCATGAAGAAATTTGTCTTCAAAAAAGATGAACATTTTCATGAAGTATTTGGGCTTCAAAAAAGTTTAAAATTTTCATGAAGAAATTCGGCTTCAAAAAAGTTTTCGTAAGGGGGAGGTGTTTCGTCTTTTTTCAACTTTTTCGTGAGGGGGGGTGTTTCGTCTTTTTTCAACTTTTTCGTAAGGGGGGGTGATTCGTCTTTTTTCAACTTTTTCGTAAGAGGGGGGTGTTTCGTCTTTTTTCAACTTTTTCGTGAGGGGGGTGGGTCAATTGAAAATATTCATGAAGAAATTCGGCTTCAAAAAAGTTCAAAATTTTCATGAAGTATTTGGGCTTCAAAAAAGTTGAAAATTTTCATGAAGAAATTCGGCTTCAAAAAAGTTTTCGCAAGGGGGTGGTGTTTCGTCTTTTTTCAACTTTTTCGTAAGGGGGGGTGTTTCGTCTTTTTTCAACTTTTGCGTAAGGGGGGGGTGTTTCGTCTTTTTTCAACTTTTTCGTAAGAGGGGGGTGTTTCGTCTTTTTTCAACTTTTTCGTGAGGGGGGTGGGTCAATTGAAAATATTCATGAAGAAATTCGGCTTCAAAAAAGTTTAAAATTTTCATGAAGTATTTAGGCTTCAAAAAAGTTTAAAATTTTCATGAAGAAATTCGTCTTCAAAAAGGTTGAAAATATTCATGAAGAAATTCGGCTTCAAAAAAGTTTAAAATTTTCATGAAGTATTTAGGCTTCAAAAAAGTTTA
Organism: Labrus mixtus; assembly: GCF_963584025.1. Lineage (NCBI taxonomy): Eukaryota > Metazoa > Chordata > Actinopteri > Labriformes > Labridae > Labrus > Labrus mixtus. Next base: position 493,182 of record NC_083619.1, read on the forward strand.
AAATTTTCATGAAGAAATTCGGCTTCAAAAAAGTTTTCGTAAGGGGGAGGTGTTTCGTCTTTTTTCAACTTTTTCGTGAGGGGGGGTGTTTCGTCTTTTTTCAACTTTTTCGTAAGGGGGGGTGTTTCGTCTTTTTTCAACTTTTTCGTAAGGGGGGGTGTTTCGTCTTTTTTCAACTTTTTCGTAAGAGGGGGGTGTTTCGTCTTTTTTCAACTTTTTCGTGAGGGGGGTGGGTCAATTGAAAGTATTCATGAAGAAATTCGGCATCAAAAAAGTTGAAGATTTTCATGAAGTATTTGGGCTTCAAAAAAGTTTAAAATTTTCATGAAGAAATTCGGCTTCAAAAAGGTTGAAAATATTCATGAAGAAATTCGGCTTCAAAAAAGATTAAAATTTTCATGAAGTATTTAGGCTTCAAAAAAGTTGAAAATTTTCATGAAGAAATTCGGCTTCAAAAAAGTTTTCGTAAGGGGGAGGTGTTTCGTCTTTTTTCAACTTTTTCGTGAGGGGGGGTGTTTCGTCTTTTTTCAACTTTTTCGTAAGAGGGGGGTGTTTCGTCTTTTTTCAACTCTTTCGTGAGGGGGGTGGGTCAATTGAAAGTATTCATGAAGAAATTCGGCTTCAAAAAAGTTCAAAATTTTCATGAAGTATTTGGGCTTCAAAAAAGTTTAAAATTTTCATGAAGAAATTCGGCTTCAAAAAGGTTGAAAATATTCATGAAGAAATTCGGCTTCAAAAAAGTTTTCGCAAGGGGGGGGTTTTTCGTCTTTTTTCAACTTTTTCCTAAGGGGGGGGTGTTTCGTCTTTTTTCAACTTTTTCGTAAGGGGGAGGTGTTTCGTCTTTTTTCAACTTTTTCGTAAGAGGGGGGTGTTTCGTCTTTTTTCAACTTTTTCGTGAGGGGGGTGGGTCAATTGAAAATATTCATGAAGAAATTCGGCTTCAAAAAAGTTTAAAATTTTCATGAAGTATTTAGGCTTCAAAAAAGTTTAAAATTTTCATGAAGAAATTCGGCTTCAAAAAAGTTTTCGTGAGGGGGAGGTGTTTCGTCTTTTTTCAACTTTTTCGTGAGGGGGGGTGTTTCGTCTTTTTTCAACTTTTTCGTAAGGGGGGGGTGTTTCGTCTTTTTTCAACTTTTTCGTAAGAGGGGGGTGTTTCGTCTTTTTTCAACTCTTTCGTGAGGGGGGTGGGTCAATTGAAAGTATTCATGAAGAAATTCGGCTTCAAAAAAGTTCAAAATTTTCATGAAGTATTTGGGCTTCAAAAAAGTTTAAAATTTTCATGAAGAAATTCGGCGTCAAAAAGGTTGAAAATATTCATGAAGAAATTCGGCTTCAAAAATTTTTTCGCAAGGGGGGGGTTTTTCGTCTTTTTTCAACTTTTTCCTAAGGGGGGGGTGTTTCGTCTTTTTTCAACTTTTTCGTAAGGGGGGGGTGTTTCGTTTTTTTTCAACTTTTTCGTAAGAGGGGGGTGTTTCGTCTTTTTTCAACTTTTTCGTGAGGGGGGTGGGTCAATTGAAAATATTCATGAAGAAATTCGGCTTCAAAAAAGTTTAAAATTTTCATGAAGTATTTAGGCTTCAAAAAAGTTTAAAATTTTCATGAAGAAATTCGGCTTCAAAAAAGTTTTCGTAAGGGGGAGGTGTTTCGTCTTTTTTCAACTTTTTCGTGAGGGGGGGTGTTTCGTCTTTTTTCAACTTTTTCGTAAGGGGGGGGTGTTTCGTCTTTTTTCAACTTTTTCGTAAGAGGGGGGTGTTTCGTCTTTTTTCAACTTTTTCGTGAGGGGGGTGGGTCAATTGAAAATATTCATGAAGAAATTCGGCTTCAAAAAAGTTTAAAATTTTCATGAAGAAATTCGGCTTCAAAAAGGTTGAAAATATTCATGAAGAAATTCGGCTTCAAAAAAGTTTTCGCAAGGGGGGGGTGTTTCGTCTTTTTTCAACTTTTTCCTAAGGGGGGGGTGTTTCGTCTTTTTTCAACTTTTTCGTAAGGGGGGGGTGTTTCGTCTTTTTTCAACTTTTTCGTAAGAGGGGGGTGTTTCGTCTTTTTTCAACTTTTTCGTAAGAGGGGGGTGTTTCGTCTTTTTTCAACTTTTTCGTGAGGGGGGTGGGTCAATTGAAAGTATTCATGAAGAAATTCGGCTTCAAAAAAGTTTAAAATTTTCATGAAGTATTTAGGCTTCAAAAAAGTTTAAAATTTTCATGAAGAAATTCGGCTTCAAAAAAGTTTTCGTAAGGGGGAGGTGTTTCGTCTTTTTTCAACTTTTTCGTGAGGGGGGGTGTTTCGTCTTTTTTCAACTTTTTCGTAAGGGGGGGTGTTTCGTATTTTTTCAACTTTTTCGTAAGGGGGGGTGTTTCGTCTTTTTTCAACTTTTTCGTAAGAGGGGGGTGTTTCGTCTTTTTTCAACTTTTTCGTGAGGGGGGTGGGTCAATTGAAAGTATTCATGAAGAAATTCGGCTTCAAAAAAGTTGAAGATTTTCATGAAGTATTTGGGCTTCAAAAAAGTTTAAAATTTTCATGAAGAAATTCAGCTTCAAAAAGGTTGAAAATATTCATGAAGAAATTCGGCTTCAAAAAAGATTAAAATTTTCATGAAGTATTTAGGCTTCAAAAAAGTTGAAAATTTTCATGAAGAAATTCGGCTTCAAAAAAGTTTTCACAAGGGGGAGGTGTTTCGTCTTTTTTCAACTTTTTCGTGAGGGGGGGTGTTTCGTCTTTTTTCAAATTTTTCGTAAGGGGGGGTGTTTCGTCTTTTTTCAACTTTTTCGTAAGGGGGGGGTGTTTCGTCTTTTTTCAACTTTTTCGTAAGAGGGGGGTGTTTCGTCTTTTTTCAACTCTTTCGTGAGGGGGGTGGGTCAATTGAAAGTATTCATGAAGAAATTCGGCTTCAAAAAAGTTCAAAATTTTCATGAAGTATTTGGGTTTCAAAAAAGTTGAAAATTTTCATGAAGAAATTCGGCTTCAAAAAAGATTAAAATTTTCATGAAGTATTTAGGCTTCAAAAAAGTTTAAAATTTTCATGAAGAAATTCGGCTTCAAAAAAGTTTTCGTAAGGGGGAGGTGTTTCGTCTTTTTTCAACTTTTTCGTGAGGGGGGGTGTTTTGTCTTTTTTCAACTTTTTCGTAAGGGGGGGTGTTTCGTCTTTTTTCAACTTTTTCGTAAGCGGGGGTGGGTCAATTGAAAATATTCATGAAGAAATTTGTCTTCAAAAAAGATGAACATTTTCATGAAGTATTTCGGCTTCAAAAAAGTTGAAAATTTTCATGAAGAAATTCGGCTTCAAAAAAGTTTTCGCAAGGGGGGGGTGTTTCGTCTTTTTTCAACTTTTTCGTAAGGGGGGGGTGTTTCGTCTTTTTTCAACTTTTTCGTAAGATGGGGGTGTTTTGTCTTTTTTCAACTTTTTCGTGAGGGGGGGTGGGTCAATTGAAAATATTCATGAAGAAATTCGGCTTCAAAAAAGTTGAAAATTTTCATGAAGTATTTGGGCTTCAAAAAAGTTTAAAATTTTCATGAAGAAATTCGGCTTCAAAAAATTTTTCGTAAGGGGGAGGTGTTTCGTCTTTTTTCAACTTTTTCGTGATGGGGGGTGTTTCGTCTTTTTTCAACTTTTTCGTAAGAGGGGGGTGTTTCGTCTTTTTTCAACTTTTTCGTGAGGGGGGTGGGTCAATTGAAAGTATTCATGAAGAAATTCGGCTTCAAAAAAGTTGAAGATTTTCATGAAGTATTTGGGCTTCAAAAAAGTTGAAAATTTTCATGAAGAAATTCGGCTTCAAAAAAGTTTTCGCAAGGGGGGGGGTGTTTCGTCTTTTTTCAACTTTTTCGTAAGGGGGGGGTGTTTCGTCTTTTTTCAACTTTTTCGTAAGAGGGGGGTGTTTCCTCTTTTTTCAACTTTTTCGTGAGGGGGGGTGGGTCAATTGAAAATATTCATGAAGAAATTCGGCTTCAAAAAAGTTGAAAATTTTCATGAAGTATTTGGGCTTCAAAAAAGTTTAAAATTTTCATGAAGAAATTCGGCATCAAAAAGGTTGAAAATATTCATGAAGTAATTCGGCTTCAAAAAAGATTAAAATTTTCATGAAGAAATTCGGCTTCAAAAAAGTTGAAGATTTTCATGAAGAAATTCAGCTTCAAAAAAGTTTAAAATTTTCAAGAAGAAATTCTGCTTCAAAAAAGTTTTCGCAAGGGGGGGTGTTTTGTCTTTTTTCAACTTTTTCGTAAGGGGGGGTGGGTCAATTGAAAATATTCATGAAGAAATTCGGCGTCAAACAAATTGAAAATTTTCATGAAGTATTTGGGCTTCAAAAAAGTTGAAAATTTTCATGAAGTAATTCGGCTTCAAAAAAGTTGAAAATTTTCATGAAGTATTTGGGCTTCAAAAAAGTTGAAAATTTTCATGAAGTATTTCAGATTCAAAAAAGTTGAAAATTTTCATGAAAAGATTTCGGCTGCAAAAAAGTTGAAAATTTTCAGGACAGGATTTCGGCTTTAAAAAAGTCGAACATTTTCATCAAGTATATCACCTTCAAAAAAGTTGAAAATTTTGATGAAAAGATTTCGGCTTCAAAAAAGTTGAAAATTTTCACGACAGGATTTCGGCTTTAAAAAAGTCGAACATTTTCATGAAGTATTTCAGCTTCAAAAAAGTTGAAAATTTTCATGAAAAGATTTCGGCTTCAAAAAAGTTGAAAATTTTCACGACAGGATTTCAGCTTTAAAAAAGTCGAACATTTTCATGAAGTATTTCGGATTCAAAAAAGTTTAAAATTTTCACGACAGGATTTCGACTTTAAAAAAGTCAAACATTTTCATGATGTATTTCGGCTTCAAAAAGGTTGAAAATTTTCACGACAGGATTTCGGCTTTAAAAAAGTCGAACATTTTCATGAAGTATTTCGGCTTCAAAAAAGTTGAACATTTTCATGAAGTATTTGGGCTTCAAAAAAGTTGAAAATTTTCACGACAGGATTTCAGCTTTAAAAAAGTCAAACATTTTCATGAAGTATTTCAGCTTCAAAAAAGTTAAAAATTTTCATGAAAAGATTTCGGCTTCAAAAAAGTTGAAAATTTTCATGAAAAGATTTCGGCTTCAAAAAAGTTGAAAATTGTCACGACAGGATTTCGGCTTTAAAAAAGTCGAACATTTTCATTAAGTATTTCAGCTTCTAAAAAGTTGAAAATTTTCATGAAAAGATTTCGGCTTCAAAAAAGTTGAAAATTTTCATGAAAAGATTTCGGCTTCAAAAAAGTTGAAAATTTTCAAGACAAGATTTCGGCTACAAAAAAGTTGAAAATTTTCACGACAGGATTTCGGCTTTAAAAAAGTCGAACATTTTCATGAAGTATTTGGGCTTCAAAAAAGATGAAAATTTTCACGACAGGATTTCGGCTTCAAAAAAGTCTAACATTTTCATGAAGTATTTCGGCTTCAAAAAGGTTACAAATTTTCACGACAGGATTTCGGCTTTAAAAAAGTCGAACATTTTCATAAAGTATTTCGGCTTCAAAAAAGTTGAACATTTTCATGAAGTATTTGGGCTTCAAAAAAGTTGAAAATTTTCACGACAGGATTTCGGCTTTAAAAAAGTCGAAAATTTTCATGAAGTATTTCAGCTTCAAAAAAGTTGAAAATTTTCATGAAAAGATTTCGGCTTCAAAAAAGTTGAAAATTTTCATGAAAAGATTTCTGCTTCAAAAAAGTTGAAAATTTTCATCAAGTATTTGGGCTTCAAAAAAGTTGAAAATTTTCATGAAGAAATTCGGCTTCAAAAAAGTTTTCGCAAGGGGGGGGTGTTTCGTCTTTTTTCAACTTTTTCGTAAGGGGGGGGTGTTTCGTCTTTTTTCAACTTTTTCGTAAGAGGGGGGTGTTTCCTCTTTTTTCAACTTTTTCGTGAGGGGGGGTGGGTCAATTGAAAATATTCATGAAGAAATTCGGCTTCAAAAAAGTTGAAAATTTTCATGAAGTATTTGGGCTTCAAAAAAGTTTAAAATTTTCATGAAGAAATTCGGCATCAAAAAGGTTGAAAATATTCATGAAGTAATTCGGCTTCAAAAAAGATTAAAATTTTCATGAAGAAATTCGGCTTCAAAAAAGTTGAAGATTTTCATGAAGAAATTCAGCTTCAAAAAAGTTTAAAATTTTCAAGAAGAAATTCTGCTTCAAAAAAGTTGAAAATTTTCATGAAGTATTTGGGCTTCAAAAAAGTTGAAAATTTTCACGACAGGATTTCGGCTTTAAAAAAGTCGAAAATTTTCATGAAGTATTTCAGCTTCAAAAAAGTTGAAAATTTTCATGAAAAGATTTCGGCTTCAAAAAAGTTGAAAATTTTCATGAAAAGATTTCTGCTTCAAAAAAGTTGAAAATTTTCATCAAGTATTTGGGCTTCAAAAAAGTTGAAAATTTTCATGAAGAAATTCGGCTTCAAAAAAGTTTTCGCAAGGGGGGGTGTTTTGTCTTTTTTCAACTTTTTCGTAAGGGGGGGTGTATCGTCTTTTTTCAACTTTTTCGTAAGGGGGGGTGGGTCAATTGAAAATATTCATGAAGAAATTCGGCTTCAAAAAAGATGAAAATTTTCATGAAGTATATGGGCTTCAAAAAAGTTGAAAATTTTCATGAAGAAATTCGGCTTCAAAAAAGTTTTCGCAAGGGGGGGTGTTTCGTCTTTTTTCAACTTTTTCGTAAGGGGAGGTGGGTCAATTGAAAATATTCATGAAGAAATTCGGCTTCAAAAAAGTTGAAAATTTTCATGAATTATTTGGGCTTCAAAAAAGTTGAAAATTTTCATGAAGTATTTCAGATTCAAAAAAGTTGAAAATTTTCATGAAAAGATTTCGGATTCAAAAAAGTTGAAAATTTTCAGGACAGGATTTCGGCGTTAAAAAAGTCGAACATTTTCATGAAGTATTTAAGCTTCAAAAAAGTTGAAAATTTTGATGAAAAGATTTCGGCTTCAAAAAAGTTGAAAATTTTCATGAAAAGATTTCGGATTCAAAAAAGTTGAAAATTTTCATGAAAAGATTTCGGCTTCAAAAAAGTTGAAAATTTTCACGACAGGATTTCAGCTTTAAAAAAGTCGAACATTTTCATGAAGTATTTCGGCTTCAAAAAATTTGAAAATTTTCATGAAGTATTTCGGATTCAAAAAAGTTGAACATTTTCACGACAGGATTTCGGCGTTAAAAAAGTCCAACATTTTCATGAAGTATTTCAGCTTCAAAAAAGTTGAAAATTTTCATGAAAAGATTTCGGCTTCAAAAAAGTTGAAAATTTTCATGAAAAGATTTCGGCTTCAAAAAAGTTGAAAATTTTCATGAAAAGATTTCGGCTTCAAAAAAGTTGAAAATTTTCACGACAGGATTTCGGCTTTAAAAAAGTTGAACATTTTCATGAAGTATTTCGGATTCAAAAAAGTCGAACATTTACACGAGAGGATTTCGACTTTAAAAAAGTCAAACATTTTCATGAAGTATTTCGGCTTCAAAAAGGTTGAAAATTTTCACGACAGTATTTCGGCTTCAAATAAGTTGAATATTTTCATGAAGTATTTGGGCTTCAAAAAAGTTGAAAATTTTCACGACAGGATTTCAGCTTTAAAAAAGTCAAACATTTTCATGAAGTATTTCAGCTTCAAAAAAGTTGAAAATTTTCATGAAAAGATTTCGGCTTCAAAAAAGTTGAAAATTTTCATGAAAAGATTTCGGCTCCAAAAAAGTTGAAAATTGTCACGACAGGATTTCGGCTTTAAAAAAGTCGAACATTTTCATGAAGTATTTCAGCTTCTAAAAAGTTGAAAATTTTCATGAAAAGATTTCGGCTTCAAAAAAGTTTTCGCAAGGGGGGGTGTTTCGTCTTTTTTCAACTTTTTCGTAAGGGGAGGTGGGTCAATTGAAAATATTCATGAAGAAATTCGGCTTCAAAAAAGTTGAAAATTTTCATGAATTATTTGGGCTTCAAAAAAGTTGAACATATTCATGAAGAAATTCGGCTTCAAAAAAGTTGAAAATTTTCATGAAGTATTTGGGCTTCAAAAAAGTTGAAAATTTTCATGAAGAAATTCGGATTCAAAAAAGTCGAAAATATTCATGAAGAAATTCGGCGCCAAAAAAATTGAAAATTTTCATGAAGTATTTCAGATTCAAAAAAGTTGAAAATTTTCATGAAAAGATTTCGGATTCAAAAAAGTTGAAAATTTTAAGGACAGGATTTCGGCGTTAAAAAAGTCGAACATTTTCATGAAGTATTTAAGCTTCAAAAAAGTTGAAAATTTTGATGAAAAGATTTCGGCTTCAAAAAAGTTGAAAATTTTCATGAAAAGATTTCGGATTCAAAAAAGTTGAAAATTTTCATGAAAAGATTTCGGCTTCAAAAAAGTTGAAAATTTTCACGACAGGATTTCAGCTTTAAAAAAGTCGAACATTTTCATGAAGTATTTCGGCTTCAAAAAATTTGAAATTTTCATGAAGTATTTCGGATTCAAAAAAGTTGAACATTTTCACGACAGGATTTCGGCGTTAAAAAAGTCCAACATTTTCATGAAGTATTTCAGCTTCAAAAAAGTTGAAAATTTTCATGAAAAGATTTCGGCTTCAAAAAAGTTGAAAATTTTCATGAAAAGATTTCGGCTTCAAAAAAGTTGAAAATTTTCATGAAAAGATTTCGGCTTCAAAAAAGTTGAAAATTTTCACGACAGGATTTCGGCTTTAAAAAAGTTGAACATTTTCATGAAGTATTTCGGATTCAAAAAAGTCGAACATTTACACGACAGGATTTCGACTTTAAAAAAGTCAAACATTTTCATGAAGTATTTCGGCTTCAAAAAGGTTGAAAATTTTCACGAGAGTATTTCGGCTTCAAATAAGTTGAATATTTTCATGAAGTATTTGGGCTTCAAAAAAGTTGAAAATTTTCACGACAGGATTTCAGCTTTAAAAAAGTCAAACATTTTCATGAAGTATTTCAGCTTCAAAAAAGTTGAAAATTTTCATGAAAAGATTTCGGCTTCAAAAAAGTTGAAAATTTTCATGAAAAGATTTCGGCTTCAAAAAAGTTGAAAATTGTCACGACAGGATTTCGGCTTTAAAAAAGTCGAACATTTTCATGAAGTATTTCAGCTTCTAAAAAGTTGAAAATTTTCATGAAAAGATTTTGGCTTCAAAAAAGTTTTCGCAAGGGGGGGTGTTTCGTCTTTTTTCAACTTTTTCGTAAGGGGAGGTGGGTCAATTGAAAATATTCATGAAGAAATTCGGCTTCAAAAAAGTTGAAAATTTTCATGAATTATTTGGGCTTCAAAAAAGTTGAACATATTCATGAAGAAATTCGGCTTCAAAAAAGTTGAAAATTTTCATGAAGTATTTGGGCTTCAAAAAAGTTGAAAATTTTCATGAAGAAATTCGGATTCAAAAAAGTCGAAAATATTCATGAAGAAATTCGGCGCCAAACAAATTGAAAATTTTCATGAAGTATTTGGGCTTCAAAAAAGTTGAAAATTTTCATGAAGTAATTCGGGTTCATAAAAGTTGAAAATTTTCATGAAGTATTTGGGCTTCAAAAAAGTTGAAAATTTTCATGAAGTATTTCAGATTCAAAAAAGTTGAAAATTTTCATGAAAAGATTTCGGATTCAAAAAAGTTGAAAATTTTCAGGACAGGATTTCGGCGTTAAAAAAGTCGAACATTTTCATGAAGTATTTAAGCTTCAAAAAAGTTGAAAATTTTGATGAAAAGATTTCGGCTTCAAAAAAGTTGAAAATTTTCATGAAAAGATTTCGGATTCAAAAAAGTTGAAAATTTTCATGAAAAGATTTCGGCTTCAAAAAAGTTGAAAATTTTCACGACAGGATTTCAGTTTAAAAAAGTCGAACATTTTCATGAAGTATTTCGGCTTCAAAAAATTTGAAAATTTTCACGACAGGATTTCGGCTTTAAAAAAGTCGAACATTTTCATGAAGTATTTCAGCTTCAAAAAAGTTGAAAATTTTCATGAAAAGATTTCGGCTTCAAAAAAGTTGAAAATTTTCAGGACAGGATTTCGGCGTTAAAAAAGTCGAACATTTTCATGAAGTATTTAAGCTTCAAAAAAGTTGAAAATTTTGATGAAAAGATTTCGGCTTCAAAAAAGTTGAAAATTTTCATGAAAAGATTTCGGATTCAAAAAAGTTGAAAATTTTCATGAAAAGATTTCGGCTTCAAAAAAGTTGAAAATTTTCACGACAGGATTTCAGTTTAAAAAAGTCGAACATTTTCATGAAGTATTTCGGCTTCAAAAAATTTGAAAATTTTCACGACAGGATTTCGGCTTTAAAAAAGTCGAACATTTTCATGAAGTATTTCAGCTTCAAAAAAGTTGAAAATTTTCATGAAAAGATTTCGGCTTCAAAAAAGTTGAAAATTTTCACGACAGGATTTCAGCTTTAAAAAAGTCGAACATTTTCATGAAGTATTTCGGATTCAAAAAAGTTTAAAATTTTCACGACAGGATTTCGACTTTAAAAAAGTCAAACATTTTCATGATGTATTTCGGCTTCAAAAAGGTTGAAAATTTTCACGACAGGATTTCGGCTTTAAAAAAGTCGAACATTTTCATGAAGTATTTCGGCTTCAAAAAAGTTGAACATTTTCATGAAGTATTTGGGCTTCAAAAAAGTTGAAAATTTTCACGACAGGATTTCAGCTTTAAAAAAGTCAAACATTTTCATGAAGTATTTCAGCTTCAAAAAAGTTAAAAATTTTCATGAAAAGATTTCGGCTTCAAAAAAGTTGAAAATTTTCATGAAAAGATTTCGGCTTCAAAAAAGTTGAAAATTGTCACGACAGGATTTCGGCTTTAAAAAAGTCGAACATTTTCATTAAGTATTTCAGCTTCTAAAAAGTTGAAAATTTTCATGAAAAGATTTCGGCTTCAAAAAAGTTGAAAATTTTCATGAAAAGATTTCGGCTTCAAAAAAGTTGAAAATTTTCAAGACAAGATTTCGGCTACAAAAAAGTTGAAAATTTTCACAACAGGATTTCGGCTTTAAAAAAGTCGAACATTTTCATGAAGTATTTGGGCTTCAAAAAAGATGAAAATTTTCACGACAGGATTTCGGCTTCAAAAAAGTCTAACATTTTCATGAAGTATTTCGGCTTCAAAAAGGTTACAAATTTTCACGACAGGATTTCGGCTTTAAAAAAGTCGAACATTTTCATAAAGTATTTCGGCTTCAAAAAAGTTGAACATTTTCATGAAGTATTTGGGCTTCAAAAAAGTTGAAAATTTTCACGACAGGATTTCGGCTTTAAAAAAGTCGAAAATTTTCATGAAGTATTTCAGCTTCAAAAAAGTTGAAAATTTTCATGAAAAGATTTCGGCTTCAAAAAAGTTGAAAATTTTCATGAAAAGATTTCTGCTTCAAAAAAGTTGAAAATTTTCATCAAGTATTTGGGCTTCAAAAAAGTTGAAAATTTTCATGAAGAAATTCGGCTTCAAAAAAGTTTTCGCAAGGGGGGGGTGTTTCGTCTTTTTTCAACTTTTTCGTAAGGGGGGGGTGTTTCGTCTTTTTTCAACTTTTTCGTAAGAGGGGGGTGTTTCCTCTTTTTTCAACTTTTTCGTGAGGGGGGGTGGGTCAATTGAAAATATTCATGAAGAAATTCGGCTTCAAAAAAGTTGAAAATTTTCATGAAGTATTTGGGCTTCAAAAAAGTTTAAAATTTTCATGAAGAAATTCGGCATCAAAAAGGTTGAAAATATTCATGAAGTAATTCGGCTTCAAAAAAGATTAAAATTTTCATGAAGAAATTCGGCTTCAAAAAAGTTGAAGATTTTCATGAAGAAATTCAGCTTCAAAAAAGTTTAAAATTTTCAAGAAGAAATTCTGCTTCAAAAAAGTTGAAAATTTTCATGAAGTATTTGGGCTTCAAAAAAGTTGAAAATTTTCACGACAGGATTTCGGCTTTAAAAAAGTCGAAAATTTTCATGAAGTATTTCAGCTTCAAAAAAGTTGAAAATTTTCATGAAAAGATTTCGGCTTCAAAAAAGTTGAAAATTTTCATGAAAAGATTTCTGCTTCAAAAAAGTTGAAAATTTTCATCAAGTATTTGGGCTTCAAAAAAGTTGAAAATTTTCATGAAGAAATTCGGCTTCAAAAAAGTTTTCGCAAGGGGGGGTGTTTTGTCTTTTTTCAACTTTTTCGTAAGGGGGGGTGTATCGTCTTTTTTCAACTTTTTCGTAAGGGGGGGTGGGTCAATTGAAAATATTCATGAAGAAATTCGGCTTCAAAAAAGATGAAAATTTTCATGAAGTATATGGGCTTCAAAAAAGTTGAAAATTTTCATGAAGAAATTCGGCTTCAAAAAAGTTTTCGCAAGGGGGGGTGTTTCGTCTTTTTTCAACTTTTTCGTAAGGGGAGGTGGGTCAATTGAAAATATTCATGAAGAAATTCGGCTTCAAAAAAGTTGAAAATTTTCATGAATTATTTGGGCTTCAAAAAAGTTGAAAATTTTCATGAAGTATTTCAGATTCAAAAAAGTTGAAAATTTTCATGAAAAGATTTCGGATTCAAAAAAGTTGAAAATTTTCAGGACAGGATTTCGGCGTTAAAAAAGTCGAACATTTTCATGAAGTATTTAAGCTTCAAAAAAGTTGAAAATTTTGATGAAAAGATTTCGGCTTCAAAAAAGTTGAAAATTTTCATGAAAAGATTTCGGATTCAAAAAAGTTGAAAATTTTCATGAAAAGATTTCGGCTTCAAAAAAGTTGAAAATTTTCACGACAGGATTTCAGCTTTAAAAAAGTCGAACATTTTCATGAAGTATTTCGGCTTCAAAAAATTTGAAAATTTTCATGAAGTATTTCGGATTCAAAAAAGTTGAACATTTTCACGACAGGATTTCGGCGTTAAAAAAGTCCAACATTTTCATGAAGTATTTCAGCTTCAAAAAAGTTGAAAATTTTCATGAAAAGATTTCGGCTTCAAAAAAGTTGAAAATTTTCATGAAAAGATTTCGGCTTCAAAAAAGTTGAAAATTTTCATGAAAAGATTTCGGCTTCAAAAAAGTTGAAAATTTTCACGACAGGATTTCGGCTTTAAAAAAGTTGAACATTTTCATGAAGTATTTCGGATTCAAAAAAGTCGAACATTTACACGAGAGGATTTCGACTTTAAAAAAGTCAAACATTTTCATGAAGTATTTCGGCTTCAAAAAGGTTGAAAATTTTCACGACAGTATTTCGGCTTCAAATAAGTTGAATATTTTCATGAAGTATTTGGGCTTCAAAAAAGTTGAAAATTTTCACGACAGGATTTCAGCTTTAAAAAAGTCAAACATTTTCATGAAGTATTTCAGCTTCAAAAAAGTTGAAAATTTTCATGAAAAGATTTCGGCTTCAAAAAAGTTGAAAATTTTCATGAAAAGATTTCGGCTCCAAAAAAGTTGAAAATTGTCACGACAGGATTTCGGCTTTAAAAAAGTCGAACATTTTCATGAAGTATTTCAGCTTCTAAAAAGTTGAAAATTTTCATGAAAAGATTTCGGCTTCAAAAAAGTTTTCGCAAGGGGGGGTGTTTCGTCTTTTTTCAACTTTTTCGTAAGGGGAGGTGGGTCAATTGAAAATATTCATGAAGAAATTCGGCTTCAAAAAAGTTGAAAATTTTCATGAATTATTTGGGCTTCAAAAAAGTTGAACATATTCATGAAGAAATTCGGCTTCAAAAAAGTTGAAAATTTTCATGAAGTATTTGGGCTTCAAAAAAGTTGAAAATTTTCATGAAGAAATTCGGATTCAAAAAAGTCGAAAATATTCATGAAGAAATTCGGCGCCAAAAAAATTGAAAATTTTCATGAAGTATTTCAGATTCAAAAAAGTTGAAAATTTTCATGAAAAGATTTCGGATTCAAAAAAGTTGAAAATTTTAAGGACAGGATTTCGGCGTTAAAAAAGTCGAACATTTTCATGAAGTATTTAAGCTTCAAAAAAGTTGAAAATTTTGATGAAAAGATTTCGGCTTCAAAAAAGTTGAAAATTTTCATGAAAAGATTTCGGATTCAAAAAAGTTGAAAATTTTCATGAAAAGATTTCGGCTTCAAAAAAGTTGAAAATTTTCACGACAGGATTTCAGCTTTAAAAAAGTCGAACATTTTCATGAAGTATTTCGGCTTCAAAAAATTTGAAATTTTCATGAAGTATTTCGGATTCAAAAAAGTTGAACATTTTCACGACAGGATTTCGGCGTTAAAAAAGTCCAACATTTTCATGAAGTATTTCAGCTTCAAAAAAGTTGAAAATTTTCATGAAAAGATTTCGGCTTCAAAAAAGTTGAAAATTTTCATGAAAAGATTTCGGCTTCAAAAAAGTTGAAAATTTTCATGAAAAGATTTCGGCTTCAAAAAAGTTGAAAATTTTCACGACAGGATTTCGGCTTTAAAAAAGTTGAACATTTTCATGAAGTATTTCGGATTCAAAAAAGTCGAACATTTACACGACAGGATTTCGACTTTAAAAAAGTCAAACATTTTCATGAAGTATTTCGGCTTCAAAAAGGTTGAAAATTTTCACGAGAGTATTTCGGCTTCAAATAAGTTGAATATTTTCATGAAGTATTTGGGCTTCAAAAAAGTTGAAAATTTTCACGACAGGATTTTAGCTTTAAAAAAGTCAAACATTTTCATGAAGTATTTCAGCTTCAAAAAAGTTGAAAATTTTCATGAAAAGATTTCGGCTTCAAAAAAGTTGAAAATTTTCATGAAAAGATTTCGGCTTCAAAAAAGTTGAAAATTGTCACGACAGGATTTCGGCTTTAAAAAAGTCGAACATTTTCATGAAGTATTTCAGCTTCTAAAAAGTTGAAAATTTTCATGAAAAGATTTTGGCTTCAAAAAAGTTTTCGCAAGGGGGGGTGTTTCGTCTTTTTTCAACTTTTTCGTAAGGGGAGGTGGGTCAATTGAAAATATTCATGAAGAAATTCGGCTTCAAAAAAGTTGAAAATTTTCATGAATTATTTGGGCTTCAAAAAAGTTGAACATATTCATGAAGAAATTCGGCTTCAAAAAAGTTGAAAATTTTCATGAAGTATTTGGGCTTCAAAAAAGTTGAAAATTTTCATGAAGAAATTCGGATTCAAAAAAGTCGAAAATATTCATGAAGAAATTCGGCGCCAAACAAATTGAAAATTTTCATGAAGTATTTGGGCTTCAAAAAAGTTGAAAATTTTCATGAAGTAATTCGGGTTCATAAAAGTTGAAAATTTTCATGAAGTATTTGGGCTTCAAAAAAGTTGAAAATTTTCATGAAGTATTTCAGATTCAAAAAAGTTGAAAATTTTCATGAAAAGATTTCGGATTCAAAAAAGTTGAAAATTTTCAGGACAGGATTTCGGCGTTAAAAAAGTCGAACATTTTCATGAAGTATTTAAGCTTCAAAAAAGTTGAAAATTTTGATGAAAAGATTTCGGCTTCAAAAAAGTTGAAAATTTTCATGAAAAGATTTCGGATTCAAAAAAGTTGAAAATTTTCATGAAAAGATTTCGACTTCAAAAAAGTTGAAAATTTTCACGACAGGATTTCAGTTTAAAAAAGTCGAACATTTTCATGAAGTATTTCGGCTTCAAAAAATTTGAAAATTTTCATGAAGTATTTCGGATTCAAAAAAGTTGAACATTTTCACGACAGGATTTCGGCGTTAAAAAAGTCCAACATTTTCATGAAGTATTTCAGCTTCAAAAAAGTTGAAAATTTTCATGAAAAGATTTCGGCTTCAAAAAAGTTGAAAATTTTCATGAAAAGATTTCGGCTTCAAAAAAGTTGAAAATTTTCATGAAAAGATTTCGGCTTCAAAAAAGTTGAAAATTTTCACGACAGGATTTCGGCTTTAAAAAAGTTGAACATTTTCATGAAGTATTTCGGATTCAAAAAAGTCGAACATTTTCACGACAGGATTTCGACTTTAAAAAAGTCAAACATTTTCATGAAGTATTTCGGCTTCAAAAAGGTTGAAAATTTTCACGACAGTATTTCGGCTTCAAATAAGTTGAATATTTTCATGAAGTATTTGGGCTTCAAAAAAGTTGAAAATTTTCACGACAGGATTTCAGCTTTAAAAAAGTCAAACATTTTCATGAAGTATTTCAGCTTCAAAAAAGTTGAAAATTTTCATGAAAAGATTTCGGCTTCAAAAAAGTTGAAAATTTTCATGAAGTATTTGGGCTTCAAAAAAGATGAAAATTTTCACGACAGGATTTCGGCTTCAAAAAAGTCTAACATTTTCATGAAGTATTTCGGCTTCAAAAAGGTTACAAATTTTCACGACAGGATTTCGGCTTTAAAAAAGTCGAACATTTTCATGAAGTATTTCAGCTTCAAAAAAGTTGAAAATTTTCATGAAAAGATTTCGGCTTCAAAAAAGTGGAAAATTTTCATGAAAAGATTTCGGCTTTAAAAGAGTTGAAAATTTTCACGACAGGATTTCTACTTTAAAAAAGTCGAACATTTTCATGAAGTATTTCGGCTTTAAAAAAGTTGAAAATTTTCAAGAAGTATTTCGGCTTCAAAAAAGTTGAAAATTTTCACGACAGGATTTCGGCTTTAAAAATGTCGAACATTTTCATGAAGTATTTCAGCTTCAAAAAAGTTGAAAATTTTCATGAAAAGATTTCGGCTTCAAAAAAGTTGAAAATTTTCATGAAAAGATTTCGGCTTCAAAAAAGTTGAAAATTTTCACGACAGAATTTCGGCTTTAAAAAAGTCGAACATTTTCATGAAGTATTTCGGCTTCAAAAAATTTCAAAAATTTTCATGAAGTATTTCGGATTCAAAAAAGTCGAACATTTTCACGACAGGATTTCGGCGTTAAAAAAGTCGAACATTTTCATGAAGTATTTCAGCTTCAAAAAAGTTGAAAATTTTCATGAAAAGATTTCGGCTTCAAAAAAGTTGAAAATTTTAATGAAAAGATTTCGGCTTCAAAAAAGTTGAAAATTTTCATGAAAAGATTTCGGCTTCAAAAAAGTTGAAAATTTTCAGGACAGGATTTCGCCTTTTAAAAAAGTCGAACATTTTCATGAAGTATTTGGGCTTCAAAAAAGATGAAAATTTTCACGACAGGATTTCGGCTTCAAAAAAGTCTAACATTTTCATGAAGTATTTCGGCTTCAAAAAGGTTACAAATTTTCACGACAGGATTTCGGCTTTAAAAAAGTCGAACATTTTCATGAAGTATTTCAGCTTCAAAAAAGTTGAAAATTTTCATGAAAAGATTTCGGCTTCAAAAAAGTTGAAAATTTTCATGAAAAGATTTCGGCTTTAAAAGAGTTGAAAATTTTCACGACAGGATTTCTACTTTAAAAAAGTCGAACATTTTCATGAAGTATTTCGGCTTTAAAAAAGTTGAAAATTTTCAAGAAGTATTTCGGCTTCAAAAAAGTTGAAAATTTTCACAACAGGATTTCGGCGTTAAAAAAGTCGAAAATTTTCATGAAGTATTTCAGATTCAAAAAAGTTGAAAATTTCATGAAAAGATTTCGGCTTCAAAAAAGTTGCAAATTTTCAAGAAAAGATTTCGGCTTCAAAAAAGTTGAAAATTTTCATGAAAAGATTTCGGCATCAAAAAAGTTG
Organism: Labrus mixtus; assembly: GCF_963584025.1. Lineage (NCBI taxonomy): Eukaryota > Metazoa > Chordata > Actinopteri > Labriformes > Labridae > Labrus > Labrus mixtus. The sequence goes on from NC_083619.1 coordinate 510,759, forward strand.
AAAATTTTCACGACAGGATTTCGGCTTTAAAAATGTCGAACATTTTCATGAAGTATTTCAACTTCAAAAAAGTTGAAAATTTTCATGAAAAGATTTCGGCTTCAAAAAAGTTGAAAATTTTCATGAAAAGATTTCGGCTTCAAAAAAGTTGAAAATTTTCACGACAGAATTTCGGCTTTAAAAAAGTCGAACATTTTCATGAAGTATTTCGGCTTCAAAAAATTTCAAAAATTTTCATGAAGTATTTCGGATTCAAAAAAGTCGAACATTTTCACGACAGGATTTCGGCGTTAAAAAAGTCGAACATTTTCATGAAGTATTTCAGCTTCAAAAAAGTTGAAAATTTTCTTGAAAAGATTTCGGCTTCAAAAAAGTTGAAAATTTTAATGAAAAGATTTCGGCTTCAAAAAAGTTGAAAATTTTCATGAAAAGATTTCGGCTTCAAAAAAGTTGAAAATTTTCAGGACAGGATTTCGCCTTTTAAAAAAGTCTAACATTTTCATGAAGTATTTCGGCTTCAAAAAGGTTACAAATTTTCACGACAGGATTTCGGCTTTAAAAAAGTCGAACATTTTCATGAAGTATTTCAGCTTCAAAAAAGTTGAAAATTTTCATGAAAAGATTTCGGCTTCAAAAAAGTTGAAAATTTTCATGAAAAGATTTCGGCTTTAAAAGAGTTGAAAATTTTCACGACAGGATTTCTACTTTAAAAAAGTCGAACATTTTCATGAAGTATTTCGGCTTTAAAAAAGTTGAAAATTTTCAAGAAGTATTTCGGCTTCAAAAAAGTTGAAAATTTTCACAACAGGATTTCGGCGTTAAAAAAGTCGAAAATTTTCATGAAGTATTTCAGATTCAAAAAAGTTGAAAATTTCATGAAAAGATTTCGGCTTCAAAAAAGTTGCAAATTTTCAAGAAAAGATTTCGGCTTCAAAAAAGTTGAAAATTTTCATGAAAAGATTTCGGCATCAAAAAAGTTGAAAATTTTCACGACAGGATTTCGGCTTTAAAAATGTCGAACATTTTCATGAAGTATTTCAACTTCAAAAAAGTTGAAAATTTTCATGAAAAGATTTCGGCTTCAAAAAAGTTGAAAATTTTCATGAAAAGATTTCGGCTTCAAAAAAGTTGAAAATTTTCACGACAGAATTTCGGCTTTAAAAAAGTCGAACATTTTCATGAAGTATTTCGGCTTCAAAAAATTTCAAAAATTTTCATGAAGTATTTCGGATTCAAAAAAGTCGAACATTTTCACGACAGGATTTCGGCGTTAAAAAAGTCGAACATTTTCATGAAGTATTTCAGCTTCAAAAAAGTTGAAAATTTTCTTGAAAAGATTTCGGCTTCAAAAAAGTTGAAAATTTTAATGAAAAGATTTCGGCTTCAAAAAAGTTGAAAATTTTCATGAAAAGATTTCGGCTTCAAAAAAGTTGAAAATTTTCAGGACAGGATTTCGCCTTTTAAAAAAGTCGAACATTTTCATGAAGTATTTCAGCTTCAAAAAAGTTGAAAATTTTCATGAAAAGATTTCGGCTTCAAAAAAGATGAAAATTTTCACGACAGGATTTAGACTTTAAAAAAGTCAAACATTTTCATGAAGTATTTCGGCTTCAAAAAGGTTGAAAATTTTCACGACAGTATTTCGGCTTCAAAAAAGTTGAATATTTTCATGAAGTATTTGGGCTTCAAAAAAGTTGAAAATTTTCACGACAGGATTTCAGCTTTAAAAAAGTCAAACATTTTCATGAAGTATTTCAGCTTCAAAAAAGTTGAAAATTTTCATGAAAAGATTTCGGCTTCAAAAAAGTTGAAAATTTTCATGAAAAGATTTCGGCTTCAAAAAAGTTGAAAATTTTCAAGACAAGATTTCGGCTACAAAAAAGTTGAAAATTTTCACGACAGGATTTCGGCTTCAAAAAAGTCAAAAATTTTCATGAAGTATTTCAGCTTCAAAAAAGTTGAAAATTTTCATGAAAAGATTTCGGCTTCAAAGAAGTTGAAAATTTTCATGAAAAGATTTCGGCTTCAAAAGAGTTGAAAATTTTCACGACAGGATTTCGACTTTAAAAAAGTCGAAAATTTTCATGAAGTATTTCGGCTTTAAAAAAGTTGAAAATTTTCATGAAGTATTTCGGATTCAAAAAAGTTGAAGATTTTCACGACAGGATTTCGGCTTTAAAAAAGTCGAACATTTTCATGAAGTATTTGGGCTTCAAAAAAGATGAAAATTTTCACGACAGGATTTCGGCTTCAAAAAAGTCTAACATTTTCATGAAGTATTTCGGCTTCAAAAAGGTTACAAATTTTCACGACAGGATTTCGGCTTTAAAAAAGTCGAACATTTTCATGAAGTATTTCAGCTTCAAAAAAGTTGAAAATTTTCATGAAAAGATTTCGGCTTCAAAAAAGTTGAAAATTTTCATGAAAAGATTTCGGCTTTAAAAGAGTTGAAAATTTTCACGACAGGATTTCTACTTTAAAAAAGTCGAACATTTTCATGAAGTATTTCGGCTTTAAAAAAGTTGAAAATTTTCAAGAAGTATTTCGGCTTCAAAAAAGTTGAAAATTTTCACAACAGGATTTCGGCGTTAAAAAAGTCGAACATTTTCATGAAGTATTTCAGATTCAAAAAAGTTGAAAATTTCATGAAAAGATTTCGGCTTCAAAAAAGTTGCAAATTTTCAAGAAAAGATTTCGGCTTCAAAAAAGTTGAAAATTTTCATGAAAAGATTTCGGCATCAAAAAAGTTGAAAATTTTCACGACAGGATTTCGGCTTTAAAAATGTCGAACATTTTCATGAAGTATTTCAGCTTCAAAAAAGTTGAAAATTTTCATGAAAAGATTTCGGCTTCAAAAAAGTTGAAAATTTTCATGAAAAGATTTCGGCTTCAAAAAAGTTGAAAATTTTCACGACAGAATTTCGGCTTTAAAAAAGTCGAACATTTTCATGAAGTATTTCGGCTTCAAAAAATTTCAAAAATTTTCATGAAGTATTTCGGATTCAAAAAAGTCGAACATTTTCACGACAGGATTTCGGCGTTAAAAAAGTCGAACATTTTCATGAAGTATTTCAGCTTCAAAAAAGTTGAAAATTTTCATGAAAAGATTTCGGCTTCAAAAAAGTTGAAAATTTTAATGAAAAGATTTCGGCTTCAAAAAAGTTGAAAATTTTCATGAAAAGATTTCGGCTTCAAAAAAGTTGAAAATTTTCAGGACAGGATTTCGGCTTTAAAAAAGTCGAACATTTTCATGAAGTATTTCAGCTTCAAAAAAGATGAAAATTTTGATGAAAAGATTTCGGCTTCATAAAGTTGAAAATTTTCATGAAAAGATTTCAGCTTTAAAAAAGTCGAACATTTTCATGAAGTATTTCGGCTTCAAAAAGGTTGAAAATTTTCACGACAGTATTTCGGCTTCAAAAAAGTTGAATATTTTCATGAAGTATTTGGGCTTCAAAAAAGTTGAAAATTTTCACGACAGGATTTCAGCTTTAAAAAAGTCAAACATTTTCATGAAGTATTTCAGCTTCAAAAAAGTTGAAAATTTTCATGAAAAGATTTCGGCTTCAAAAAAGTTGAAAATTTTCATGAAAAGATTTCGGCTTCAAAAAAGTTGAAAATTTTCAAGACAAGATTTCGGCTACAAAAAAGTTGAAAATTTTCACGACAGGATTTCGGCTTCAAAAAAGTCAAAAATTTTCATGAAGTATTTCAGCTTCAAAAAAGTTGAAAATTTTCATGAAAAGATTTCGGCTTCAAAGATGTTGAAAATTTTCATGAAAAGATTTCGGCTTCAAAAGAGTTGAAAATTTTCACGACAGGATTTCGACTTTAAAAAAGTCGAAAATTTTCATGAAGTATTTCGGCTTTAAAAAAGTTGAAAATTTTCATGAAGTATTTCGGATTCAAAAAAGTTGAAGATTTTCACGACAGGATTTCGGCTTTAAAAAAGTCGAACATTTTCATGAAGTATTTGGGCTTCAAAAAAGATGAAAATTTTCACGACAGGATTTCGGCTTCAAAAAAGTCTAACATTTTCATGAAGTATTTCGGCTTCAAAAAGGTTACAAATTTTCACGACAGGATTTCGGCTTTAAAAAAGTCGAACATTTTCATGAAGTATTTCAGCTTCAAAAAAGTTGAAAATTTTCATGAAAAGATTTCGGCTTCAAAAAAGTTGAAAATTTTCATGAAAAGATTTCGGCTTTAAAAGAGTTGAAAATTTTCACGACAGGATTTCTACTTTAAAAAAGTCGAACATTTTCATGAAGTATTTCGGCTTTAAAAAAGTTGAAAATTTTCAAGAAGTATTTCGGCTTCAAAAAAGTTGAAAATTTTCACAACAGGATTTCGGCGTTAAAAAAGTCGAACATTTTCATGAAGTATTTCAGATTCAAAAAAGTTGAAAATTTCATGAAAAGATTTCGGCTTCAAAAAAGTTGCAAATTTTCAAGAAAAGATTTCGGCTTCAAAAAAGTTGAAAATTTTCATGAAAAGATTTCGGCATCAAAAAAGTTGAAAATTTTCACGACAGGATTTCGGCTTTAAAAATGTCGAACATTTTCATGAAGTATTTCAGCTTCAAAAAAGTTGAAAATTTTCATGAAAAGATTTCGGCTTCAAAAAAGTTGAAAATTTTCATGAAAAGATTTCGGCTTCAAAAAAGTTGAAAATTTTCACGACAGAATTTCGGCTTTAAAAAAGTCGAACATTTTCATGAAGTATTTCGGCTTCAAAAAATTTCAAAAATTTTCATGAAGTATTTCGGATTCAAAAAAGTCGAACATTTTCACGACAGGATTTCGGCGTTAAAAAAGTCGAACATTTTCATGAAGTATTTCAGCTTCAAAAAAGTTGAAAATTTTCATGAAAAGATTTCGGCTTCAAAAAAGTTGAAAATTTTAATGAAAAGATTTCGGCTTCAAAAAAGTTGAAAATTTTCATGAAAAGATTTCGGCTTCAAAAAAGTTGAAAATTTTCAGGACAGGATTTCGGCTTTAAAAAAGTCGAACATTTTCATGAAGTATTTCAGCTTCAAAAAAGATGAAAATTTTGATGAAAAGATTTCGGCTTCAAAAAAGTTGAAAGATTTCATGAAAAGATTTCAGCTTTAAAAAAGTCGAACATTTTCATGAAGTATTTCGGCTTCAAAAAATTTGAAAATTTTCATGAAGTATTTCGGATTCAAAAAAGTTGAACATTTTCACGACAGGATTTCGGCGTTAAAAAAGTCGAACATTTTCATGAAGTATTTCAGCTTCAAAAAAGTTGAAAATTTTTATGAAAATATTTCGGCTTCAAAAAAGTTGAAAATTTTCATGAAAAGATTTCGGCTTCAAAAAAGTTGAAAATTTTCATGAAAAGATTTCGGCTTCAAAAAAGATGAAAATTTTCACGACAGGATTTCGGCTTTAAAAAAGTTGAACATTTTCATGAAGTATTTCGGATTCAAAAAAGTTGAAAATTTTCACTACAGGATTTCGACTTTAAAAAAGTCAAACATTTTCATGAAGTATTTCGGCTTCAAAAAGGTTGAAAATTTTCACGACAGTATTTCGGCTTCAAAAAAGTTGAATATTTTCATGAAGTATTTGGGCTTCAAAAAAGTTGAAAATTTTCACGACAGGATTTCAGCTTTAAAAAAGTCAAACATTTTCATGAAGTATTTCAGCTTCAAAAAAGTTGAAAATTTTCATGAAAAGATTTCGGCTTCAAAAAAGTTGAAAATTTTCAAGACAGGATTTCGGCTTCAAAAAAGTCAAAAATTTTCATGAAGTATTTCAGCTTCAAAAAAGTTGAAAATTTTCATGAAAAGATTTCGGCTTCAAAAAAGTTGAAAATTTTCATGAAAAGATTTCGGCTTCAAAAGAGTTGAAAATTTTCACGACAGGATTTCGACTTTAAAAAAGTCGAACATTTTCATGAAGTATTTCGGCTTTAAAAAAGTTGAAAATTTTCATGAAGTATTTCGGATTCAAAAAAGTTGAAAATTTTCAAGACAGGATTTCGGCGTTAAAAAAGTTGAAAATTTTCATGAAGTATTTCAGATTCAAAAAAGTTGAAAATTTTCATGAAAAGATTTCGGCTTCAAAAAAGTTGAAAATTTTCAAGACAAGATTTCGGCTACAAAAAAGTTGAAAATTTTCATGAAAAGATTTCGGCTTCAAAAAAGTTGAAAATTTTCATGAAAAGATTTCGGCTTCAAAAAAGTTGAAAATTTTCAAGACAAGATTTCGGCTACAAAAAAGTTGAAGATTTTCACGACAGGATTTCGGCTTTAAAAAAGTCGAACATTTTCATGAAGTATTTGGGCTTCAAAAAAGATGAAAATTTTCACGACAGGATTTCGGCTTCAAAAAAGTCTAACATTTTCATGAAGTATTTCGGCTTCAAAAAGGTTACAAATTTTCACGACAGGATTTCGGCTTTAAAAAAGTCGAACATTTTCATGAAGTATTTCAGCTTCAAAAAAGTTGAAAATTTTCATGAAAAGATTTCGGCTTCAAAAAAGTTGAAAATTTTCATGAAAAGATTTCGGCTTTAAAAGAGTTGAAAATTTTCACGACAGGATTTCTACTTTAAAAAAGTCGAACATTTTCATGAAGTATTTCGGCTTTAAAAAAGTTGAAAATTTTCAAGAAGTATTTCGGCTTCAAAAAAGTTGAAAATTTTCACAACAGGATTTCGGCGTTAAAAAAGTCGAACATTTTCATGAAGTATTTCAGATTCAAAAAAGTTGCAAATTTTCATGAAAAGATTTCGGCATCAAAAAAGTTGAAAATTTTCATGAAAAGATTTCGGCTTCAAAAAAGTTGAAAATTTTCAAGACAAGATTTCGGCTACAAAAAAGTTGAAGATTTTCACGACAGGATTTCGGCTTTAAAAAAGTCGAACATTTTCATGAAGTATTTGGGCTTCAAAAAAGATGAAAATTTTCACGACAGGATTTCGGCTTCAAAAAAGTCTAACATTTTCATGAAGTATTTCGGCGTCAAAAAGGTTACAAATTTTCACGACAGGATTTCGGCTTTAAAAAAGTCGAACATTTTCATGAAGTATTTCAGCTTCAAAAAAGTTGAAAATTTTCATGAAAAGATTTCGGCTTCAAAAAAGTTGAAAATTTTCATGAAAAGATTTCGGCTTTAAAAGAGTTGAAAATTTTCACGACAGGATTTCTACTTTAAAAAAGTCGAACATTTTCATGAAGTATTTCGGCTTCAAAAAAGTTGAAAATTTTCAAGACAAGATTTCGGCTACAAAAAAGTTGAAAATTTTCATGAAAAGATTTCGGCGTCAAAAAAGTTGAAAATTTTCATGAAAAGATTTCGGCTTCAAAAAAGTTGAAAATTTTCAAGACAAGATTTCGGCTACAAAAAAGTTGAAGATTTTCACGACAGGATTTCGGCTTTAAAAAAGTCGAACATTTTCATGAAGTATTTGGGCTTCAAAAAAGATGAAAATTTTCACGACAGGATTTCGGCTTCAAAAAAGTCTAACATTTTCATGAAGTATTTCGGCTTCAAAAAGGTTACAAATTTTCACGACAGGATTTCGGCTTTAAAAAAGTCGAACATTTTCATGAAGTATTTCAGCTTCAAAAAAGTTGAAAATTTTCATGAAAAGATTTCGGCTTCAAAAAAGTTGAAAATTTTCATGAAAAGATTTCGGCTTTAAAAGAGTTGAAAATTTTCACGACAGGATTTCTACTTTAAAAAAGTCGAACATTTTCATGAAGTATTTCGGCTTTAAAAAAGTTGAAAATTTTCAAGAAGTATTTCGGCTTCAAAAAAGTTGAAAATTTTCACAACAGGATTTCGGCGTTAAAAAAGTCGAACATTTTCATGAAGTAATTCAGATTCAAAAAAGTTGAAAATTTCATGAAAAGATTTCGGCTTCAAAAAAGTTGCAAATTTTCAAGAAAAGATTTCGGCTTCAAAAAAGTTGAAAATTTTCATGAAAAGATTTCGGCATCAAAAAAGTTGAAAATTTTCACGACAGGATTTCGGCTTTAAAAATGTCGAACATTTTCATGAAGTATTTCAGCTTCAAAAAAGTTGAAAATTTTCATGAAAAGATTTCGGCTTCAAAAAAGTTGAAAATTTTCATGAAAAGATTTCGGCTTCAAAAAAGTTGAAAATTTTCACGACAGAATTTCGGCTTTAAAAAAGTCGAACATTTTCATGAAGTATTTCGGCTTCAAAAAATTTCAAAAATTTTCATGAAGTATTTCGGATTCATAAAAGTCGAACATTTTCACGACAGGATTTCGGCGTTAAAAAAGTCGAACATTTTCATGAAGTATTTCAGCTTCAAAAAAGTTGAAAATTTTCATGAAAAGATTTCGGCTTCAAAAAAGTTGAAAATTTTAATGAAAAGATTTCGGCTTCAAAAAAGTTGAAAAATTTCATGAAAAGATTTCGGCTTCAAAAAAGTTGAAAATTTTCAGGACAGGATTTCGGCTTTAAAAAAGTCGAACATTTTCATGAAGTATTTCAGCTTCAAAAAAGATGAAAATTTTGATGAAAAGATTTCGGCTTCAAAAAAGTTGAAAATTTTCATGAAAAGATTTCAGCTTTAAAAAAGTCGAACATTTTCATGAAGTATTTCGGCTTCAAAAAATTTGAAAATTTTCATGAAGTATTTCGGATTCAAAAAAGTTGAACATTTTCACGACAGGATTTCGGCGTTAAAAAAGTCGAACATTTTCATGAAGTATTTCAGCTTCAAAAAAGTTGAAAATTTTTATGAAAATATTTCGGCTTCAAAAAAGTTGAAAATTTTCATGAAAAGATTTCGGCTTCAAAAAAGTCGAACATTTTCATGAAAAGATTTCGGCTTCAAAAAAGATGAAAATTTTCACGACAGGATTTCGGCTTTAAAAAAGTTGAACATTTTCATGAAGTATTTCGGATTCAAAAAAGTTGAAAATTTTCACGACAGGATTTCGACTTTAAAAAAGTCAAACATTTTCATGAAGTATTTCGGCTTCAAAAAGGTTGAAAATTTTCACGACAGTATTTCGGCTTCAAAAAAGTTGAATATTTTCATGAAGTATTTGGGCTTCAAAAAAGTTGAAAATTTTCACGACAGGATTTCAGCTTTAAAAAAGTCAAACATTTTCATGAAGTATTTCAGCTTCAAAAAAGTTGAAAATTTTCATGAAAAGATTTCGGCTTCAAAAAAGTTGAAAATTTTCGAGACAGGATTTCGGCTTCAAAAAAGTCAAAAATTTTCATGAAGTATTTCAGCTTCAAAAAAGTTGAAAATTTTCATGAAAAGATTTCGGCTTCAAAAAAGTTGAAAATTTTCATGAAAAGATTTCGGCTTCAAAAGAGTTGAAAATTTTCACGACAGGATTTCGACTTTAAAAAAGTCGAACATTTTCATGAAGTATTTCGGCTTTAAAAAAGTTGAAAATTTTCATGAAGTATTTCGGATTCAAAAAAGTTGAAAATTTTCAAGACATGATTTCGGCGTTAAAAAAGTTGAAAATTTTCATGAAGTATTTCAGATTCAAAAAAGTTGAAAATTTTCATGAAAAGATTTCGGCTTCAAAAAAGTTGAAAATTTTCAAGACAAGATTTCGGCTACAAAAAAGTTGAAAATTTTCATGAAAAGATTTCGGCTTCAAAAAAGTTGAAAATTTTCATGAAAAGATTTCGGCTTCAAAAAAGTTGAAAATTTTCAAGACAAGATTTCGGCTACAAAAAAGTTGAAGATTTTCACGACAGGATTTCGGCTTTAAAAAAGTCGAACATTTTCATGAAGTATTTCAGCTTCAAAAAAGTTGAAAATTTTCATGAAAAGATTTCGGCTTCAAAAAAGTTGAAAATTTTCATGAAAAGATTTCGGCTTTAAAAGAGTTGAAAATTTTCACGACAGGATTTCTACTTTAAAAAAGTCGAACATTTTCATGAAGTATTTCGGCTTTAAAAAAGTTGAAAATTTTCAAGAAGTATTTCGGCTTCAAAAAAGTTGAAAATTTTCACAACAGGATTTCGGCGTTAAAAAAGTCGAACATTTTCATGAAGTATTTCAGATTCAAAAAAGTTGCAAATTTTCATGAAAAGATTTCGGCTTCAAAAAAGTTGAAAATTTTCATGAAAAGATTTCGGCTTCAAAAAAGTTGAAAATTTTCAAGACAAGATTTCGGCTACAAAAAAGTTGAAGATTTTCACGACAGGATTTCGGCTTTAAAAAAGTCGAACATTTTCATGAAGTATTTCAGCTTCAAAAAAGTTGAAAATTTTCATGAAAAGATTTCGGCTTCAAAAAAGTTGAAAATTTTCATGAAAAGATTTCGGCTTCAAAAAAGTTGAAAATTTTCACGACAGAATTTCGGCTTTAAAAAAGTCGAACATTTTCATAAAGTATTTCGGCTTCAAAAAATTTCAAAAATTTTCATGAAGTATTTCGGATTCAAAAAAGTTGAAAATTTTCATGAAAAGATTTCGGCTTCAAAAAAGTTGAAAATTTTCATGAAAAGATTTCGGCTTCAAAAGAGTTGAAAATTTTCACGACAGGATTTCAACTTTAAAAAAGTCGAACATTTTCATGAAGTATTTCGGCTTTAAAAAAGTTGAAAATTTTCATGAAGTATTTCGGATTCAAAAAAGTTGAAAATTTTCACGACAGGATTTCGGCGTTAAAAAAGTTGAAAATTTTCATGAAGTATTTCGGATTCAAAAAAGTTGAAAATTTTCATGAAAAGATTTCGGCTTCAAAAAAGTTGAAAATTTTCATGAAAAGATTTCGGCTTCAAAAAAGTTGAAAATTTTCACGACAGGATTTGGGCTTTAAAAAAGTCGAACATTTTCATGAAGTATTTCAGCTTCAAAAAAGTTGAAAATTTTCATGAAAAGATTTCGGCTTCAAAAAAGTTGAAAATTTTCATGAAAAGATTTCGCCTTTAAAAGAGTTGAAAATTTTCACGACAGGATTTCTACTTTAAAAAAGTCGAACATTTTCATGAAGTATTTCGACTTTAAAAAAGTTGAAAATTTTCATGAAGTATTTCGGCTTCAAAAAAGTTGAAAATTTTCACAACAGGATTTCGGCGTTAAAAAAGTCGAACATTTTCATGAAGTATTTCAGATTCAAAAAAGTTGAAAATTTCATGAAAAGATTTCGGCTTCAAAAAAGTTGAAAATTTTCATGAAAAGATTTCGGCTTCAAAAAAGTTGAAAATTTTCATGAAAAGATTTCGGCTTCAAAAAAGTTGAAAATTTTCACGACAGGATTTCGGCTTTAAAAATGTCGAACATTTTCATGAAGTATTTCAGCTTCAAAAAAGTTGAAAATTTTCATGAAAAGATTTCGGCTTCAAAAAAGTTGAAAATTTTCACGACAGAATTTCGGCTTTAAAAAAGTCGAACATTTTCATGAAGTATTTCGGCTTCAAAAAATTTCTAAAATTTTCATGAAGTATTTCGGATTCAAAAAAGTCGAAAATTTTCACGACAGGATTTCGGCGTTAAAAAAGTCGAACATTTTCATGAATTATTTCAGCTTCAAAAAAGTTGAAAATTTTCATGAAAAGATTTCGGCTTCAAAAAAGTTGAAAATTTTCATGAAAAGATTTCGGCTTCAAAAAAGTTGAAAATTTTCACGACAGGATTTCGGCTTTAAAAAAGTCGAACATTTTCATGAAGTATTTCGGCTTCAAAAAAGTTGAAAATTTTCAAGACAAGATTTCGGCTACAAAAAAGTTGAAAGTTTTCACGACAGGATTTCGGCTTTAAAAAAGTCGAACATTTTCATGAAGTATTTCAGCTTCAAAAAAGTTGAAAATTTTCATGAAAAGATTTCGGCTTCAAAAAAGTTGAAAATTTTCATGAAAAGATTTCGGCTTCAAAAGAGTTGAAAATTTTCACGACAGGATTTTGACTTTAAAAAAGTCGAACATTTTCATGAAGTATTTCGGCTTCAAAAAGGTTGAAAATTTTCACGACAGTATTTCGGCTTTAAAAAAGTCGAACATTTTCATGAAGTATTTCGGCTTCAAAAAATTTCAAAAATTTTCATGAAGTATTTCGGATTCAAAAAAGTCGAACATTTTCACGACAGGATTTCGGCGTTAAAAAAGTCGAACATTTTCATGAAGTATTTCAGCTTCAAAAAAGTTGAAAATTTTCATGAAAAGATTTCGGCTTCAAAAAAGTTGAAAATTTTAATGAAAAGATTTCGGCTTCAAAAAAGTTGAAAATTTTCAGGAAAAGATTTCGGCTTCAAAAAAGTTGAAAATTTTCAGGACAGGATTTCGGCTTTAAAAATGTCGAACATTTTCATGAAGTATTTCAGCTTCAAAAAAGATGAAAATTTTGATGAAAAGATTTCGGCTTCAAAAAATTTGAAAATTTTCATGAAGTATTTCGGATTCAAAAAAGTTGAAAATTTTCATGAAAAGATTTCGGCTTCAAAAAAGTTGAAAATTTTCATGAAAAGATTTCGGCTTCAAAAAAGTTGAAAATTTTCACGACAGGATTTCGGCTTTAAAAATGTCGAACATTTTCATGAAGTATTTCAGCTTCAAAAAAGTTGAAAATTTTCATGAAAAGATTTCGGCTTCAAAAAAGTTGAAAATTTTCACGACAGAATTTCGGCTTTAAAAAAGTCGAACATTTTCATGAAGTATTTCGGCTTCAAAAAATTTCTAAAATTTTCATGAAGTATTTCGGATTCAAAAAAGTCGAAAATTTTCACGACAGGATTTCGGCGTTAAAAAAGTCGAACATTTTCATGAATTATTTCAGCTTCAAAAAAGTTGAAAATTTTCATGAAAAGATTTCGGCTTCAAAAAAGTTGAAAATTTTCATGAAAAGATTTCGGCTTCAAAAAAGTTGAAAATTTTCACGACAGGATTTCGGCTTTAAAAAAGTCGAACATTTTCATGAAGTATTTCGGCTTCAAAAAAGTTGAAAATTTTCAAGACAAGATTTCGGCTACAAAAAAGTTGAAAGTTTTCACGACAGGATTTCGGCTTTAAAAAAGTCGAACATTTTCATGAAGTATTTCAGCTTCAAAAAAGTTGAAAATTTTCATGAAAAGATTTCGGCTTCAAAAAAGTTGAAAATTTTCATGAAAAGATTTCGGCTTCAAAAGAGTTGAAAATTTTCACGACAGGATTTCGACTTTAAAAAAGTCGAACATTTTCATGAAGTATTTCGGCTTCAAAAAGGTTGAAAATTTTCACGACAGTATTTCGGCTTTAAAAAAGTCGAACATTTTCATGAAGTATTTCGGCTTCAAAAAATTTCAAAAATTTTCATGAAGTATTTCGGATTCAAAAAAGTCGAACATTTTCACGACAGGATTTCGGCGTTAAAAAAGTCGAACATTTTCATGAAGTATTTCAGCTTCAAAAAAGTTGAAAATTTTCATGAAAAGATTTCGGCTTCAAAAAAGTTGAAAATTTTAATGAAAAGATTTCGGCTTCAAAAAAGTTGAAAATTTTCAGGAAAAGATTTCGGCTTCAAAAAAGTTGAAAATTTTCAGGACAGGATTTCGGCTTTAAAAAAGTCGAACATTTTCATGAAGTATTTCAGCTTCAAAAAAGATGAAAATTTTGATGAAAAGATTTCGGCTTCAAAAAATTTGAAAATTTTCATGAAGTATTTCGGATTCAAAAAAGTTGAAAATTTTCATGAAAAGATTTCGGCTTCAAAAAAGTTGAAAATTTTCATGAAAAGATTTCGGCTTCAAAAAAGTTGAAAATTTTCATGAAAAGATTTCGGCTTCAAAAAAGTTGAAAATTTTCATGAAAAGATTTCGGCTTCAAAAAAGTTGAAAATTTTCACGACAGGATTTGGGCTTTAAAAAAGTTGAACATTTTCATGAAGTATTTCAACTTCAAAAAAGTTGAAAATTTTCATGAAAAGATTTCGGCTTCAAAAAAGTTGAAAATTTTCATGAAAAGATTTCGGCTTTAAAAGAGTTGAAAATTTTCACGACAGGATTTCTAGTTTAAAAAAGTTGATCATTTTCATGAAGTATTTCGGCTTTAAAAAAGTTGAAAATTTTCATGAAGTATTTCGGCTTCAAAAAAGTTGAAAATTTTCACAACAGGATTTCGGCGTTAAAAAAGTCGAACATTTTCATGAAGTATTTCAGCTTCAAAAAAGTTGAAAATTTTCATGAAAAGATTTCGGCTTCAAAAAAGTTGAAAATTTTCATGAAAAGATTTCGGCTTCAAAAAAGTTGAAAATTTTCACGACAGGATTTCGGCTTTAAAAATGTCGAACATTTTCATGAAGTATTTCAGCTTCAAAAAAGTTGAAAATTTTCATGAAAAGATTTCGGCTTCAAAAAAGTTGAAAATTTTCACGACAGAATTTCGGCTTTAAAAAAGTCGAACATTTTCATGAAGTATTTCGGCTTCAAAAAATTTCTAAAATTTTCATGAAGTATTTCGGATTCAAAAAAGTCGAAAATTTTCACGACAGGATTTCGGCGTTAAAAAAGTCGAACATTTTCATGAATTATTTCAGCTTCAAAAAAGTTGAAAATTTTCATGAAAAGATTTCGGCTTCAAAAAAGTTGAAAATTTTCATGAAAAGATTTCGGCTTCAAAAAAGTTGAAAATTTTCACGACAGGATTTCGGCTTTAAAAAAGTCGAACATTTTCATGAAGTATTTCGGCTTCAAAAAAGTTGAAAATTTTCAAGACAAGATTTCGGCTACAAAAAAGTTGAAAGTTTTCACGACAGGATTTCGGCTTTAAAAAAGTCGAACATTTTCATGAAGTATTTCAGCTTCAAAAAAGTTGAAAATTTTCATGAAAAGATTTCGGCTTCAAAAAAGTTGAAAATTTTCATGAAAAGATTTCGGCTTCAAAAGAGTTGAAAATTTTCACGACAGGATTTCGACTTTAAAAAAGTCGAACATTTTCATGAAGTATTTCGGCTTCAAAAAGGTTGAAAATTTTCACGACAGTATTTCGGCTTTAAAAAAGTCGAACATTTTCATGAAGTATTTCGGCTTCAAAAAATTTCAAAAATTTTCATGAAGTATTTCGGATTCAAAAAAGTCGAACATTTTCACGACAGGATTTCGGCGTTAAAAAAGTCGAACATTTTCATGAAGTATTTCAGCTTCAAAAAAGTTGAAAATTTTCATGAAAAGATTTCGGCTTCAAAAAAGTTGAAAATTTTAATGAAAAGATTTCGGCTTCAAAAAAGTTGAAAATTTTCAGGAAAAGATTTCGGCTTCAAAAAAGTTGAAAATTTTCAGGACAGGATTTCGGCTTTAAAAAAGTCGAACATTTTCATGAAGTATTTCAGCTTCAAAAAAGATGAAAATTTTGATGAAAAGATTTCGGCTTCAAAAAATTTGAAAATTTTCATGAAGTATTTCGGATTCAAAAAAGTTGAAAATTTTCATGAAAAGATTTCGGCTTCAAAAAAGTTGAAAATTTTCATGAAAAGATTTCGGCTTCAAAAAAGTTGAAAATTTTCATGAAAAGATTTCGGCTTCAAAAAAGTTGAAAATTTTCATGAAAAGATTTCGGCTTCAAAAAAGTTGAAAATTTTCACGACAGGATTTGGGCTTTAAAAAAGTTGAACATTTTCATGAAGTATTTCAACTTCAAAAAAGTTGAAAATTTTCATGAAAAGATTTCGGCTTCAAAAAAGTTGAAAATTTTCATGAAAAGATTTCGGCTTTAAAAGAGTTGAAAATTTTCACGACAGGATTTCTAGTTTAAAAAAGTTGATCATTTTCATGAAGTATTTCGGCTTTAAAAAAGTTGAAAATTTTCATGAAGTATTTCGGCTTCAAAAAAGTTGAAAATTTTCACAACAGGATTTCGGCGTTAAAAAAGTCGAACATTTTCATGAAGTATTTCAGCTTCAAAAAAGTTGAAAATTTTCATGAAAAGATTTCGGCTTCAAAAAAGTTGAAAATTTTCATGAAAAGATTTCGGCTTCAAAAAAGTTGAAAATTTTCAAGACAAGATTTCGGCTACAAAAAAGTTGAAAATTTTCACGACAGGATTTCGGCTTCAAAAAAGTTGAAAATTTTCATGAAAAGATTTCGGCTTCAAAAGAGTTGAAAATTTTCACGACAGGATTTCGACTTTAAAAAAGTCGAACATTTTCATGAAGTATTTCGGCTTTAAAAAAGTTGAAAATTTTCATGAAGTATTTCGGATTCAAAAAAGTTGAAAATTTTCACGACAGGATTTCGGCGTTAAAAAAGTTGAAAATTTTCATGAAGTATTTCAGATTCAAAAAAGTTGAAAATTTTCATGAAAAGATTTCGGCTTCAAAAAAGTTGAAAATTTTCATGAAAAGATTTCGGCTTCAAAAAAGTTGAAAATTTTCATGAAAAGATTTCGGCTTCAAAAAAGTTGAAAATTTTCACGACAGGATTTGGGCTTTAAAAAAGTCGAACATTTTCATGAAGTATTTCAACTTCAAAAAAGTTGAAAATTTTCATGAAAAGATTTCGGCTTCAAAAAAGTTGAAAATTTTCATGAAAAGATTTCGGCTTTAAAAGAGTTGAAAATTTTCACGACAGGATTTCTACTTTAAAAAAGTCGAACATTTTCATGAAGTATTTCGGCTTTAAAAAAGTTGAAAATTTTCATGAAGTATTTCGGCTTCAAAAAAGTTGAAAATTTTCACAACAGGATTTCGGCGTTAAAAAAGTCGAACATTTTCATGAAGTATTTCAGATTCAAAAAAGTTGAAAATTTTCATGAAAAGATTTCGGCTTCAAAAAAGTTGAAAATTTTCATGAAAAGATTTCGGCTTCAAAAAAGTTGAAAATTTTCATGAAAAGATTTCGGCTTCAAAAAAGTTGAAAATTTTCACGACAGGATTTCGGCTTTAGAAATGTCGAACATTTTCATGAAGTATTTCAGCTTCAAAAAAGTTGAAAATTTTCATGAAAAGATTTCGGCTTCAAAAAAGTTGAAAATTTTCATGAAAAGATTTCGGCTTCAAAAAAGTTGAAAATTTTCACGACAGAATTTCGGCTTTAAAAAAGTCGAACATTTTCATGACGTATTTCGGCTTCAAAAAATTTCAAAAATTTTCATGAAGTATTTCGGATTCAAAAAAGTCGAACATTTTCACGACAGGATTTCGGCGTTAAAAAAGTCGAACATTTTCATGAAGTATTTCGGCTTCAAAAAAGTTGAAAATTTTCAAGACAAGATTTCGGCTACAAAAAAGTTGAAAATTTTCACGACAGGATTTCGGCGTTAAAAAAGCTGAAAATTTTCATGAAGTATTTCAGATTCAAAAAAGTTGAAAATTTTCATGAAAAGATTTCGGCTTCAAAAAAGTTGAAAATTTTCATGAAAAGATTTCGGCTTCAAAAAAGTTGAAAATTTTCACGACAGGATTTGGGCTTTAAAAAAGTCGAACATTTTCATGAAGTATTTCAGCTTCAAAAAAGTTGAAAATTTTCATGAAAAGATTTCGGCTTCAAAAAAGTTGAAAATTTTCATGAAAAGATTTCGGCTTTAAAAGAGTTGAAAATTTTCACGACAGGATTTCTACTTTAAAAAAGTCGAACATTTTCATGAAGTATTTCGGCTTTAAAAAAGTTGAAAATTTTCATGAAGTATTTCGGCTTCAAAAAAGTTGAAAATTTTCACAACAGGATTTCGGCGTTAAAAAAGTCGAACATTTTCATGAAGTATTTCAGATTCAAAAAAGTTGAAAATTTCATGAAAAGATTTTGGCTTCAAAAAAGTTGCAAATTTTCATGAAAAGATTTCGGCTTCAAAAAAGTTGAAAATTTTCATGAAAAGATTTCGGCTTCAAAAAAGTTGAAAATTTTCACGACAGGATTTCGGCTTTAAAAATGTCGAACATTTTCATGAAGTATTTCAGCTTCAAAAAAGTTGAAAATTTTCATGAAAAGATTTCGGCTTCAAAAAAGTTGAAAATTTTCATGAAAAGATTTCGGCTTCAAAAAAGTTGAAAATTTTCACGACAGAATTTCGGCTTTAAAAAAGTCGAACATTTTCATGAAGTATTTCGGCTTCAAAAAATTTCAAAAATTTTCATGAAGTATTTCGGATTCAAAAAAGTCCAACATTTTCACGACAGGATTTCGGCGTTAAAAAAGTCGAACATTTTCATGAAGTATTTCAGCTTCAAAAAAGTTGAAAATTTTCATGAAAAGATTTCGGCTTCAAAAAAGTTGAAAATTTTCATGAAAAGATTTCGGCTTCAAAAAAGTTGAAAATTTTCACGACAGGATTTCGGCTTTAAAAAAGTCGAAAATTTTCATGAAGTATTTCGGCTTCAAAAAAGTTGAAAATTTTCAAGACAAGATTTCGGCTACAAAAAAGTTGAAAATTTTCACGACAGGATTTCGGCTTTAAAAAAGTCTAAAATTTTCATGAAGTATTTCAGCTTCAAAAAAGTTGAAAATTTTCATGAAAAGATTTCGGCTTCAAAAAAGTTGAAAATTTTCATGAAAAGATTTCGGCTTCAAAAGAGTTGAAAATTTTCACGACAGGATTTCGACTTTAAAAAAGTCGAACATTTTCATGAAGTATTTCGGCTTTAAAAAAGTCGAACATTTTCATGAAGTATTTCGGCTTCAAAAAAGTTGAAAATTTTCATGAAGTATTTCGGCTTCAAAAAAGTTGAAAATTTTCACAACAGGATTTCGGCGTTAAAAAAGTCGAACATTTTCATGAAGTATTTCAGATTCAAAAAAGTTGAAAATTTCATGAAAAGATTTCGGCTTCAAAAAAGTTGCAAATTTTCATGAAAAGATTTCGGCTTCAAAAAAGTTGAAAATTTTCATGAAAAGATTTCGGCTTCAAAAAAGTTGAAAATTTTCACGACAGGATTTCGGCTTTAAAAATGTCGAACATTTTCATGAAGTATTTCATCTTCAAAAAAGTTGAAAATTTTCATGAAAAGATTTCGGCTTCAAAAAAGTTGAAAATTTTCATGAAAAGATTTCGGCTTCAAAAAAGTTGAAAATTTTCACGACAGAATTTTGGCTTTAAAAAAGTCGAACATTTTCATGAAGTATTTCGGCTTCAAAAAATTTCAAAAATTTTCATGAAGTATTTCGGATTCAAAAAAGTCGAAAATTTTCACGACAGGATTTCGGCGTTAAAAAAGTCGAACATTTTCATGAAGTATTTCAGCTTCAAAAAAGTTGAAAATTTTCATGAAAAGATTTCGGCTTCAAAAAAGTTGAAAATTTTCATGAAAAGATTTCGGCTTCAAAAAAGTTGAAAATTTTCACGACAGGATTTCGGCTTTAAAAAAGTCGAACATTTTCATGAAGTATTTGGGCTTCAAAAAAGTTGAAAATTTTCACAAAAGGATTTCGACTTTAAAAAAGTCGAACATTTTCATGAAGTATTTCGGCTTCAAAAAGGTTGAAAATTTTCACGACAGGATTTCGGCTTTAAAAAAGTCGAACATTTTCATGAAGTATTTCGGCTTCAAAAAAGTTGAACATTTTCATGAAGTATTTGGGCTTCAAAAAAGTTGAAAATTTTCACGACAGGATTTCGGCTTTAAAAAAGTCGAAAATTTTCATGAAGTATTTCAGCTTCAAAAAAGTTGAAAATTTTCATGAAAAGATTTCGGCTTCAAAAAAGTTGAAAATTTTCATGAAAAGATTTCGGCTTCAAAAAAGTTGAAAATTTTCATGAAAAGATTTCGGCTTCAAAAAAGTTGAAAATTTTCATGAAAAGATTTCGGCTTCAAAAAAGTTGAAAATTTTCACGACAGGATTTCGGCTTTAAAAAAGTCGAACATTTTCATGAAGTATTTCAGCTTCAAAAAAGTTGAAAATTTTCATGAAAAGATTTCGGCTTCAAAAAAGTTGAAAATTTTCATGAAAAGATTTCGGCTTCAAAAGAGTTGAAAGTTTTCACGACAGGATTTCGACATTAAAAAAGTCGAACATTTTCATGAAGTATTTCGGCTTTAAAAAAGTTGAAAATTTTCATGAAGTATTTCAGCTTCAAAAAAGTTGAACATTTTCATGAAAAGATTTCGGCTTCAAAAAAGTTGAAAATTTTCATGAAAAGATTTCGGCTTCAAAAGAGTTGAAAATTTTCACGACAGGATTTCGAATTTAAAAAAGTCGAACATTTTCATGAAGTATTTCGGCTTTAAAAAAGTTGAAAATTTTCATGAAGTATTTCGGATTCAAAAAAGTTGAAAATTTTCACGACAGGATTTCGGCGTTAAAAAAGTTGAAAATTTTCATGAAGTATTTCAGATTCAAAAAAGTTGAAAATTTTCATGAAAAGATTTCGGCTTCAAAAAAGTTGAAAATTTTCATGAAAAGATTTCGGCTTCAAAAAAGTTGAAAATTTTCACGACAGGATTTGGGCTTTAAAAAAGTCGAACATTTTCATGAAGTATTTCAGCTTCAAAAAAGTTGAAAATTTTCATGAAAAGATTTCGGCTTCAAAAAAGTTGAAAATTTTCATGAAAAGATTTCGGCTTTAAAAGAGTTGAAAATTTTCACAACAGGATTTCTACTTTAAAAAATTCGAACATTTTCATGAAGTATTTCGGCTTTAAAAAAGTTGAAAATTTTCATGAAGTATTTGGGCTTCAAAAAAGTCGAACATTTTCATGAAGTATTTCGGCTTTAAAAAAGTCGAAAATTTTCATGAAGTATTTCAGCTTCAAAAAAGTTGAAAATTTTCATGAAAAGATTTCGGCTTCAAAAAAGTTGAAAATTTTCATGAAAAGATTTCGGCTTCAAAAAAGTTGAAAATTTTCATGAAAAGATTTCGGCTTCAAAAAAGTTGAAAATTTTCACGACAGGATTTCGGCTTTAAAAAAGTCGAACATTTTCATGAAGTATTTCAGCTTCAAAAAAGTTGAAAATTTTCATGAAAAGATTTCGGCTTCAAAAAAGTTGAAAATTTTCATGAAAAGATTTCGGCTTCAAAAGAGTTGAAAATTTTCACGACAGGATTTCGACATTAAAAAAGTCGAACATTTTCATGAAGTATTTCGGCTTTAAAAAAGTTGAAAATTTTCATGAAGTATTTCAGCTTCAAAAAAGTTGAACATTTTCATGAAAAGATTTCGGCTTCAAAAAAGTTGAAAATTTTCATGAAAAGATTTCGGCTTCAAAAGAGTTGAAAATTTTCACGACAGGATTTCGACTTTAAAAAAGTCGAACATTTTCATGAAGTATTTCGGCTTTAAAAAAGTTGAAAATTTTCATGAAGTATTTCGGATTCAAAAAAGTTGAAAATTTTCACGACAGGATTTCGGCGTTAAAAAAGTTGAAAATTTTCATGAAGTATTTCAGATTCAAAAAAGTTGAAAATTTTCATGAAAAGATTTCGGCTTCAAAAAAGTTGAAAATTTTCATGAAAAGATTTCGGCTTCAAAAAAGTTGAAAATTTTCACGACAGGATTTGGGCTTTAAAAAATTCGAACATTTTCATGAAGTATTTCAACTTCAAAAAAGTTGAAAATTTTCATGAAAAGATTTCGGCTTCAAAAAAGTTGAAAATTTTCATGAAAAGATTTCGGCTTTAAAAGAGTTGAAATATTTCACGACAGGATTTCTACTTTAAAAAAGTCGAACATTTTCATGAAGTATTTCGGCTTTAAAAAAGTTGAAAATTTTCATGAAGTATTTCGGCTTCAAAAAAGTTGAAAATTTTCACAACAGGATTTCGGCGTTAAAAAAGTCGAACATTTTCATGAAGTATTTCAGATTCAAAAAAGTTGAAAATTTTCATGAAAAGATTTCGGCTTCAAAAAAGTTGCAAATTTTCATGAAAAGATTTCGGCTTCAAAAAAGTTGAAAATTTTCATGAAAAGATTTCGGCTTCAAAAACGTTGAAAATTTTCACGACAGGATTTCGGCTTTAGAAATGTCGAACATTTTCATGAAGTATTTCAGCTTCAAAAAAGTTGAAAATTTTCATGAAAAGATTTCGGCTTCAAAAAAGTTGAAAATTTTCATGAAAAGATTTCGGCTTCAAAAAAGTTGAAAATTTTCACGACAGAATTTCGGCTTTAAAAAAGTCGAACATTTTCATGAAGTATTTCGGCTTGAAAAAATTTCAAAAATTTTCATGAAGTATTTCGGATTCAAAAAAGTCGAACATTTTCACGACAGGATTTCGGCGTTAGAAAAGTCGAACATTTTCATGAAGTATTTCGGCTTCAAAAAAGTTGAAAATTTTCAAGACAAGATTTCGGCTACAAAAAAGTTGAAAATTTTCACGACAGGATTTCGGCGTTAAAAAAGCTGAAAATTTTCATGAAGTATTTCAGATTCAAAAAAGTTGAAAATTTTCATGAAAAGATTTCGGCTTCAAAAAAGTAGAAAATTTTCATGAAAAGATTTCGGCTTCAAAAAAGTTGAAAATTTTCACGACAGGATTTGGGCTTTAAAAAAGTCGAACATTTTCATGAAGTATTTCAGCTTCAAAAAAGTTGAAAATTTTGATGAAAAGATTTCGGCTTCAAAAAAGTTGAAAATTTTCATGAAAAGATTTCGGCTTTAAAAGAGTTGAAAATTTTCACGACAGGATTTCTACTTTAAAAAAGTCGAACATTTTCATGAAGTATTTCGGCTTTAAAAAAGTCGAACATTTTCATGAAGTATTTCAGATTCAAAAAAGTTGAAAATTTCATGAAAAGATTTCGGCTTCAAAAAAGTTGCAAATTTTCATGAAAAGATTTCGGCTTCAAAAAAGTTGAAAATTTTCATGAAAAGATTTCGGCTTCAAAAAAGTTGAAAATTTTCACGACAGGATTTCGGCTTTAAAAATGTCGAACATTTTCATGAAGTATTTCAGCTTCAAAAAAGTTGAAAATTTTCATGAAAAGATTTCGGCTTCAAAAAAGTTGAAAATTTTCATGAAAAGATTTCGGCTTCAAAAAAGTTGAAAATTTTCACGACAGAATTTCGGCTTTAAAAAAGTCGAACATTTTCATGAAGTATTTCGGCTTCAAAAAATTTCAAAAATTTTCATGAAGTATTTCGGATTCAAAAAAGTCCAACATTTTCACGACAGGATTTCGGCGTTAAAAAAGTCGAACATTTTCATGAAGTATTTCGGCTTCAAAAAATTTCAAAAATTTTCATGAAGTATTTCGGATTCAAAAAAGTCGAACATTTTCACGACAGGATTTCGGCGTTAAAAAAGTCGAACATTTTCATGAAGTATTTCAGCTTCAAAAAAGTTGAAAATTTTCATGAAAAGATTTCGGCTTCAAAAAAGTTGAAAATTTTCATGAAAAGATTTCGGCTTCAAAAAAGTTGAAAATTTTCACGACAGGATTTCGGCTTTAAAAAAGTCGAACATTTTCATGAAGTATTTGGGCTTCAAAAAAGTTGAAAATTTTCACGAAAGGATTTCGACTTTAAAAAAGTCGAACATTTTCATGAAGTATTTCGGCTTCAAAAAGGTTGAAAATTTTCACGACAGGATTTCGGCTTTAAAAAAGTCGATCATTTTCATGAAGTATTTCGGCTTCAAAAAAGTTGAACATTTTCATGAAGTATTTGGGCTTCAAAAAAGTTGAAAATTTTCACGACAGGATTTCGGCTTTAAAAAAGTCGAAAATTTTCATGAAGTATTTCAGCTTCAAAAAAGTTGAAAATTTTCATGAAAAGATTTCGGCTTCAAAAAAGTTGAAAATTTTCATGAAAAGATTTCGGCTTCAAAAGAGTTGAAAATTTTCACGACAGGATTTCGACATTAAAAAAGTCGAACATTTTCATGAAGTATTTCGGCTTTAAAAAAGTTGAAAATTTTCATGAAGTATTTCAGCTTCAAAAAGTTGAACATTTTCATGAAAAGATTTCGGCTTCAAAAAAGTTGAAAATTTTCATGAAAAGATTTCGGCTTCAAAAGAGTTGAAAATTTTCACGACAGGATTTCGACTTTAAAAAAGTCGAACATTTTCATGAAGTATTTCGGCTTTAAAAAAGTTGAAAATTTTCATGAAGTATTTCGGATTCAAAAAAGTTGAAAATTTTCACGACAGGATTTCGGCGTTAAAAAAGTTGAAAATTTTCATGAAGTATTTCAGATTCAAAAAAGTTGAAAATTTTCATGAAAAGATTTCGGCTTCAAAAAAGTTGAAAATTTTCATGAAAAGATTTCGGCTTCAAAAAAGTTGAAAATTTTCACGACAGGATTTGGGCTTTAAAAAAGTCGAACATTTTCATGAAGTATTTCAGCTTCAAAAAAGTTGAAAATTTTCATGAAAAGATTTCGGCTTCAAAAAAGTTGAAAATTTTCATGAAAAGATTTCGGCTTTAAAAGAGTTGAAAATTTTCACAACAGGATTTCTACTTTAAAAAATTCGAACATTTTCATGAAGTATTTCGGCTTTAAAAAAGTTGAAAATTTTCATGAAGTATTTCGGCTTCAAAAAAGTTGAAAATTTTCATGAAGTATTTCGGCTTCAAAAAAGTTGAAAATTTTCACAACAGGATTTCGGCGTTAAAAAAGTCGAACATTTTCATGAAGTATTTCAGATTCAAAAAAGTTGAAAATTTCATGAAAAGATTTCGGCTTCAAAAAAGTTGCAAATTTTCATGAAAAGATTTCGGCTTCAAAAAAGTTGAAAATTTTCACGACAGGATTTCGGCTTTAAAAAAGTCGAACATTTTCATGAAGTATTTCAGCTTCAAAAAAGTTGAAAATTTTCATGAAAAGATTTCGGCTTCAAAAAAGTTGAAAATTTTCATGAAGTATTTCAGATTCAAAAAAGTTGAAAATTTTCACGACAGGATTTCGACATTAAAAAAGTCGAACATTTTCATGAAGTATTTCGGCTTTAAAAAAGTTGAAAATTTTCATGAAGTATTTCAGCTTCAAAAAAGTTGAACATTTTCATGAAAAGATTTCGGCTTCAAAAAAGTTGAAAAGAAAGAGTTGAAAATTTTCACGATAGGATTTCGACTTTAAAAAAGTCGAACATTTTCATGAAGTATTTCGGCTTTAAAAAAGTTGAAAATTTTCATGAAGTATTTCGGATTCAAAAAAGTTGAAAATTTTCACGACAGGATTTCGGCGTTAAAAAAGTTGAAAATTTTCATGAAGTATTTCAGATTCAAAAAAGTTGAAAATTTTCATGAAAAGATTTCGGCTTCAAAAAAGTTGAAAATTTTCATGAAAAGATTTCGGCTTCAAAAAAGTTGAAAATTTTCACGACAGGATTTCGGCTTTAAAAATGTCGAACATTTTCATGAAGTATTTCAGCTTCAAAAAAGTTGAAAATTTTCATGAAAAGATTTCGGCTTCAAAAAAGTTGAAAATTTTCATGAAAAGATTTCGGCTTCAAAAAAATTGAAAATTTTCACGACAGAATTTCGCCTTTAAAAAAGTCGAACATTTTCATGAAGTATTTCGGCTTCAAAAAATTTCAAAAATTTTCATGAAGTATTTCGGATTCAAAAAAGTCGAACATTTTCACGACAGGATTTCGGCGTTAAAAAAGTCGAACATTTTCATGAAGTATTTCAGCTTCAAAAAAGTTGAAAATTTTCATGAAAAGATTTCGGCTTCAAAAAAGTTGAAAATTTTCATGAAAAGATTTCGGCTTCAAAAAAGTTGAAAATTTTCACGACAGGATTTCGGCTTTAAAAAAGTCGAACATTTTCATGAAGTATTTCGGCTTCAAAAAAGTTGAAAATTTTCAAGACAAGATTTCGGCTACAAAAAAGTTGAAAATTTTCACGACAGGATTTCGGCTTTAAAAAAGTCTAAAATTTTCATGAAGTATTTCAGCTTCAAAAAAGTTGAAAATTTTCATGAAAAGATTTCGGCTTCAAAAGAGTTGAAAATTTTCACGACAGGATTTCGACTTTAAAAAAGTCGAACATTTTCATGAAGTATTTCGGCTTTAAAAAAGTTGAAAATTTTCATGAAGTATTTCGGATTCAAAAAAGTTGAAAATTTTCACGACAGGATTTCGGCTTCAAAAAAGTTGAAAATTTTCATGAAGTATTTCAGATTCAAAAAAGTTGAAAATTTTCACGACAGGATTTCGACATTAAAAAAGTCGAACATTTTCATGAAGTATTTCGGCTTTAAAAAAGTTGAAAATTTTCATGAAGTATTTCAGCTTCAAAAAAGTTGAAAATTTTCATGAAAAGATTTCGGCTTCAAAAAAGTTGAAAATTTTCATGAAAAGATTTCGGCTTCAAAAGAGTTGAAAATTTTCACGATAGGATTTCGACTTTAAAAAAGTCGAACATTTTCATGAAGTATTTCGGCTTTAAAAAAGTTGAAAATTTTCATGAAGTATTTCGGATTCAAAAAAGTTGAACATTTTCACGACAGGATTTCGGCGTTAAAAAAGTTGAAAATTTTCATGAAGTATTTCAGATTCAAAAAAGTTGAAAATTTTCATGAAAAGATTTCGGCTTCAAAAAAGTTGAAAATTTTCATGAAAAGATTTCGGCTTCAAAAAAGTTGAAAATTTTCACGACAGGATTTGGGCTTTAAAAAAGTCGAACATTTTCATGAAGTATTTCAGCTTCAAAAAAGTTGAAAATTTTCATGAAAAGATTTCGGCTTCAAAAAAGTTGAAAATTTTCATGAAAAGATTTCGGCTTTAAAAGAGTTGAAAATTTTCACAACAGGATTTCTACTTTAAAAAATTCGAACATTTTCATGAAGTATTTCGGCTTTAAAAAAGTTGAAAATTTTCATGAAGTATTTCGGCTTCAAAAAAGTTGAAAATTTTCATGAAGTATTTCGGCTTCAAAAAAGTTGAACATTTTCACAACAGGATTTCGGCGTTAAAAAAGTCGAACATTTTCATGAAGTATTTCAGATTCAAAAAAGTTGAAAATTTCATGAAAAGATTTCGGCTTCAAAAAAGTTGCAAATTTTCATGAAAAGATTTCGGCTTCAAAAAAGTTGAAAATTTTCACGACAGGATTTCGGCTTTAAAAATGTCGAACATTTTCATGAAGTATTTCAGCTTCAAAAAAGTTGAAAATTTTCATGAAAAGATTTCGGCTTCAAAAAAGTTGAAAATTTTCATGAAAAGATTTCGGCTTCAAAAAAATTGAAAATTTTCACGACAGAATTTCGCCTTTAAAAAAGTCGAACATTTTCATGAAGTATTTCGGCTTCAAAAAATTTCAAAAATTTTCATGAAGTATTTCGGATTCAAAAAAGTCGAACATTTTCACGACAGGATTTCGGCGTTAAAAAAGTCGAACATTTTCATGAAGTATTTCAGCTTCAAAAAAGTTGAAAATTTTCATGAAAAGATTTCGGCTTCAAAAAAGTTGAAAATTTTCATGAAAAGATTTCGGCTTCAAAAAAGTTGAAAATTTTCACGACAGGATTTCGGCTTTAAAAAAGTCGAACATTTTCATGAAGTATTTCGGCTTCAAAAAAGTTGAAAATTTTCAAGACAAGATTTCGGCTACAAAAAAGTTGAAAATTTTCACGACAGGATTTCGGCTTTAAAAAAGTCTAAAATTTTCATGAAGTATTTCAGCTTCAAAAAAGTTGAAAATTTTCATGAAAAGATTTCGGCTTCAAAAGAGTTGAAAATTTTCACGACAGGATTTCGACTTTAAAAAAGTCGAACATTTTCATGAAGTATTTCGGCTTTAAAAAAGTTGAAAATTTTCATGAAGTATTTCGGATTCAAAAAAGTTGAAAATTTTCACGACAGGATTTCGGCGTTAAAAAAGTTGAAAATTTTCATGAAGTATTTCAGATTCAAAAAAGTTGAAAATTTTCATGAAAAGATTTCGGCTTCAAAAAAGTTGAAAATTTTCACGAAAGGATTTCGGCTTTAAAAAAGTCGAACATTTTCATGAAGTATTTCGGCTTCAAAAAGGTTGAAAATTTTCACGACAGGATTTCGGCTTTAAAAAAGTCGAACATTTTCATGAAGTATTTCGGCTTCAAAAAAGTTGAACATTTTCATGAAGTATTTGGGCTTCAAAAAAGTTGAAAATTTTCACGACAGGATTTCGGCTTTAAAAAAGTCGAAAATTTTCATGAAGTATTTCAGCTTCAAAAAAGTTGAAAATTTTCATGAAAAGATTTCGGCTTCAAAAAAGTTGAAAATTTTCATGAAAAGATTTCGGCTTCAAAAAAGTTGAAAATTTTCATGAAAAGATTTCGGCTTCAAAAAAGTTGAAAATTTTCATGAAAAGATTTCGGCTTCAAAAAAGTTGAAAATTTTCACGACAGGATTTCGGCTTTAAAAAAGTCGAACATTTTCATGAAGTATTTCAGCTTCAAAAAAGTTGAAAATTTTCATGAAAAGATTTCGGCTTCAAAAAAGTTGAAAATTTTCATGAAAAGATTTCGGCTTCAAAAGAGTTGAAAATTTTCACGACAGGATTTCGACATTAAAAAAGTCGAACATTTTCATGAAGTATTTCGGCTTTAAAAAAGTTGAAAATTTTCATGAAGTATTTCAGCTTCAAAAAAGTTGAAAATTTTCATGAAAAGATTTCGGCTTCAAAAAAGTTGAAAATTTTCATGAAAAGATTTCGGCTTCAAAAAAGTTGAAAATTTTCACGACAGGATTTCGGCTTCAAAAAAGTTGAAAATTTTCATGAAAAGATTTCGGCTTCAAAAAAGTTGAAAATTTTCATGAAAAGATTTCGGCTTCAAAAAAGTTGAAAATTTTCATGAAAAGATTTCGGCTTCAAAAAAGTTGAAAATTTTCACGACAGGATTTCGGCTTTAAAAAAGTCGAACATTTTCATGAAGTATTTCAGCTTCAAAAAAGTTGAAAATTTTCATGAAAAGATTTCGGCTTCAAAAAAGTTGAAAATTTTCATGAAAAGATTTCGGCTTCAAAAGAGTTGAACATTTTCACGACAGGATTTCGACTTTAAAAAAGTCGAACATTTTCATGAAGTATTTCGGCTTTAAAAAAGTTGAAAATTTTCATGAAGTATTTCGGATTCAAAAAAGTTGAAAATTTTCACGACAGGATTTCGGCGTTAAAAAAGTTGAAAATTTTCATGAAGTATTTCAGATTCAAAAAAGTTGAAAATTTTCATGAAAAGATTTCGGCTTCAAAAAAGTTGAAAATTTTCATGAAAAGATTTCGGCTTCAAAAAAGTTGAAAATTTTCACGACAGGATTTGGGCTTTAAAAAAGTCGAACATTTTCATGAAGTATTTCAGCTTCAAAAAAGTTGAAAATTTTCATGAAAAGATTTCGGCTTCAAAAAAGTTGAAAATTTTCATGAAAAGATTTCGGCTTTAAAAGAGTTGAAAATTTTCACGACAGGATTTCTACTTTAAAAAAGTTGAAAATTTTCACGAAAGGATTTCGGCTTTAAAAAAGTCGAACATTTTCATGCAGTATTTCGGCTTCAAAAAGGTTGAAAATTTTCTCGACAGGATTTCGGCTTTAAAAAAGTCGAACATTTTCATGAAGTATTTCGGCTTCAAAAAAGTTGAACATTTTCATGAAGTATTTGGGCTTAAAAAAAGTTGAAAATTTTCACGACAGGATTTCGGCTTTAAAAAAGTCGAAAATTTTCATGAAGTATTTCAGCTTCAAAAAAGTTGAAAATTTTCATGAAAAGATTTCGGCTTCAAAAAAGTTGAAAATTTTCATGAAAAGATTTCGGCTTCAAAAAAGTTGAAAATTTTCATGAAAAGATTTCGGCTTCAAAAAAGTTGAAAATTTTCATGAAAAGATTTCGGCTTCAAAAAAGTTGAAAATTTTCACGACAGGATTTCGGCTTTAAAAAAGTCGAACATTTTCATGAAGTATTTCAGCTTCAAAAAAGTTGAAAATTTTCATGAAAAGATTTCGGCTTCAAAAAAGTTGAAAATTTTCATGAAAAGATTTCGGCTTCAAAAGAGTTGAAAATTTTCACGACAGGATTTCGACATTAAAAAAGTCGAACATTTTCATGAAGTATTTCGGCTTTAAAAAAGTTGAAAATTTTCATGAAGTATTTCAGCTTCAAAAAAGTTGAAAATTTTCATGAAAAGATTTCGGCTTCAAAAAAGTTGAAAATTTTCATGAAAAGATTTCGGCTTCAAAAGAGTTGAAAATTTTCACGACAGGATTTCGACTTTAAAAAAGTCGAATATTTTCATGAAGTATTTGGGCTTCAAAAAAGTTGAAAATTTTCACGAAAGGATTTCGGCTTTAAAAAAGTCGAACATTTTCATGAAGTATTTCGGCTTCAAAAAGGTTGAAAATTTTCACGACAGGATTTCGGCTTTAAAAAAGTCGAACATTTTCATGAAGTATTTCGGCTTCAAAAAAGTTGAACATTTTCATGAAGTATTTGGGCTTCAAAAAAGTTGAAAATTTTCACGACAGGATTTCGGCTTTAAAAAAGTCGAACATTTTTATGAAGTATTTCGGCTTTAAAAAAGTTGAAAATTTTCATGAAGTATTTCGGATTCAAAAAAGTTGAAAATTTTCACGACAGGATTTCGGCGTTAAAAAAGTTGAAAATTTTCATGAAGTATTTCAGATTCAAAAAAGTTGAAAATTTTCATGAAAAGATTTCGGCTTCAAAAAAGTTGAAAATTTTCACGAAAGGATTTCGGCTTTAAAAAAGTCGAACATTTTCATGAAGTATTTCGGCTTCAAAAAGGTTGAAAATTTTCACGACAGGATTTCGGCTTTAAAAAAGTCGAACATTTTCATGAAGTATTTCGGCTTCAAAAAAGTTGAACATTTTCATGAAGTATTTGGGCTTCAAAAAAGTTGAAAATTTTCACGACAGGATTTCGGCTTTAAAAAAGTCGAAAATTTTCATGAAGTATTTCAGCTTCAAAAAAGTTGAAAATTTTCATGAAAAGATTTCGGCTTCAAAAAAGTTGAAAATTTTCATGAAAAGATTTCGGCTTCAAAAAAGTTGAAAATTTTCATGAAAAGATTTCGGCTTCAAAAAAGTTGAAAATTTTCATGAAAAGATTTCGGCTTCAAAAAAGTTGAAAATTTTCACGACAGGATTTCGGCTTTAAAAAAGTCGAACATTTTCATGAAGTATTTCAGCTTCAAAAAAGTTGAAAATTTTCATGAAAAGATTTCGGCTTCAAAAAAGTTGAAAATTTTCATGAAAAGATTTCGGCTTCAAAAGAGTTGAAAATTTTCACGACAGGATTTCGACATTAAAAAAGTCGAACATTTTCATGAAGTATTTCGGCTTTAAAAAAGTTGAAAATTTTCATGAAGTATTTCAGCTTCAAAAAAGTTGAAAATTTTCATGAAAAGATTTCGGCTTCAAAAAAGTTGAAAATTTTCATGAAAAGATTTCGGCTTCAAAAAAGTTGAAAATTTTCACGACAGGATTTCGGCTTCAAAAAAGTTGAAAATTTTCATGAAAAGATTTCGGCTTCAAAAAAGTTGAAAATTTTCATGAAAAGATTTCGGCTTCAAAAAAGTTGAAAATTTTCATGAAAAGATTTCGGCTTCAAAAAAGTTGAAAATTTTCACGACAGGATTTCGGCTTTAAAAAAGTCGAACATTTTCATGAAGTATTTCAGCTTCAAAAAAGTTGAAAATTTTCATGAAAAGATTTCGGCTTCAAAAAAGTTGAAAATTTTCATGAAAAGATTTCGGCTTCAAAAGAGTTGAACATTTTCACGACAGGATTTCGACTTTAAAAAAGTCGAACATTTTCATGAAGTATTTCGGCTTTAAAAAAGTTGAAAATTTTCATGAAGTATTTCGGATTCAAAAAAGTTGAAAATTTTCACGACAGGATTTCGGCGTTAAAAAAGTTGAAAATTTTCATGAAGTATTTCAGATTCAAAAAAGTTGAAAATTTTCATGAAAAGATTTCGGCTTCAAAAAAGTTGAAAATTTTCATGAAAAGATTTCGGCTTCAAAAAAGTTGAAAATTTTCACGACAGGATTTGGGCTTTAAAAAAGTCGAACATTTTCATGAAGTATTTCAGCTTCAAAAAAGTTGAAAATTTTCATGAAAAGATTTCGGCTTCAAAAAAGTTGAAAATTTTCATGAAAAGATTTCGGCTTTAAAAGAGTTGAAAATTTTCACGACAGGATTTCTACTTTAAAAAAGTTGAAAATTTTCACGAAAGGATTTCGGCTTTAAAAAAGTCGAACATTTTCATGCAGTATTTCGGCTTCAAAAAGGTTGAAAATTTTCTCGACAGGATTTCGGCTTTAAAAAAGTCGAACATTTTCATGAAGTATTTCGGCTTCAAAAAAGTTGAACATTTTCATGAAGTATTTGGGCTTAAAAAAAGTTGAAAATTTTCACGACAGGATTTCGGCTTTAAAAAAGTCGAAAATTTTCATGAAGTATTTCAGCTTCAAAAAAGTTGAAAATTTTCATGAAAAGATTTCGGCTTCAAAAAAGTTGAAAATTTTCATGAAAAGATTTCGGCTTCAAAAAAGTTGAAAATTTTCATGAAAAGATTTCGGCTTCAAAAAAGTTGAAAATTTTCATGAAAAGATTTCGGCTTCAAAAAAGTTGAAAATTTTCACGACAGGATTTCGGCTTTAAAAAAGTCGAACATTTTCATGAAGTATTTCAGCTTCAAAAAAGTTGAAAATTTTCATGAAAAGATTTCGGCTTCAAAAAAGTTGAAAATTTTCATGAAAAGATTTCGGCTTCAAAAGAGTTGAAAATTTTCACGACAGGATTTCGACATTAAAAAAGTCGAACATTTTCATGAAGTATTTCGGCTTTAAAAAAGTTGAAAATTTTCATGAAGTATTTCAGCTTCAAAAAAGTTGAAAATTTTCATGAAAAGATTTCGGCTTCAAAAAAGTTGAAAATTTTCATGAAAAGATTTCGGCTTCAAAAGAGTTGAAAATTTTCACGACAGGATTTCGACTTTAAAAAAGTCGAATATTTTCATGAAGTATTTGGGCTTCAAAAAAGTTGAAAATTTTCACGAAAGGATTTCGGCTTTAAAAAAGTCGAACATTTTCATGAAGTATTTCGGCTTCAAAAAGGTTGAAAATTTTCACGACAGGATTTCGGCTTTAAAAAAGTCGAACATTTTCATGAAGTATTTCGGCTTCAAAAAAGTTGAACATTTTCATGAAGTATTTGGGCTTCAAAAAAGTTGAAAATTTTCACGACAGGATTTCGGCTTTAAAAAAGTCGAAAATTTTCATGAAGTATTTCAGCTTCAAAAAAGTTGAAAATTTTCATGAAAAGATTTCGGCTTCAAAAAAGTTGAAAATTTTCATGAAAAGATTTCGGCTTCAAAAAAGTTGAAAATTTTCATGAAAAGATTTCGGCTTCAAAAAAGTTGAAAATTTTCATGAAAAGATTTCGGCTTCAAAAAAGTTGAAAATTTTCACGACAGGATTTCGGCGTTAAAAAAGTCGAACATTTTCATGAAGTATTTCAGATTCAAAAAAGTTGAAAATTTCATGAAAAGATTTCGGCTTCAAAAAAGTTGTAAATTTTCATGAAAAGATTTCGGCTTCAAAAAAGTTGAAAATTTTCATGAAAAGATTTCGGCTTCAAAAAAGTTGAAAATTTTCACGACAGGATTTCGGCTTTAAAAATGTCGAACATTTTCATGAAGTATTTCAGCTTCAAAAAAGTTGAAAATTTTCATGAAAAGATTTCGGCTTCAAAAAAGTTGAAAATTTTCATGAAAAGATTTTGGCTTCAAAAAAGTTGAAAATTTTCACGACAGAATTTCGGCTTTAAAAAAGTCGAACATGTTCATGAAGTATTTCGGCTTCAAAAAATTTCAAAAATTTTCATGAAGTATTTCGGATTCAAAAAAGTCGAACATTTTCACGACAGGATTTCGGCGTTAAAAAAGTCGAACATTTTCATGAAGTATTTCAGCTTCAAAAAAGTTGAAAATTTTCATGAAAAGATTTCGGCTTCAAAAAAGTTGAAAATTTTCATGAAAAGATTTCGGCTTCAAAAAAGTTGAAAATTTTCACGACAGGATTTCGGCTTTAAAAAAGTCGAATATTTTCATGAAGTATTTGGGCTTCAAAAAAGTTGAAAATTTTCACGAAAGGATTTCGGCTTTAAAAAAGTCGAACATTTTCATGAAGTATTTCGGCTTCAAAAAGGTTGAAAATTTTCACGACAGGATTTCGGCTTTAAAAAAGTCGAACATTTTCATGAAGTATTTCGGCTTCAAAAAAGTTGAACATTTTCATGAAGTATTTGGGCTTCAAAAAAGTTGAAAATTTTCACGACAGGATTTCGGCTTTAAAAAAGTCGAAAATTTTCATGATGTATTTCAGCTTCAAAAAAGTTGAAAATTTTCATGAAAAGATTTCGGCTTCAAAAAAGTTGAAAATTTTCATGAAAAGATTTCGGCTTCAAAAAAGTTGAAAATTTTCATGAAAAGATTTCGGCTTCAAAAAAGTTGAAAATTTTCACGACAGGATTTCGGCTTTAAAAAAGTCGAACATTTTCATGAAGTATTTCAGCTTCAAAAAAGTTGAAAATTTTCATGAAAAGATTTCGGCTTCAAAAAAGTTGAAAATTTTCATGAAAAGATTTCGGCTTCAAAAGAGTTGAAAATTTTCACGACAGGATTTCAACATTAAAAAAGTCGAACATTTTCATGAAGTATTTCGGCTTTAAAAAAGTTGAAAATTTTCATGAAGTATTTCAGCTTCAAAAAAGTTGAAAATTTTCATGAAAAGATTTCGGCTTCAAAAAAGTTGAAAATTTTCATGAAAAGATTTCGGCTTCAAAAGAGTTGAAAATTTTCACGACAGGATTTCGACTTTAAAAAAGTCGAACATTTTCATGAAGTATTTCGGCTTTAAAAAAGTTGAAAATTTTCATGAAGTATTTCGGATTCAAAAAAGTTGAAAATTTTCACGACAGGATTTCGGCGTTAAAAAAGTTGAAAATTTTCATGAAGTATTTCAGATTCAAAAAAGTTGAAAATTTTCATGAAAAGATTTCGGCTTCAAAAAAGTTGAAAATTTTCATGAAAAGATTTCGGCTTCAAAAAAGTTGAAAATTTTCACGACAGGATTTGGGCTTTAAAAAAGTCGAACATTTTCATGAAGTATTTCAGCTTCAAAAAAGTTGAAAATTTTCATGAAAAGATTTCGGCTTCAAAAAAGTTGAAAATTTTCATGAAAAGATTTCGGCTTTAAAAGAGTTGAAAATTTTCACGACAGGATTTCTACTTTAAAAAAGTCGAACATTTTCATGAAGTATTTCGGCTTTAAAAAAGTTGAAAATTTTCATGAAGTATTTCGGCTTCAAAAAAGTTGAAAATTTTCATGAAGTATTTCGGCTTCAAAAAAGTTGAAAATTTTCACAACAGGATTTCGGCGTTAAAAAAGTCGAACATTTTCATGAAGCATTTCAGATTCAAAAAAGTTGAAAATTTCATGAAAAGATTTCGGCTTCAAAAAAGTTGCAAATTTTCATGAAAAGATTTCGGCTTCAAAAAAGTTGAAAATTTTCACGACAGAATTTCGGCTTTAAAAATGTCGAACATTTTCATGAAGTATTTCAGCTTCAAAAAAGTTGAAAATTTTCATGAAAAGATTTCGGCTTCAAAAAAGTTGAAAATTTTCATGAAAAGATTTCGGCTTCAAAAAAGTTGAAAATTTTCACGACAGGATTTCGGCTTTAAAAAAGTCGAATATTTTCATGAAGTATTTGGGCTTCAAAAAAGTTGAAAATTTTCACGAAAGGATTTCGGCTTTAAAAAAGTCGAACATTTTCATGAAGTATTTCGGCTTCAAAAAGGTTGAAAATTTTCACGACAGGATTTCGGCTTTAAAAAAGTCGAACATTTTCATGAAGTATTTCGGCTTCAAAAAAGTTGAACATTTTCATGAAGTATTTGGGCTTCAAAAAAGTTGAAAATTTTCACGACAGGATTTCGGCTTTAAAAAAGTCGAAAATTTTCATGAAGTATTTCAGCTTCAAAAAAGTTGAAAATTTTCATGAAAAGATTTCGGCTTCAAAAAAGTTGAAAATTTTCATGAAAAGATTTCGGCTTCAAAAAAGTTGAAAATTTTCATGAAAAGATTTCGGCTTCAAAAAAGTTGAAAATTTTCATGAAAAGATTTCGGCTTCAAAAAAGTTGAAAATTTTCACGACAGGATTTCGGCGTTAAAAAAGTCGAACATTTTCATGAAGTATTTCAGATTCAAAAAAGTTGAAAATTTCATGAAAAGATTTCGGCTTCAAAAAAGTTGTAAATTTTCATGAAAAGATTTCGGCTTCAAAAAAGTTGAAAATTTTCATGAAAAGATTTCGGCTTCAAAAAAGTTGAAAATTTTCACGACAGGATTTCGGCTTTAAAAATGTCGAACATTTTCATGAAGTATTTCAGCTTCAAAAAAGTTGAAAATTTTCATGAAAAGATTTCGGCTTCAAAAAAGTTGAAAATTTTCATGAAAAGATTTCGGCTTCAAAAAAGTTGAAAATTTTCACGACAGAATTTCGGCTTTAAAAAAGTCGAACATTTTCATGAAGTATTTCGGCTTCAAAAAATTTCAAAAATTTTCATGAAGTATTTCGGATTCAAAAAAGTCGAACATTTTCACGACAGGATTTCGGCGTTAAAAAAGTCGAACATTTTCATGAAGTATTTCAGCTTCAAAAAAGTTGAAAATTTTCATGAAAAGATTTCGGCTTCAAAAAAGTTGAAAATTTTCATGAAAAGATTTCGGCTTCAAAAAAGTTGAAAATTTTCACGACAGGATTTCGGCTTTAAAAAAGTCGAATATTTTCATGAAGTATTTGGGCTTCAAAAAAGTTGAAAATTTTCACGAAAGGATTTCGGCTTTAAAAAAGTCGAACATTTTCATGAAGTATTTCGGCTTCAAAAAGGTTGAAAATTTTCACGACAGGATTTCGGCTTTAAAAAAGTCGAACATTTTCATGAAGTATTTCGGCTTCAAAAAAGTTGAACATTTTCATGAAGTATTTGGGCTTCAAAAAAGTTGAAAATTTTCACGACAGGATTTCGGCTTTAAAAAAGTCGAAAATTTTCATGAAGTATTTCAGCTTCAAAAAAGTTGAAAATTTTCATGAAAAGATTTCGGCTTCAAAAAAGTTGAAAATTTTCATGAAAAGATTTCGGCTTCAAAAAAGTTGAAAATTTTCATGAAAAGATTTCGGCTTCAAAAAAGTTGAAAATTTTCACGACAGGATTTCGGCTTTAAAAAAGTCGAACATTTTCATGAAGTATTTCAGCTTCAAAAAAGTTGAAAATTTTCATGAAAAGATTTCGGCTTCAAAAAAGTTGAAAATTTTCATGAAAAGATTTCGGCTTCAAAAGAGTTGAAAATTTTCACGACAGGATTTCAACATTAAAAAAGTCGAACATTTTCATGAAGTATTTCGGCTTTAAAAAAGTTGAAAATTTTCATGAAGTATTTCAGCTTCAAAAAAGTTGAAAATTTTCATGAAAAGATTTCGGCTTCAAAAAAGTTGAAAATTTTCATGAAAAGATTTCGGCTTCAAAAGAGTTGAAAATTTTCACGACAGGATTTCGACTTTAAAAAAGTCGAACATTTTCATGAAGTATTTCGGCTTTAAAAAAGTTGAAAATTTTCATGAAGTATTTCGGATTCAAAAAAGTTGAAAATTTTCACGACAGGATTTCGGCGTTAAAAAAGTTGAAAATTTTCATGAAGTATTTCAGATTCAAAAAAGTTGAAAATTTTCATGAAAAGATTTCGGCTTCAAAAAAGTTGAAAATTTTCATGAAAAGATTTCGGCTTCAAAAAAGTTGAAAATTTTCACGACAGGATTTGGGCTTTAAAAAAGTCGAACATTTTCATGAAGTATTTCAGCTTCAAAAAAGTTGAAAATTTTCATGAAAAGATTTCGGCTTCAAAAAAGTTGAAAATTTTCATGAAAAGATTTCGGCTTCAAAAAAATTGAAAATTTTCATGACAGAATTTCGCCTTTAAAAAAGTCGAACATTTTCATGAAGTATTTCGGCTTCAAAAAATTTCAAAAATTTTCATGAAGTATTTCGGATTCAAAAAAGTCGAACATTTTCACTACAGGATTTCGGCGTTAAAAAAGTCGAACATTTTCATGAAGTATTTCAGCTTCAAAAAAGTTGCAAATTTTCATGAAAAGATTTCGGCTTCAAAAAAGTTGAAAATTTTCATGAAAAGATTTCGGCTTCAAAAAAGTTGAAAATTTTCACGACAGGATTTCGGCTTTAAAAAAGTCGAACATTGTCATGAAGTATTTCGGCTTCAAAAAAGTTGAAAATTTTCAAGACAAGATTTCGGCTACAAAAAAGTTGAAAATTTTCACGACAGGATTTCGGCTTTAAAAAAGTCTAACATTTTCATGAAGTATTTCAGCTTCAAAAAAGTTGAAAATTTTCATGAAAATATTTCGGCTTCAAAAAAGTTGAAAATTTTCATGAAAAGATTTCGGCTTCAAAAGAGTTGAAAATTTTCACGACAGGATTTCGACTTTAAAAAAGTCGAACATTTTCATGAAGTATTTCGGCTTTAAAAAAGTTGAAAATTTTCATGAAGTATTTCGGATTCAAAAAAGTTGAAAATTTTCACGACAGGATTTCGGCGTTAAAAAAGTTGAAAATTTTCATGAAGTATTTCAGATTCAAAAAAGTTGAAAATTTTCATGAAAAGATTTCGGCTTCAAAAAAGTTGAAAATTTTCATGAAAAGATTTCGGCTTCAAAAAAGTTGAAAATTTTCACGACAGGATTTGGGCTTTAAAAAAGTCGAACATTTTCATGAAGTATTTCAGCTTCAAAAAAGTTGAAAATTTTCATGAAAAGATTTCGGCTTCAAAAAAGTTGAAAATTTTCATGAAAAGATTTCGGCTTTAAAAGAGTTGAAAATTTTCACGAAAGGATTTCTACTTTAAAAAAGTCGAACATTTTCATGAAGTATTTCGGCTTTAAAAAAGTTGAAAATTTTCACAACAGGATTTCGGTGTTAAAAAAGTCGAACATTTTCATGAAGTATTTCAGATTCAAAAAAGTTGAAATTTTCACGAAAGGATTTCGGCTTTAAAAAAGTCGAACATTTTCATGAAGTATTTCGGCTTCAAAAAGGTTGAAAATTTTCACGACAGGATTTCGGCTTTAAAAAAGTCGAACATTTTCATGAAGTATTTCGGCTTCAAAAAAGTTGAACATTTTCATGAAGTATTTGGGCTTCAAAAAAGTTGAAAATTTTCACGACAGGATTTCGGCTTTAAAAAAGTCGAAAATTTTCATGAAGTATTTCAGCTTCAAAAAAGTTGAAAATTTTCATGAAAAGATTTCGGCTTCAAAAAAGTTGAAAATTTTCATGAAAAGATTTCGGCTTCAAAAAAGTTGAAAATTTTCATGAAAAGATTTCGGCTTCAAAAAAGTTGAAAATTTTCACGACAGGATTTCGGCTTTAAAAAAGTCGAACATTTTCATGAAGTATTTCAGCTTCAAAAAAGTTGAAAATTTTCATGAAAAGATTTCGGCTTCAAAAAAGTTGAAAATTTTCATGAAAAGATTTCGGCTTCAAAAGAGTTGAAAATTTTCACGACAGGATTTCAACATTAAAAAAGTCGAACATTTTCATGAAGTATTTCGGCTTTAAAAAAGTTGAAAATTTTCATGAAGTATTTCAGCTTCAAAAAAGTTGAAAATTTTCATGAAAAGATTTCGGCTTCAAAAAAGTTGAAAATTTTCACGACAGGATTTCGACTTTAAAAAAGTCGAACATTTTCATGAAGTATTTCGGCTTTAAAAAAGTTGAAAATTTTCATGAAGTATTTCGGATTCAAAAAAGTTGAAAATTTTCACGACAGGATTTCGGCGTTAAAAAAGTTGAAAATTTTCATGAAGTATTTCAGATTCAAAAAAGTTG
Source organism: Labrus mixtus (assembly GCF_963584025.1). Classification (NCBI taxonomy): domain Eukaryota; kingdom Metazoa; phylum Chordata; class Actinopteri; order Labriformes; family Labridae; genus Labrus; species Labrus mixtus. The sequence continues at coordinate 550,488 of NC_083619.1, forward strand.
AAAATTTTCATGAAAAGATTTCGGCTTCAAAAAAGTTGAAAATTTTCATGAAAAGATTTCGGCTTCAAAAAAGTTGAAAATTTTCACGACAGGATTTGGGCTTTAAAAAAGTCGAACATTTTCATGAAGTATTTCAGCTTCAAAAAAGTTGAAAATTTTCATGAAAAGATTTCGGCTTCAAAAAAGTTGAAAATTTTCATGAAAAGATTTCGGCTTCAAAAAAGTTGAAAATTGTCACGACAGGATTTGGGCTTTAAAAAAGTCGAACATTTTCATGAAGTATTTCAGCTTCAAAAAAGTTGAAAATTTTCAGGACAGGATTTCGGCTTTAAAAAAGTCGAACATTTTCATGAAGTATTTCAGCTTCTAAAAAGTTGAAAATTTTCATGAAAAGATTTCGGATTCAAAAAAGTTGAAAATTTTCATGAAAAGATTTCGGCTTCAAAAAAGTTGAAAATTTTCACGACAGGATTTCAGCTTTAAAAAAGTCGAACATTTTCATGAAGTATTTCGGCTTCAAAAAATTTGAAAATTTTCATGAAGTATTTCGGATTCAAAAAAGTTGAACATTTTCACGACAGGATTTCGGCGTTAAAAAAGTTGAACATTTTCATGAAAAGATTTCGGCTTCAAAAAAGTTGAAAATTTTCATGAAAAGATTTCGGCTTCAAAAAAGTTGAAAATTTTCACGACAGGATTTCGGCTTTAAAAAAGTTGAACATTTTCATGAAGTATTTCGGTTTCAAAAAAGTTGAAAATTTTCACGACAGGATTTCGACTTTAAAAAAGTCAAACATTTTCATGAAGTATTTCGGCTTCAAAAAGGTTGAAAATTTTCACGACAGTATTTCGGCTTCAAAAAAGTTGAATATTTTCATGAAGTATTTGGGCTTCAAAAAAGTTGAAAATTTTCACGACAGGATTTCAGCTTTAAAAAAGTCAAACATTTTCATGAAGTATTTCAGCTTCAAAAAAGTTGATAATTTTCATGAAAAGATTTCGGCTTCAAAAAAGTTGAAAATTTTCATGAAAAGATTTCGGCTTCAAAAAAGTTGAAAATTTTCAAGACAAGATTTCGGCTACAAAAAAGTTGAAAATTTTCACGACAGGATTTCGGCTTTAAAAAAGTCGAAAATTTTCATGAAGTATTTCAGCTTCAAAAAAGTTGAAAATTTTCATGAAAAAATTTCGGCTTCAAAAAAGTTGAAAATTGTCACGACAGGATTTCGGCTTTAAAAAAGTCGAACATTTTCATGAAGTATTTCAGCTTCTAAAAAGTTGAAAATTTTCATGAAAAGATTTCGGATTCAAAAAAGTTGAAAATTTTCATGAAAAGATTTCGGCTTCAAAAAAGTTGAACATTTTCACGACAGGATTTGGGCTTTAAAAAAGTCGAACATTTTCATGAAGTATTTCAGCTTCAAAAAAGTTGAAAATTTTCATGAAAAGATTTCGGCTTCAAAAAAGTTGAAAATTTTCATGAAAAGATTTCGGCTTTAAAAGAGTTGAAAATTTTCACGACAGGATTTCTACTTTAAAAAAGTCGAACATTTTCATGAAGTATTTCGGCTTTAAAAAAGTTGAAAATTTTCATGAAGTATTTCGGCTTCAAAAAAGTTGAAAATTTTCACAACAGGATTTCGGCGTTAAAAAAGTCGAACATTTTCATGAAGTATTTCAGATTCAAAAAAGTTGAAAATTTCATGAAAAGATTTCGGCTTCAAAAAAGTTGAAAATTTTCATGAAAAGATTTCGGCTTCAAAAAAGTTGAAAATTTTCATGAAAAGATTCCGGCTTCAAAAAAGTTGAAAATTTTCACGACAGGATTTCGGCTTTAAAAAAGTCGAACATTTTCATGAAGTATTTGGGCTTCAAAAAAGTTGAAAATTTTCACGACAGGATTTCGGCTTTAAAAAAGTCGAACATTTTCATGAAGTATTTCGGCTTCAAAAAAGTTGAACATTTTCATGAAGTATTTGGGCTTCAAAAAAGTTGAACATTTTCACGACAGGATTTCGGCTTTAAAAAAGTCGAAAATTTTCATGAAGTATTTCAGCTTCAAAAAAGTTGAAAATTTTCATGAAAAGATTTCGGCTTCAAAAAAGTTGAAAATTTTCATGAAAAGATTTCGGCTTCAAAAAAGTTGAAAATTTTCATGAAAAGAATTCGGCTTCAAAAAAGTTGAAAATTTTCACGACAGGATTTCGGTTTTAAAAAAGTCGAACATTTTCATGAAGTATTTCAGCTTCAAAAAAGTTGAAAATTTTCATGAGGTATTTTGTCTTCAAAAAAGTTGAAAATTTTCACGACAGGATTTCGGCGTTAAAAAAGTCGAACATTTTCATGAAGTATTTCAGATTCAAAAAAGTTGAAAATTTTCATGAAAAGATTTCGTCTTCAAAAAAGTTGAAAATTTTCATGAAAAGATTTCGGCTTCAAAAAAGTTGAAAATTTTCATGAAAAGATTTCGTCTTCAAAAAAGTTGAAAATTTTCATGAAAAGATTTCGGCTTCAAAAAAGTTGAAAATTTTCATGAAAAGATTTCGGCTTCAAAAAAGTTGAAAATTTTCACGACAGGATTTCGGCTTTAAAAAAGTCGAACATTTTCATGAAGTATTTCAGCTTCAAAAAAGTTGAAAATTTTCATGAAAAGATTTCGGCTTCAAAAAAGTTGAAAATTTTCATGAAAAGATTTCGGCTTCAAAAAAGTTGAAAATTTTCACGACAGGATTTCGGTTTTAAAAAAGTCGAACATTTTCATGAAGTATTTCAGCTTCAAAAAAGTTGAAAATTTTCATGAGGTATTTTGGCTTCAAAAAAGTTGAACATTTTCACGACAGGATTTCGGCGTTAAAAAAGTCGAACATTTTCATGAAGTATTTCAGATTCAAAAAAGTTGAAAATTTTCATGAAAAGATTTCGGCTTCAAAAAAGTTGAAAATTTTCATGAAAAGATTTCGGATTCAAAAAAGTTGAAAATTTTCATGAAAAGATTTCGGCTTCAAAAAAGTTGAAAATTTTCACGACAGGATTTCGGCTTTAAAAATGTCGAACATTTTCATGAAGTATTTCAGCTTCAAAAAAGTTGAAAATTTTCATGAAAAGATTTCGGCTTCAAAAAAGTTGAAAATTTTCATGAACAGATTTCGGCTTCAAAAAAGGTGAAAATTTTCACGACAGGATTTCGGCTTTAAAAAAGTCGAACATTTTCATGAAGTATTTCGGCTTCAAAAAATTTCAAAAATTTTCATGAAGTATTTCGGATTCAAAAAAGTCGAACATTTTCACGACAGGATTTCGGCGTTAAAAAAGTCGAACATTTTCATGAAGTATTTTAGCTCCAAAAAAGTTGAAAATTTTCATGAAAAGATTTCGGCTTCAAAAAAGTTGAAAATTTTCACGACAGGATTTCGGCTTTAAAAAAATCGAACATTTTCATGAAGTATTTCGGATTCAAAAAAGTTGAAAATTTTCATGAAAAGATTTTGGCTTCAAAAAAGTTGAAAATTATCATGAAAAGATTTCGGCTTCAAAAGAGTTGAAAATTTTCACGACAGGATTTCGACTTTAAAAAAGTCGAACATTTTCATGAAGTATTTCGGCTTTAAAAAAGTTGAAAATTTTCATGAAGTATTTCGAATTCAAAAAAGTTGAAAATTTTCACGACAGGATTTCGGCGTTAAAAAAGTTGAAAATTTTCATGAAGTATTTCAGATTCAAAAAAGTTGAAAATTTTCATGAAAAGATTTCGGCTTCAAAAAAGTTGAAAATTTTCATGAAAAGATTTCGGCTTCAAAAAAGTTGAAAATTTTCATGAAAAGATTTCGGCTTCAAAAAAGTTGAAAATTTTCAAGACAGGATTTCGGCTTTAAAAATGTCGAACATTTTCATGAAGTATTTCAGCTTCAAAAAAGTTGAAAATTTTCATGAAAAGATTTCGGCTTCAAAAAAGTTGAAAATTTTCATGAAAAGATTTCGGCTTCAAAAAAGTTGAAAATTTTCACGACAGGATTTCGGCTTTAAAAAAGTCGAACATTTTCATGAAGTATTTCAGCTTCAAAAAATTTCAAAAATTTTCATGAAGTATTTCGGATTCAAAAAAGTCGAACATTTTCACGACAGGATTTCGGCGTTAAAAAAGTCGAAAATTTTCATGAAGTATTTCGGCTTCAAAAAAGTTGAAAATTTTCATGAAAAGATTTCGGCTTTAAAAAAGTTGAAAATTTTCACGACAGGATTTCGGCTTTAAAAAAGTCGAACATTTTCATGAAGTATTTGGGCTTCAAAAAAGTTGAAAATTTTCACGAAAGGATTTCGGCTTTAAAAAATTCGAACATTTTCATGAAGTATTTCAGATTCAAAAAAGTTGAAAATTTTCATGAAAAGATTTCGGCTTCAAAAAAGTTGAAAATTTTCACGACAGGATTTCGGCTTTAAAAAAGTCGAACATTTTCATGAAGTATTTCAGCTTCAAAAAAGTTGAAAATTTTCATGAAAAGATTTCGGCTTCAAAAAAGTTGAAAATTTTCATGAAAAGATTTCGGCTTCAAAAAAGTTGAAAATTTTCACGACAGGATTTCGGCGTCAAAAAAGTCGAACATTTTCATGAAGTATTTCAGCTTCAAAAAAGTTGAAAATTTTCATGAAAAGATTTCGGCTTCAAAAAAGTTGAAAATTTTCATGAAAAGATTTCGGCTTCAAAAGAGTTGAAAATTTTCACGACAGGATTTCGACTTTAAAAAAGTCGAACATTTTCATGAAGTATTTCGGCTTTAAAAAAGTTGAAAATTTTCATGAAGTATTTCGAATTCAAAAAAGTTGAAAATTTTCACGACAGGATTTCGGCGTTAAAAAAGTTGAAAATTTTCATGAAGTATTTCAGATTCAAAAAAGTTGAAAATTTTCATGAAAAGATTTCTGCTTCAAAAAAGTTGAAAATTTTCATGAAAAGATTTCGGCTTCAAAAAAGTTGAAAATTTTCATGAAAAGATTTCGGCTTCAAAAAAGTTGAAAATTTTCAAGACAGGATTTCGGCTTTAAAAATGTCGAACATTTTCATGAAGTATTTCAGCTTCAAAAAAGTTGAAAATTTTCATGAAAAGATTTCGGCTTCAAAAAAGTTGAAAATTTTCATGAAAAGATTTCGGCTTCAAAAAAGTTGAAAATTTTCACGACAGGATTTCGGCTTTAAAAAAGTCGAACATTTTCATGAAGTATTTCAGCTTCAAAAAATTTCAAAAATTTTCATGAAGTATTTCGGATTCAAAAAAGTCGAACATTTTCACGACAGGATTTCGGCGTTAAAAAAGTCGAAAATTTTCATGAAGTATTTCGGCTTCAAAAAAGTTGAAAATTTTCATGAAAAGATTTCGGCTTTAAAAAAGTTGAAAATTTTCACGACAGGATTTCGGCTTTAAAAAAGTCGAACATTTTCATGAAGTATTTGGGCTTCAAAAAAGTTGAAAATTTTCACGAAAGGATTTCGGCTTTAAAAAAGTCGAACATTTTCATGAAGTATTTCGGCTTCAAAAAGGTTGAAAATTTTCACGACAGGATTTCGGCTTTAAAAAAGTCGAAAATTTTCATGAAGTATTTCGGCTTCAAAAAAGTTGAACATTTTTATGAAGTATTTGGGCTTCAAAAAAGTTGAAAATTTTCACGACAGGATTTCGGCTTTAAAAAATTCGAACATTTTCATGAAGTATTTCAGATTCAAAAAAGTTGAAAATTTTCATGAAAAGATTTCGGCTTTAAAAAAGTTGAAAATTTTCACGACAGGATTTCGGCTTTAAAAAAGTCGAACATTTTCATGAAGTATTTGGGCTTCAAAAAAGTTGAAAATTTTCACGAAAGGATTTCGGCTTTAAAAAATTCGAACATTTTCATGAAGTATTTCAGATTCAAAAAAGTTGAAAATTTTCATGAAAAGATTTCGGCTTCAAAAAAGTTGAAAATTTTCACGACAGGATTTCGGCTTTAAAAAAGTCGAACATTTTCATGAAGTATTTCAGCTTCAAAAAAGTTGAAAATTTTCATGAAAAGATTTCGGCTTCAAAAAAGTTGAAAATTTTCATGAAAAGATTTCGGCTTCAAAAAAGTTGAAAATTTTCACGACAGGATTTCGGCGTCAAAAAAGTCGAACATTTTCATGAAGTATTTCAGCTTCAAAAAAGTTGAAAATTTTCATGAAAAGATTTCGGCTTCAAAAAAGTTGAAAATTTTCATGAAAAGATTTCGGCTTCAAAAGAGTTGAAAATTTTCACGACAGGATTTCGACTTTAAAAAAGTCGAACATTTTCATGAAGTATTTCGGCTTTAAAAAAGTTGAAAATTTTCATGAAGTATTTCGAATTCAAAAAAGTTGAAAATTTTCACGACAGGATTTCGGCGTTAAAAAAGTTGAAAATTTTCATGAAGTATTTCAGATTCAAAAAAGTTGAAAATTTTCATGAAAAGATTTCTGCTTCAAAAAAGTTGAAAATTTTCATGAAAAGATTTCGGCTTCAAAAAAGTTGAAAATTTTCATGAAAAGATTTCGGCTTCAAAAAAGTTGAAAATTGTCAAGACAGGATTTCGGCTTTAAAAATGTCGAACATTTTCATGAAGTATTTCAGCTTCAAAAAAGTTGAAAATTTTCATGAAAAGATTTCGGCTTCAAAAAAGTTGAAAATTTTCATGAAAAGATTTCGGCTTCAAAAAAGTTGAAAATTTTCACGACAGGATTTCGGCTTTAAAAAAGTCGAACATTTTCATGAAGTATTTCAGCTTCAAAAAATTTCAAAAATTTTCATGAAGTATTTCGGATTCAAAAAAGTCGAACATTTTCACGACAGGATTTCGGCGTTAAAAAAGTCGAAAATTTTCATGAAGTATTTCGGCTTCAAAAAAGTTGAAAATTTTCATGAAAAGATTTCGGCTTTAAAAAAGTTGAAAATTTTCACGACAGGATTTCGGCTTTAAAAAAGTCGAACATTTTCATGAAGTATTTGGGCTTCAAAAAAGTTGAAAATTTTCACGAAAGGATTTCGGCTTTAAAAAAGTCGAACATTTTCATGAAGTATTTCGGCTTCAAAAAGGTTGAAAATTTTCACGACAGGATTTCGGCTTTAAAAAAGTCGAAAATTTTCATGAAGTATTTCGGCTTCAAAAAAGTTGAACATTTTTATGAAGTATTTGGGCTTCAAAAAAGTTGAAAATTTTCACGACAGGATTTCGGCTTTAAAAAATTCGAACATTTTCATGAAGTATTTCAGATTCAAAAAAGTTGAAAATTTTCATGAAAAGATTTCGGCTTCAGAAAAGTTGAAAATATTCATGAAAAGATTTCGGCTTCAAAAAAGTTGAAAATTTTCACGACAGGATTTCGGCTTTAAAAAAGTCGAACATTTTCATGAAGTATTTCAGCTTCAAAAAAGTTGAAAATTTTCATGAAAAGATTTCGGCTTCAAAAAAGTTGAAAATTTTCATGAAAAGATTTCGGCTTCAAAAAAGTTGAAAATTTTCACGACAGGATTTCGGCTTTAAAAAGGTCGAACATTTTCATGAAGTATTTCAGCTTCAAAAAAGTTGAAAATTTTCATGAAAAGATTTCGGCTTCAAAAAAGTTGAAAATTTTCATGAAAAGATTTCGGCTTCAAAAAAGTTGAAAATTTTCACGACAGGATTTCGGCGTTAAAAAAGTCGAACATTTTCATGAATTATTTCAGATTCAAAAAAGTTGAAAATTTTCATGAAAAGATTTCGGCTTCAAAAAAGTTGAAAATTTTCATGAAAAGATTTCGGATTCAAAAAAGTTGAAAATGTTCACGAAAAGATTTCGGCTTCAAAAAAGTTGAAAATTTTCACGACAGGATTTCGGCTTTAAAAATGTCGAACATTTTCATGAAGTATTTCAGCTTCAAAAAAGTTGAAAATTTTCATGAAAAGATTTCGGCTTCAAAAGAGTTGAAAATTTTCATGAAAAGATTTCGGCTTCAAAAAAGTTGAAAATTTTCATGAAAAGATTTCGGCTTCAAAAAAGTTGAAAATTTTCACGACAGGATTTCGGCTTTAAAAAAGTCGAACATTTTCATGAAGTATTTGGGCTTCAAAAAAGTTGAAAATTTTCACGAAAAGATTTCGGCTTTAAAAAAGTCGAACATTTTCATGAAGTATTTCGGCTTCAAAAAGGTTGAAAATTTTCACGACAGGATTTCGGCTTTAAAAAAGTCGAACATTTTCATGAAGTATTTCGGCTTCAAAAAAGTTGAACATTTTCATGAAGTATTTGGGCTTCAAAAAAGTTGAATGTTTTCACGACAGGATTTCGGCTTTAAAAAAGTCGAACATTTTCATGAAGTATTTCAGCTTCAAAAAAGTTGAAAATTTTCATGAAAAGATTTCGGCTTCAAAAAAGTTGAAAATTTTCATGAAAAGATTTCGGCTTCAAAAAAGTTGAAAATTTTCACGACAGGATTTCGGCTTTAAAAAAGTTGAACATTTTCATGAAGTATTTGGGCTTCAAAAAAGTTGAAAATTTTCACGACAGGATTTCGGCTTTAAAAAATTCGAACATTTTCATGAAGTATTTCAGATTCAAAAAAGTTGAAAATTTTCATGAAAAGATTTCGGCTTCAAAAAAGTTGAAAATTTTCATGAAAAGATTTCGGCTTCAAAAAAGTTGAAAATTTTCACGACAGGATTTCGGCTTTATAAAAGTCGAACATTTTCATGAAGTATTTCAGCTTCAAAAAAGTTGAAAATTTTCATGAAAAGATTTTGGCTTCAAAAAAGTTGAAAATTTTCACGACAGGATTTCGGCTTTAAAAAAGTCTAACATTTTCATGAAGTATTTCGGCTTCAAAAAGGTTACAAATTTTCATGACAGGATTTCGGCTTTAAAAAAGTCGAACATTTTCATGAAGTATTTCAACTTCAAAAAAGTTGAAAATTTTCATGAAAAGATTTCGGCTTCAAAAAATTTGAAAATTTTCATGAAAAGATTTCGGCTTTAAAAGAGTTGAAAATTTTCACGACAGGATTTCTACTTTAAAAAAGTCGAACATTTTCATGAAGTATTTCGGCTTTAAAAAAGTTGAAAATTTTCATGAGGTATTTCGGCTTCAAAAAAGTTGAAAATTTTCACGACAGGATTTCGGCTTTAAAAAAGTCGAACATTTTCATGAAGTATTTGGGCTTCAAAAAAGTTGGAAATTTTCACGAAAGGATTTCGCCTTTAAAAAAGTCGAACATTTTCATGAAGTATTTCGGCTTCAAAAAGGTTGAAAATTTTCACGACAGGATTTCGGCTTTAAAAAAGTCGAACATTTTCATGAAGTATTTCGGCTTCAAAAAAGTTGAACATTTTCATGAAGTATTTGGGCTTCAAAAAAGTTGAAAATTTTCACGACAGGATTTCGGCTTTAAAAAATTCGAACATTTTCATGAAGTATTTCAGATTCAAAAAAGTTGAAAATTTTCATGAAAAGATTTCGGCTTCAAAAAAGTTGAAAATTTTCATGAAAAGATTTCGGCTTCAAAAAAGTTGAAAATTTTCACGACAGGATTTCGGCTTTAAAAAAGTCGAACATTTTCATGAAGTATTTCAGCTTCAAAAAAGTTGAAAATTTTCATGAAAAGATTTCGGCTTCAAAAAAGTTGAAAATTTTCATGAAAAGATTTCGGCTTCAAAAAAGTTGAAAATTTTCACGACAGGATTTCGGCTTTAAAAAAGTCGAACATTTTCATGAAGTATTTCAGCTTCAAAAAAGTTGAAAATTTTCATGAAAAGATTTCGGCTTCAAAAAAGTTGAAAATTTTCATGAAAAGATTTCGGCTTTAAAAGAGTTGAAAATTTTCACGACAGGATTTCTACTTTAAAAAAGTCGAACATTTTCATGAAGTATTTCGGCTTTAAAAAAGTTGAAAATTTTCATGAGGTATTTCGGCTTCAAAAAAGTTGAAAATTTTCACGACAGGATTTCGGCGTTAAAAAAGTCGAACATTTTCATGAATTATTTCAGATTCAAAAAAGTTGAAAATTTTCATGAAAAGATTTCGGCTTCAAAAAAGTTGAAAATTTTCATGAAAAGGTTTCGGATTCAAAAAAGTTGAAAATGTTCATGAAAAGATTTCGGCTTCAAAAAAGTTGAAAATTTTCACGACAGGATTTCGGCTTTAAAAATGTCGAACATTTTCATGAAGTATTTCAGCTTCAAAAAAGTTGAAAATTTTCATGAAAAGATTTCGGCTTCAAAAGAGTTGAAAATTTTCATGAAAAGATTTCGGCTTCAAAAAAGTTGAAAATTTTCATGAAAAGATTTCGGCTTCAAAAAAGTTGAAAATTTTCACGACAGGATTTCGGCTTTAAAAAAGTCGAACATTTTCATGAAGTATTTGGGCTTCAAAAAAGTTGAAAATTTTCACGAAAAGATTTCGGCTTTAAAAAAGTCGAACATTTTCATGAAGTATTTCGGCTTCAAAAAGGTTGAAAATTTTCACGACAGGATTTCGGCTTTAAAAAAGTCGAACATTTTCATGAAGTATTTCGGCTTCAAAAAAGTTGAACATTTTCATGAAGTATTTGGGCTTCAAAAAAGTTGAATATTTTCACGACAGGATTTCGGCTTTAAAAAAGTCGAACATTTTCATGAAGTATTTCAGCTTCAAAAAAGTTGAAAATTTTCATGAAAAGATTTCGGCTTCAAAAAAGTTGAAAATTTTCATGAAAAGATTTCGGCTTCAAAAAAGTTGAAAATTTTCACGACAGGATTTCGGCTTTAAAAAAGTTGAACATTTTCATGAAGTATTTGGGCTTCAAAAAAGTTGAAAATTTTCACGACAGGATTTCGGCTTTAAAAAATTCGAACATTTTCATGAAGTATTTCAGATTCAAAAAAGTTGAAAATTTTCATGAAAAGATTTCGGCTTCAAAAAAGTTGAAAATTTTCATGAAAAGATTTCGGCTTCAAAAAAGTTGAAAATTTTCACGACAGGATTTCGGCTTTATAAAAGTCGAACATTTTCATGAAGTATTTCAGCTTCAAAAAAGTTGAAAATTTTCATGAAAAGATTTTGGCTTCAAAAAAGTTGAAAATTTTCACGACAGGATTTCGGCTTTAAAAAAGTCTAACATTTTCATGAAGTATTTCGGCTTCAAAAAGGTTACAAATTTTCATGACAGGATTTCGGCTTTAAAAAAGTCGAACATTTTCATGAAGTATTTCAACTTCAAAAAAGTTGAAAATTTTCATGAAAAGATTTCGGCTTCAAAAAAGTTGAAAATTTTCATGAAGTATTTGGGCTTCAAAAAAGTTGAATATTTTCACGACAGGATTTCGGCTTCAAAAAAGTCTAACATTTTCATGAAGTATTTCGGCTTCAAAAAGGTTACAAATTTTCATGACAGGATTTCGGCTTTAAAAAAGTCGAACATTTTCATGAAGTATTTCAGCTTCAAAAAAGTTGAAAATTTTCACGAAAGGATTTCGGCTTTAAAAAAGTCGAACATTTTCATGAAGTATTTCGGCTTCAAAAAGGTTGAAAATTTTCACGACAGGATTTCGGCTTTAAAAAAGTCGAACATTTTCATGAAGTATTTCGGCTTCAAAAAAGTTGAACATTTTCATGAAGTATTTGGGCTTCAAAAAAGTTGAAAATTTTCACGACAGGATTTCGGCTTTAAAAAAGTCGAACATTTTCATGAAGTATTTCAGCTTCAAAAAAGTTGAAAATTTTCATGAAAAGATTTCGGCTTCAAAAAAGTTGAAAATTTTCACCACAGGATTTCGGCTTTAAAAAAGTTGAACATTTTCATGAAGTATTTGGGCTTCAAAAAAGTTGAAAATTTTCACGAAAAGATTTCGGCTTCAAAAAAGTCGAACATTTTCATGAAGTATTTCAGCTTCAAAAAAGTTGAAAATTTTCATGAAAAGATTTCGGCTTCAAAAAAGTTGAAAATTTTCATGAAAAGATTTCGGCTTCAAAAGAGTTGAAAATTTTCACGACACGATTTCGACTTTAAAAAAGTCGAACATTTTCATGAAGTATTTCGGCTTTAAAAAAGTTGAAAATTTTCATGAAGTATTTCGAATTCAAAAAAGTTGAAATTTTTCACGACAGGATTTCGGCGTTAAAAAAGTTAAACATTTTCATGAAAAGATTTCGGCTTCAAAAAAGTTGAAAATTTTCACGACAGGATTTCGGCTTTAAAAAAGTTGAACATTTTCATGAAGTGTTTGGGCTTCAAAAAAGTTGAAAATTTTCACGACAGGATTTCGGCTTTAAAAAATTCGAACATTTTCATGAAGTATTTCAGATTCAAAAAAGTTGAAAATTTTCATGAAAAGATTTCGGCTTCAAAAAAGTTGAAAATTTTCATGAAAAGATTTCGGCTTCAAAAAAGTTGAAAATTTTCACGACAGGATTTCGGCTTTAAAAAAGTCGAACATTTTCATGAAGTATTTCAGCTTCAAAAAAGTTGAAAATTTTCATGAAAAGATTTTGGCTTCAAAAAAGTTGAAAATTTTCACGACAGGATTTAGCTTTAAAAAAGTTGACATTTTCATGAAGTATTTCAGCTTCAAAAAAGTTAAAAATTTTCATGAAAAGATTTCGGCTTCAAAAAAGTTGAAAATTTTCATGAAAAGATTTCGGCTTCAAAAAAGTTGAAAATTTTCATGAAAAGATTTCGGCTTCAAAAAAGTTGAAAATTTTCACGACAGGATTTCGGCTTTAAAAAAGTTGAACATTTTCATGAAGTATTTGGGCTTCAAAAAAGTCGAAAATTTTCACGAAAAGATTTCGGCTTCAAAAAAATCGAACATTTTCATGAAGTATTTCAGCTTCAAAAAAGTTGAAAATTTTCATGAAAAGATTTCGGCTTCAAAAAAGTTGAAAATTTTCATGAAAAAATTTCGGCTTCAAAAGAGTTGAAAATTTTCACGACACGATTTCGACTTTAAAAAAGTCGAACATTTTCATGAAGTATTTCGGCTTTAAAAAAGTTGAAAATTTTCATGAAGTATTTCGAATTCAAAAAAGTTGAAAATTTTCACGACAGGATTTCGGCTTTAAAAAAGTTGAACATTTTCATGAAGTGTTTGGGCTTCAAAAAAGTTGAAAATTTTCACGACAGGATTTCGGCTTTAAAAAATTCGAACATTTTCATGAAGTATTTCAGATTCAAAAAAGTTGAAAATTTTCATGAAAAGATTTCGGCTTCAAAAAAGTTGAAAATTTTCATGAAAAGATTTCGGCTTCAAAAAAGTTGAAAATTTTCACGACAGGATTTCGGCTTTAAAAAAGTCGAACATTTTCATGAAGTATTTCAGCTTCAAAAAAGTTGAAAATTTTCATGAAAAGATTTTGGCTTCAAAAAAGTTGAAAATTTTCACGACAGGATTTAGCTTTAAAAAAGTTGACATTTTCATGAAGTATTTCAGCTTCAAAAAAGTTAAAAATTTTCATGAAAAGATTTCGGCTTCAAAAAAGTTGAAAATTTTCATGAAAAGATTTCGGCTTCAAAAAAGTTGAAAATTTTCATGAAAAGATTTCGGCTTCAAAAAAGTTGAAAATTTTCACGACAGGATTTCGGCTTTAAAAAAGTTGAACATTTTCATGAAGTATTTGGGCTTCAAAAAAGTCGAAAATTTTCACGAAAAGATTTCGGCTTCAAAAAAATCGAACATTTTCATGAAGTATTTCAGCTTCAAAAAAGTTGAAAATTTTCATGAAAAGATTTCGGCTTCAAAAAAGTTGAAAATTTTCATGAAAAAATTTCGGCTTCAAAAGAGTTGAAAATTTTCACGACACGATTTCGACTTTAAAAAAGTCGAACATTTTCATGAAGTATTTCGGCTTTAAAAAAGTTGAAAATTTTCATGAAGTATTTCGAATTCAAAAAAGTTGAAAATTTTCACGACAGGATTTCGGCGTTAAAAAAGTTGAAAATTTTCATGAAGTATTTCAGATTCAAAAAAGTTGAAAATTTTCATGAAAAGATTTCGGCTTCAAAAAAGTTGCAAATTTTCATGAAAAGATTTCGGCTTCAAAAAAGTTGAAAATTTTCATGAAAAGATTTCGTCTTCAAAAAAGTTGAAAATTTTCACGACAGGATTTTGGCTTTAAAAATGTCGAACATTTTCATGAAGTATTTCAGATTCAAAAAAGTTGAAAATTTTCATGAAAAGATTTCGGCTTCAAAAAAGTTGAAAATTTTCATGAAAAGATTTCGGCTTCAAAAAAGTTGAAAATTTTCACGACAGGATTTCGGCTTTAAAAAAGTTGAACATTTTCATGAAGTATTTGGGCTTCAAAAAAGTTGAACATTTTCATGAAGTATTTGGGCTTCAAAAAAGTTGAATATTTTCACGACAGGATTTCGGCTTTAAAAAAGTCGAACATTTTCATGAAGTATTTCAGCTTCAAAAAAGTTGAAAATTTTCATGAAAAGATTTCGGCTTCAAAAAAGTTGAAAATTTTCATGAAAAGATTTCGGCTTCAAAAAAGTTGAAAATTTTCACGACAGGATTTCGGCTTTAAAAAAGTCTAACATTTTCATGAAGTATTTCAGCTTCTACAAAGTTTAAAATTTTCATGAAAAGATTTCGGCTCCAAAAAAGTTGAAAATTTTCAAGAAAAGATTTCGGCTTCAAAAAAGTTGAAAATTTTCACGACAGGATTTCGGCTTTATAAAAGTCTAACATTTTCATGAAGTATTTCGGATTCAAAAAAGTTGAAAATTTTCATGAAAAGATTTCGGCTTCAAAAAAGTTGAAAATTTTCACGACAGGATTTCGGCTTTAAAAAAGTCTAACATTTTCATGAAGTATTTCAGCTTCTACAAAGTTCAAAATTTTCATGAAAAGATTTCCGCTCCAAAAAAGTTGAACATTTTCATGAAGTATTTCGAATTCAAAAAAGGTGAAAATTTTCACGACAGGATTTCGGCGTTAAAAAAGTTGAAAATTTTCATGAAGTATTTCAGATTCAAAAAAGTTGAAAATTTTCATGAAAAGATTTCGGCTTCAAAAAAGTTGCAAATTTTCATGAAAAGATTTCGGCTTCAAAAAAGTTGAATATTTTCATGAAAAGATTTCGGCTTCAAAAAAGTTGAAAATTTTCACGACAGGATTTCGGCTTTAAAAATGTCGAACGTTTTCATGAAGTATTTCAGATTCAAAAAAGTTGAAAATTTTCATGAAAAGATTTCGGCTTCAAAAAAGTTGAAAATTTTCATGAAAAGATTTCGGCTTCAAAAAAGTTGAAAATTTTCACGACAGGATTTCGGCTTTAAAAAAGTTGAACATTTTCATGAAGTATTTGGGCTTCAAAAAAGTTGAAAATTTTCACGACAGGATTTCGGCTTTAAAAAATTCGAACATTTTCATGAAGTATTTCAGATTCAAAAAAGTTGAAAATTTTCATGAAAAGATTTCGGCTTCAAAAAAGTTGAAAATTTTCATGAAAAGATTTCGGCTTCAAAAAAGTTGAAAATTTTCATGAAAAGATTTCGGCTTCAAAAAAGTTGAAAATTTTCACGACAGGATTTCGGCTTTAAAAAAGTCTAACATTTTCATGAAGTATTTCAGCTTCTAAAAAGTTGAACATTTTCATGAAAAGATTTCGGCTCCAAAAAAGTTGAAAATTTTCATGAAAAGATTTCGGCTTCAAAAAAGTTGAAAATTTTCACGACAGGATTTCGGCTTTAAAAAAGTCGAACATTTTCATGAAGTATTTCGGATTCAAAAAAGTTGAAAATTTTCATGAAAAGATTTTGGCTTCAAAAAAGTTGAAAATTATCATGAAAAGATTTCGGCTTCAAAAAAGTTGAAAATTTGCACGACAGGATTTCGGCTTCAAAAAAGTCGAACATTTTCATGAAGTATTTCAGCTTCAAAAAAGTTGAAAATTTTCATGAAAAGATTTCGGCTCCAAAAGAGTTGAAAATTTTCACGACACGATTTCGACATTAAAAAAGTCGAACATTTTCATGAAGTATTTCGGCTTCAAAAGAGTTGAAAATTTTCACGACACGATTTCGGCTTTAAAAAAGTTGAAAATTTTCATGAAGTATTTCGAATTCAAAAAAGTTGAAAATTTTCACGACAGGATTTCGGCGTTAAAAAAGTTGAAAATTTTCATGAAGTATTTCAGATTCAAAAAAGTTGAAAATTTTCATGAAAAGATTTCGGCTTCAAAAAAGTTGCAAATTTTCATGAAAAGATTTCGGCTTCAAAAAAGTTGAAAATTTTCATGAAAAGATTTCGTCTTCAAAAAAGTTGAAAATTTTCACGACAGGATTTTGGCTTTAAAAATGTCGAACATTTTCATGAAGTATTTCAGATTCAAAAAAGTTGAAAATTTTCATGAAAAGATTTCGGCTTCAAAAAAGTTGAAAATTTTCATGAAAAGATTTCGGCTTCAAAAAAGTTGAAAATTTTCACGACAGGATTTCGGCTTTAAAAAAGTTGAACATTTTCATGAAGTATTTGGGCTTCAAAAAAGTTGAAAATTTTCACGACAGGATTTCGGCTTTAAAAAATTCGAACATTTACATGAAGTATTTCAGATTCAAAAAAGTTGAAAATTTTCATGAAAAGATTTCGGCTTCAGAAAGGTTGAAAATTTTCATGAAAAGATTTCGGCTTCAAAAAAGTTGAAAATTTTCACGACAGGATTTCGGCTTTAAAAAAGTCGAACATTTTCATGAAGTATTTCAGCTTCAAAAAATTTGAAAATTTTCATGAAAAGATTTTGGCTTCAAAAAAGTTGAAAATTTTCACGACAGGATTTCGGCTTTAAAAAAGTCGAACATTTTCATGAAGTATTTCAGCTTCAAAAAAGTTGAAAATTTTCATGAAAAGATTTCGGCTTCAAAAAAGTTGAAAATTTTCATGAAAAGATTTCGGCTTCAAAAAAGTTGAAAATTTTCATGAAAAGATTTCGGCTTCAAAAAAGTTGAAAATTTTCACGACAGGATTTCGGCTTTAAAAAAGTTGAACATTTTCATGAAGTATTTGGGCTTCAAAAAAGTTGAAAATTTTCACGAAAAGATTTCGGCTTTAAAAAAGTCGAACATTTTCATGAAGTATTTCGGCTTCAAAAAGGTTGAAAATTTTCACGACAGGATTTCGGCTTTAAAAAAGTCGAACATTTTCATGAAGTATTTCGGCTTCAAAAAAGTTGAACATTTTCATGAAGTATTTGGGCTTCAAAAAAGTTGAATATTTTCACGACAGGATTTCGGCTTTAAAAAAGTCGAACATTTTCATGAAGTATTTCAACTTCAAAAAAGTTGAAAATTTTCATGAAAAGATTTCGGCTTCAAAAAAGTTGAAAATTTTCATGAAAAGATTTCGGCTTCAAAAAAGTTGAAAATTTTCACGACAGGATTTCGGCTTTAAAAAAGTCTAACATTTTCATGAAGTATTTCGGATTCAAAAAAGTTGAAAATTTTCATGAAAAGATTTTGGCTTCAAAAAAGTTGAAAATTTTCATGAAATGATTTC
This sequence comes from Labrus mixtus, assembly GCF_963584025.1. Classification (NCBI taxonomy): domain Eukaryota; kingdom Metazoa; phylum Chordata; class Actinopteri; order Labriformes; family Labridae; genus Labrus; species Labrus mixtus. The sequence goes on from NC_083619.1 coordinate 567,977, forward strand.
GGCTTCAAAAAAGTTGAAAATTTTCACGACAGGATTTCGGCTTCAAAAAAGTCGAACATTTTCATGAAGTATTTCAGCTTCAAAAAAGTTGAAAATTTTCATGAAAAGATTTCGGCTCCAAAAGAGTTGAAAATTTTCACGACACGATTTCGACTTTAAAAAAGTCGAACATTTTCATGAAGTATTTCGGCTTCAAAAGAGTTGAAAATTTTCACGACACGATTTCGGCTTTAAAAAAGTTGAAAATTTTCATGAAGTATTTCGAATTCAAAAAAGTTGAAAATTTTCACGACAGGATTTCGGCGTTAAAAAAGTTGAAAATTTTCATGAAGTATTTCAGATTCAAAAAAGTTGAAAATTTTCATGAAAAGATTTCGGCTTCAAAAAAGTTGCAAATTTTCATGAAAAGATTTCGGCTTCAAAAAAGTTGAAAATTTTCATGAAAAGATTTCGTCTTCAAAAAAGTTGAAAATTTTCACGACAGGATTTTGGCTTTAAAAATGTCGAACATTTTCATGAAGTATTTCAGATTCAAAAAAGTTGAAAATTTTCATGAAAAGATTTCGGCTTCAAAAAAGTTGAAAATTTTCATGAAAAGATTTCGGCTTCAAAAAAGTTGAAAATTTTCACGACAGGATTTCGGCTTTAAAAAAGTTGAACATTTTCATGAAGTATTTGGGCTTCAAAAAAGTTGAAAATTTTCACGACAGGATTTCGGCTTTAAAAAATTCGAACATTTACATGAAGTATTTCAGATTCAAAAAAGTTGAAAATTTTCATGAAAAGATTTCGGCTTCAGAAAGGTTGAAAATTTTCATGAAAAGATTTCGGCTTCAAAAAAGTTGAAAATTTTCACGACAGGATTTCGGCTTTAAAAAAGTCGAACATTTTCATGAAGTATTTCAGCTTCAAAAAATTTGAAAATTTTCATGAAAAGATTTTGGCTTCAAAAAAGTTGAAAATTTTCACGACAGGATTTCGGCTTTAAAAAAGTCGAACATTTTCATGAAGTATTTCAGCTTCAAAAAAGTTGAAAATTTTCATGAAAAGATTTCGGCTTCAAAAAAGTTGAAAATTTTCATGAAAAGATTTCGGCTTCAAAAAAGTTGAAAATTTTCATGAAAAGATTTCGGCTTCAAAAAAGTTGAAAATTTTCACGACAGGATTTCGGCTTTAAAAAAGTTGAACATTTTCATGAAGTATTTGGGCTTCAAAAAAGTTGAAAATTTTCACGAAAAGATTTCGGCTTTAAAAAAGTCGAACATTTTCATGAAGTATTTCGGCTTCAAAAAGGTTGAAAATTTTCACGACAGGATTTCGGCTTTAAAAAAGTCGAACATTTTCATGAAGTATTTCGGCTTCAAAAAAGTTGAACATTTTCATGAAGTATTTGGGCTTCAAAAAAGTTGAATATTTTCACGACAGGATTTCGGCTTTAAAAAAGTCGAACATTTTCATGAAGTATTTCAGCTTCAAAAAAGTTGAAAATTTTCATGAAAAGATTTCGGCTTCAAAAAAGTTGAAAATTTTCATGAAAAGATTTCGGCTTCAAAAAAGTTGAAAATTTTCACGACAGGATTTCGGCTTTAAAAAAGTCTAACATTTTCATGAAGTATTTCGGATTCAAAAAAGTTGAAAATTTTCATGAAAAGATTTTGGCTTCAAAAAAGTTGAAAATTTTCATGAAATGATTTCGGCTTCAAAAAAGTTGAAAATTTTCACGACAGGATTTCGGCTTCAAAAAAGTCGAACATTTTCATGAAGTATTTCAGCTTCAAAAAAGTTGAAAATTTTCATGAAAAGATTTCGGCTTCAAAAAAGTTGAAAATTTTCACGACAGGATTTCGGCTTTATAAAAGTCTAACATTTTCATGAAGTATTTCGGATTCAAAAAAGTTGAAAATTTTCATGAAAAGATTTTGGCTTCAAAAAAGTTGAAAATTATCATGAAAAGATTTCGGCTTCAAAAAAGTTGAAAATTTTCACGACAGGATTTCGGCTTTAAAAAAGTCGAACATTTTCATGAAGTATTTCAGCTTCAAAAAAGTTGAAAATTTTCATGAAAAGATTTCGGCTTCAAAAAAGTTGAAAATTTTCACGACAGGATTTCGGCTTTAAAAAAGTCTAACATTTTCATTAAGTATTTCAGCTTCTAAAAAGTTGAAAATTTTCATGAAAAGATTTCGGCTTCAAAAAAGTTGAAAATTTTCACGACAGGATTTCGGCTTTATAAAAGTCTAACATTTTCATGTAGTATTTCGGATTCAAAAAAGTTGAAAATTTTCATGAAAAGATTTTGGCTTCAAAAAAGTTGAAAATTATCATGAAAAGATTTCGGCTTCAAAAAAGTTGAAAATTTTCACGACAGGATTTCGGCTTTAAAAAAGTCGAACATTTTCATGAAGTATTTCAGCTTCAAAAAAGTTGAAAATTTTCATGAAAAGATTTCGGCTTCAAAAAAGTTGAAAATTTTCACGACAAGATTTCGGCTTTAAAAAAGTCTAACATTTTCATTAAGTATTTCAGCTTCTAAAAAGTTGAAAATTTTCATGAAAAGATTTGGGCTTCAAAAAAGTTGAAAATTTTCACGACAGGATTTCGGCTTTAAAAAATTCGAACATTTACATGAAGTATTTCAGATTCAAAAAAGTTGAAAATTTTCATGAAAAGATTTCGGCTTCAAAAAAGTTGAAAATTTTCATGAAAAGATTTCGGCTTCAAAAAAGTTGAAAATTTTCACGACAGGATTTCGGCTTTAAAAAAGTCGAACATTTTCATGAAGTATTTCAGCTTCAAAAAATTTGAAAATTTTCATGAAAAGATTTTGGCTTCAAAAAAGTTGAAAATTTTCACGACAGGATTTCGGCTTTAAAAAAGTCGAACATTTTCATGAAGTATTTCAGCTTCAAAAAAGTTGAAAATTTTCATGAAAAGATTTCGGCTTCAAAAAAGTTGAAAATTTTCATGAAAAGATTTCGGCTTCAAAAAAGTTGAAAATTTTCATGAAAAGATTTCGGCTTCAAAAAAGTTGAAAATTTTCACGACAGGATTTCGGCTTTAAAAAAGTTGAACATTTTCATGAAGTATTTGGGCTTCAAAAAAGTTGAAAATTTTCACGAAAAGATTTCGGCTTTAAAAAAGTCGAACATTTTCATGAAGTATTTCGGCTTCAAAAAGGTTGAAAATTTTCACGACAGGATTTCGGCTTTAAAAAAGTCGAACATTTTCATGAAGTATTTCGGCTTCAAAAAAGTTGAACATTTTCATGAAGTATTTGGGCTTCAAAAAAGTTGAATATTTTCACGACAGGATTTCGGCTTTAAAAAAGTCGAACATTTTCATGAAGTATTTCAGCTTCAAAAAAGTTGAAAATTTTCATGAAAAGATTTCGGCTTCAAAAAAGTTGAAAATTTTCATGAAAAGATTTCGGCTTCAAAAAAGTTGAAAATTTTCACGACAGGATTTCGGCTTTAAAAAAGTCGAACATTTTCATGAAGTATTTCAGCTTCTAAAAAGTTGAAAATTTTCATGAAAAGATTTCGGCTCCAAAAAAGTTGAAAATTTTCATGAAAAGATTTCGGCTTCAAAAAAGTTGAAAATTTTCACGACAGGATTTCGGCTTTATAAAAGTCTAACATTTTCATGAAGTATTTCGGATTCATAAAAGTTGAAAATTTTCATGAAAAGATTTTGGCTTCAAAGAAGTTGAAAATTTTCATGAAAAGATTTCGGCTTCAAAAAAGTTGAAAATTTTCACGACAGGATTTCGGCTTCAAAAAAGTCGAACATTTTCATGAAGTATTTCAGCTTCAAAAAAGTTGAAAATTTTCATGAAAAGATTTCGGCTTCAAAAAAGTTGAAAATTTTCACGACAGGATTTCGGCTTTATAACAGTCTAACATTTTCATGAAGTATTTCGGATTCAAAAAAGTTGAAAATTTTCATGAAAAGATTTTGGCTTCAAAAAAGTTGAAAATTATCATGAAAAGATTTCGGCTTCAAAAAAGTTGAAAATTTTCACGACAGGATTTCGGCTTTAAAAAAGTCGAACATTTTCATGAAGTATTTCAGCTTCAAAAAAGTTGAAAATTTTCATGAAAAGATTTCGGCTTCAAAAAAGTTGAAAATTTTCACGACAGGATTTCGGCTTTAAAAAAGTCTAACATTTTCATTAAGTATTTCAGCTTCTAAAAAGTTGAAAATTTTCATGAAAAGATTTCGGCTTCAAAAAAGTTGAAAATTTTCACGACAGGATTTCGGCTTTAAAAAAGTCGAACATTTTCATGAAGTATTTCGGATTCAAAAAAGTTGAAAATTTTCATGAAAAGATTTCGGCTTCAAAAAAGTTGAAAATTATCATGAAAAGATTTCGGCTTCAAAAAAGTTGAAAATTTTCACGACAGGATTTCGGCTTCAAAAAAGTCGAACATTTTCATGAAGTATTTCAGCTTCAAAAAAGTTGAAAATTTTCATGAAAAGATTTCGGCTTCAAAAAAGTTGAAAATTTTCATGAAAAGATTTCGGCTTCAAAAAAGTTGAAAATTTTCATGAAAAGATTTCGGCTTCAAAAAAGTTGAAAATTTTCACGACAGGATTTCGGCTTTAAAAAAGTTGAACATTTTTATGAAGTATTTGGGCTTCAAAAAAGTTGAATATTTTCACGACAGGATTTCGGCTTTAAAAAAGTCGAACATTTTCATGAAGTATTTCAGCTTCAAAAAAGTTGAAAATTTTCATGAAAAGATTTCGGCTTCAAAAAAGTTGAAAATTTTCATGAAAAGATTTCGGCTTCAAAAAAGTTGAAAATTTTCACGACAGGATTTCGGCTTTAAAAAAGTCTAACATTTTCATTAAGTATTTCAGCTTCTAAAAAGTTGAAAATTTTCATGAAAAGATTTCGGCTTCAAAAGAGTTGAAAATTTTCACGACACGATTTCGACTTTAAAAAAGTCGAACATTTTCATGAAGTATTTCGGCTTTAAAAAAGTTGAAAATTTTCATGAAGTATTTCGAATTCAAAAAAGTTGAAAATTTTCACGACAGGATTTCGGCGTTAAAAAAGTTGAAAATTTTCATGAAGTATTTCAGATTCAAAAAGGTTACAAATTTTCATGACAGGATTTCGGCTTTAAAAAAGTCGAACATTTTCATGAAGTATTTCAGCTTCAAAAAAGTTGAAAATTTTCATGAAAAGATTTCGGCTTCAAAAAAGTTGAAAATTTTCATGAAAAGATTTCGGCTTCAAAAAAGTTGAAAATTTTCACGACAGGATTTCGGCTTTAAAAAAGTCGAACATTTTCATGAAGTATTTCAGCTTCAAAAAAGTTGAAAATTTTCATGAAAAGATTTTGGCTTCAAAAAAGTTGAAAATTTTCATGAAAAGATTTCGGGTTCAAAAAAGTTGAAAATTTTCACGACAGGATTTCGGCTTCAAAAAAGTCGAACATTTTCATGAAGTATTTCAGCTTCAAAAAAGTTGAAAATTTTCATGAAAAGATTTCGGCTTCAAAAAAGTTGAAAATTTTCATGAAAAGATTTCGGGTTCAAAAGAGTTGAAAATTTTCACGACAGGATTTCGACTTTAAAAAAGTCGAACATTTTCATGAAGTATTTCGGCTTTAAAAAAGTTGAAAATTTTCATGAAGTAATTGGGCTTCAAAAAAGTTGAATATTTTCATGAAGGATTTGGGCTTCAAAAAAGTTGAATATTTTCACGACAGGATTTCGGCTTTAAAAAAGTCGAACATTTTCATGAAGTATTTCAACTTCAAAAAAGTTGAAAATTTTCATGAAAAGATTTCGGCTTCAAAAAAGTTGAAAATTTTCATGAAAAGATTTCGGCTTCAAAAAAGTTGAAAATTTTCACGACAGGATTTCGGCTTTAAAAAAGTCTAACATTTTCATGAAGTATTTCGGATTCAAAAAAGTTGAAAATTTTCATGAAAAGATTTTGGCTTCAAAAAAGTTGAAAATTTTCATGAAATGATTTCGGCTTCAAAAAAGTTGAAAATTTTCACGACAGGATTTCGGCTTCAAAAAAGTCGAACATTTTCATGAAGTATTTCAGCTTCAAAAAAGTTGAAAATTTTCATGAAAAGATTTCGGCTCCAAAAGAGTTGAAAATTTTCACGACACGATTTCGACTTTAAAAAAGTCGAACATTTTCATGAAGTATTTCGGCTTCAAAAGAGTTGAAAATTTTCACGACACGATTTCGGCTTTAAAAAAGTTGAAAATTTTCATGAAGTATTTCGAATTCAAAAAAGTTGAAAATTTTCACGACAGGATTTCGGCGTTAAAAAAGTTGAAAATTTTCATGAAGTATTTCAGATTCAAAAAAGTTGAAAATTTTCATGAAAAGATTTCGGCTTCAAAAAAGTTGCAAATTTTCATGAAAAGATTTCGGCTTCAAAAAAGTTGAAAATTTTCATGAAAAGATTTCGTCTTCAAAAAAGTTGAAAATTTTCACGACAGGATTTTGGCTTTAAAAATGTCGAACATTTTCATGAAGTATTTCAGATTCAAAAAAGTTGAAAATTTTCATGAAAAGATTTCGGCTTCAAAAAAGTTGAAAATTTTCATGAAAAGATTTCGGCTTCAAAAAAGTTGAAAATTTTCACGACAGGATTTCGGCTTTAAAAAAGTTGAACATTTTCATGAAGTATTTGGGCTTCAAAAAAGTTGAAAATTTTCACGACAGGATTTCGGCTTTAAAAAATTCGAACATTTACATGAAGTATTTCAGATTCAAAAAAGTTGAAAATTTTCATGAAAAGATTTCGGCTTCAGAAAGGTTGAAAATTTTCATGAAAAGATTTCGGCTTCAAAAAAGTTGAAAATTTTCACGACAGGATTTCGGCTTTAAAAAAGTCGAACATTTTCATGAAGTATTTCAGCTTCAAAAAATTTGAAAATTTTCATGAAAAGATTTTGGCTTCAAAAAAGTTGAAAATTTTCACGACAGGATTTCGGCTTTAAAAAAGTCGAACATTTTCATGAAGTATTTCAGCTTCAAAAAAGTTGAAAATTTTCATGAAAAGATTTCGGCTTCAAAAAAGTTGAAAATTTTCATGAAAAGATTTCGGCTTCAAAAAAGTTGAAAATTTTCATGAAAAGATTTCGGCTTCAAAAAAGTTGAAAATTTTCACGACAGGATTTCGGCTTTAAAAAAGTTGAACATTTTCATGAAGTATTTGGGCTTCAAAAAAGTTGAAAATTTTCACGAAAAGATTTCGGCTTTAAAAAAGTCGAACATTTTCATGAAGTATTTCGGCTTCAAAAAGGTTGAAAATTTTCACGACAGGATTTCGGCTTTAAAAAAGTCGAACATTTTCATGAAGTATTTCGGCTTCAAAAAAGTTGAACATTTTCATGAAGTATTTGGGCTTCAAAAAAGTTGAATATTTTCACGACAGGATTTCGGCTTTAAAAAAGTCGAACATTTTCATGAAGTATTTCAGCTTCAAAAAAGTTGAAAATTTTCATGAAAAGATTTCGGCTTCAAAAAAGTTGAAAATTTTCATGAAAAGATTTCGGCTTCAAAAAAGTTGAAAATTTTCACGACAGGATTTCGGCTTTAAAAAAGTCTAACATTTTCATGAAGTATTTCGGATTCAAAAAAGTTGAAAATTTTCATGAAAAGATTTTGGCTTCAAAAAAGTTGAAAATTTTCATGAAATGATTTCGGCTTCAAAAAAGTTGAAAATTTTCACGACAGGATTTCGGCTTCAAAAAAGTCGAACATTTTCATGAAGTATTTCAGCTTCAAAAAAGTTGAAAATTTTCATGAAAAGATTTCGGCTTCAAAAAAGTTGAAAATTTTCACGACAGGATTTCGGCTTTATAAAAGTCTAACATTTTCATGAAGTATTTCGGATTCAAAAAAGTTGAAAATTTTCATGAAAAGATTTTGGCTTCAAAAAAGTTGAAAATTATCATGAAAAGATTTCGGCTTCAAAAAAGTTGAAAATTTTCACGACAGGATTTCGGCTTTAAAAAAGTCGAACATTTTCATGAAGTATTTCAGCTTCAAAAAAGTTGAAAATTTTCATGAAAAGATTTCGGCTTCAAAAAAGTTGAAAATTTTCACGACAGGATTTCGGCTTTAAAAAAGTCTAACATTTTCATTAAGTATTTCAGCTTCTAAAAAGTTGAAAATTTTCATGAAAAGATTTCGGCTTCAAAAAAGTTGAAAATTTTCACGACAGGATTTCGGCTTTATAAAAGTCTAACATTTTCATGTAGTATTTCGGATTCAAAAAAGTTGAAAATTTTCATGAAAAGATTTTGGCTTCAAAAAAGTTGAAAATTATCATGAAAAGATTTCGGCTTCAAAAAAGTTGAAAATTTTCACGACAGGATTTCGGCTTTAAAAAAGTCGAACATTTTCATGAAGTATTTCAGCTTCAAAAAAGTTGAAAATTTTCATGAAAAGATTTCGGCTTCAAAAAAGTTGAAAATTTTCACGACAAGATTTCGGCTTTAAAAAAGTCTAACATTTTCATTAAGTATTTCAGCTTCTAAAAAGTTGAAAATTTTCATGAAAAGATTTGGGCTTCAAAAAAGTTGAAAATTTTCACGACAGGATTTCGGCTTTAAAAAATTCGAACATTTACATGAAGTATTTCAGATTCAAAAAAGTTGAAAATTTTCATGAAAAGATTTCGGCTTCAAAAAAGTTGAAAATTTTCATGAAAAGATTTCGGCTTCAAAAAAGTTGAAAATTTTCACGACAGGATTTCGGCTTTAAAAAAGTCGAACATTTTCATGAAGTATTTCAGCTTCAAAAAATTTGAAAATTTTCATGAAAAGATTTTGGCTTCAAAAAAGTTGAAAATTTTCACGACAGGATTTCGGCTTTAAAAAAGTCGAACATTTTCATGAAGTATTTCAGCTTCAAAAAAGTTGAAAATTTTCATGAAAAGATTTCGGCTTCAAAAAAGTTGAAAATTTTCATGAAAAGATTTCGGCTTCAAAAAAGTTGAAAATTTTCATGAAAAGATTTCGGCTTCAAAAAAGTTGAAAATTTTCACGACAGGATTTCGGCTTTAAAAAAGTTGAACATTTTCATGAAGTATTTGGGCTTCAAAAAAGTTGAAAATTTTCACGAAAAGATTTCGGCTTTAAAAAAGTCGAACATTTTCATGAAGTATTTCGGCTTCAAAAAGGTTGAAAATTTTCACGACAGGATTTCGGCTTTAAAAAAGTCGAACATTTTCATGAAGTATTTCGGCTTCAAAAAAGTTGAACATTTTCATGAAGTATTTGGGCTTCAAAAAAGTTGAATATTTTCACGACAGGATTTCGGCTTTAAAAAAGTCGAACATTTTCATGAAGTATTTCAGCTTCAAAAAAGTTGAAAATTTTCATGAAAAGATTTCGGCTTCAAAAAAGTTGAAAATTTTCATGAAAAGATTTCGGCTTCAAAAAAGTTGAAAATTTTCACGACAGGATTTCGGCTTTAAAAAAGTCGAACATTTTCATGAAGTATTTCAGCTTCTAAAAAGTTGAAAATTTTCATGAAAAGATTTCGGCTCCAAAAAAGTTGAAAATTTTCATGAAAAGATTTCGGCTTCAAAAAAGTTGAAAATTTTCACGACAGGATTTCGGCTTTATAAAAGTCTAACATTTTCATGAAGTATTTCGGATTCATAAAAGTTGAAAATTTTCATGAAAAGATTTTGGCTTCAAAGAAGTTGAAAATTTTCATGAAAAGATTTCGGCTTCAAAAAAGTTGAAAATTTTCACGACAGGATTTCGGCTTCAAAAAAGTCGAACATTTTCATGAAGTATTTCAGCTTCAAAAAAGTTGAAAATTTTCATGAAAAGATTTCGGCTTCAAAAAAGTTGAAAATTTTCACGACAGGATTTCGGCTTTATAACAGTCTAACATTTTCATGAAGTATTTCGGATTCAAAAAAGTTGAAAATTTTCATGAAAAGATTTTGGCTTCAAAAAAGTTGAAAATTATCATGAAAAGATTTCGGCTTCAAAAAAGTTGAAAATTTTCACGACAGGATTTCGGCTTTAAAAAAGTCGAACATTTTCATGAAGTATTTCAGCTTCAAAAAAGTTGAAAATTTTCATGAAAAGATTTCGGCTTCAAAAAAGTTGAAAATTTTCACGACAGGATTTCGGCTTTAAAAAAGTCTAACATTTTCATTAAGTATTTCAGCTTCTAAAAAGTTGAAAATTTTCATGAAAAGATTTCGGCTTCAAAAAAGTTGAAAATTTTCACGACAGGATTTCGGCTTTAAAAAAGTCGAACATTTTCATGAAGTATTTCGGATTCAAAAAAGTTGAAAATTTTCATGAAAAGATTTCGGCTTCAAAAAAGTTGAAAATTATCATGAAAAGATTTCGGCTTCAAAAAAGTTGAAAATTTTCACGACAGGATTTCGGCTTCAAAAAAGTCGAACATTTTCATGAAGTATTTCAGCTTCAAAAAAGTTGAAAATTTTCATGAAAAGATTTCGGCTTCAAAAAAGTTGAAAATTTTCATGAAAAGATTTCGGCTTCAAAAAAGTTGAAAATTTTCATGAAAAGATTTCGGCTTCAAAAAAGTTGAAAATTTTCACGACAGGATTTCGGCTTTAAAAAAGTTGAACATTTTTATGAAGTATTTGGGCTTCAAAAAAGTTGAATATTTTCACGACAGGATTTCGGCTTTAAAAAAGTCGAACATTTTCATGAAGTATTTCAGCTTCAAAAAAGTTGAAAATTTTCATGAAAAGATTTCGGCTTCAAAAAAGTTGAAAATTTTCATGAAAAGATTTCGGCTTCAAAAAAGTTGAAAATTTTCACGACAGGATTTCGGCTTTAAAAAAGTCTAACATTTTCATTAAGTATTTCAGCTTCTAAAAAGTTGAAAATTTTCATGAAAAGATTTCGGCTTCAAAAGAGTTGAAAATTTTCACGACACGATTTCGACTTTAAAAAAGTCGAACATTTTCATGAAGTATTTCGGCTTTAAAAAAGTTGAAAATTTTCATGAAGTATTTCGAATTCAAAAAAGTTGAAAATTTTCACGACAGGATTTCGGCGTTAAAAAAGTTGAAAATTTTCATGAAGTATTTCAGATTCAAAAAGGTTACAAATTTTCATGACAGGATTTCGGCTTTAAAAAAGTCGAACATTTTCATGAAGTATTTCAGCTTCAAAAAAGTTGAAAATTTTCATGAAAAGATTTCGGCTTCAAAAAAGTTGAAAATTTTCATGAAAAGATTTCGGCTTCAAAAAAGTTGAAAATTTTCACGACAGGATTTCGGCTTTAAAAAAGTCGAACATTTTCATGAAGTATTTCAGCTTCAAAAAAGTTGAAAATTTTCATGAAAAGATTTTGGCTTCAAAAAAGTTGAAAATTTTCATGAAAAGATTTCGGGTTCAAAAAAGTTGAAAATTTTCACGACAGGATTTCGGCTTCAAAAAAGTCGAACATTTTCATGAAGTATTTCAGCTTCAAAAAAGTTGAAAATTTTCATGAAAAGATTTCGGCTTCAAAAAAGTTGAAAATTTTCATGAAAAGATTTCGGGTTCAAAAGAGTTGAAAATTTTCACGACAGGATTTCGACTTTAAAAAAGTCGAACATTTTCATGAAGTATTTCGGCTTTAAAAAAGTTGAAAATTTTCATGAAGTAATTGGGCTTCAAAAAAGTTGAATATTTTCATGAAGGATTTGGGCTTCAAAAAAGTTGAAAAATTTTCATGAAGTATTTCGGATTCAAAAAAGTCGAACATTTTCACGACAGGATTTCGGCGTTAAAAAAGTCGAACATTTTCATGAAGTATTTTAGCTTCAAAAAAGTTGAAAATTTTCATGAAAAGATTTCGGCTTCAAAAAAGTTGAAAATTTTCATGAAAAGATTTCGATTCAAAAAAGTTGAAAATTTTCATGAAAAGATTTCGGATTTAAAAAAGTTGAAAATTTTCACGACAGGATTTGGGCTTTAAAAAAGTCGAACATTTTCATGAAGTATTTGGGCTTCAAAAAAGTTGAAAATTTTCACGAAAGGATTTCGGCTTTAAAAAAGTCGAACATTTTCATGAAGTATTTCGGCTTCAAAAAGGTTGAAAATTTTCACGAAAGGATTTCGGCTTTAAAAAAGTCGAACATTTTCATGAAGTATTTCGGCTTCAAAAAAGTTGAACATTTTCATGAAGTATTTGGGCTTCAAAAAAGTTGAAAATTTTCACGACAGGATTTCGGCTTTAAAAAAGTCGAACATTTTCATGAAGTATTTCAGCTTCAAAAAAGTTGAAAATTTTCATGAAAAGATTTCGGCTTCAAAAAAGTTGAAAATTTTCATGAAAAGATTTCGGCTTCAAAAAAGTTGAAAATTTTCATGAAAAGATTTCGGCTTCAAAAAAGTTGAAAATTTTCATGAAAAGATTTCGGCTTCAAAAAAGTTGAAAATTTTCACGACAGGATTTCGGCTTTAAAAAAGTTGAACATTTTCATGAAGTATTTGGGCTTCAAAAAAGTTGAAAATTTTCACGAAAAGATTTCGGCTTTAAAAAAGTCGAACATTTTCATGAAGTATTTCGGCTTCAAAAAGGTTGAAAATTTTCACGACAGGATTTCGGCTTTAAAAAAGTCGAACATTTTCATGAAGTATTTCGGCTTCAAAAAAGTTGAACATTTTCATGAAGTATTTGGGCTTCAAAAAAGTTGAATATTTTCACGACAGGATTTCGGCTTTAAAAAAGTCGAACATTTTCATGAAGTATTTCAGCTTCAAAAAAGTTGAAAATTTTCATGAAAAGATTTCGGCTTCAAAAAAGTTGAAAATTTTCATGAAAAGATTTCGGCTTCAAAAAAGTTGAAAATTTTCACGACAGGATTTCGGCTTTAAAAAAGTCTAACATTTTCATGAAGTATTTCAGCTTCTAAAAAGTTGAAAATTTTCATGAAAAGATTTCGGCTCCAAAAAAGTTGAAAATTTTCATGAAAAGATTTCGGCTTCAAAAAAGTTGAAAATTTTCACGACAGGATTTCGGCTTTATAAAAGTCTAACATTTTCATGAAGTATTTCGGATTCAAAAAAGTTGAAAATTTTCATGAAAAGATTTTGGCTTCAAAAAAGTTGAAAATTTTCATGAAAAGATTTCGGCTTCAAAAAAGTTGAAAATTTTCACGACAGGATTTCGGCTTCAAAAAAGTCGAACATTTTCATGAAGTATTTCAGCTTCAAAAAAGTTGAAAATTTTCATGAAAAGATTTCGGCTTCAAAAAAGTTGAAAATTTTCACGACAGGATTTCGGCTTTATAAAAGTCTAACATTTTCATGAAGTATTTCGGATTCAAAAAAGTTGAAAAATTTCATGAAAAGATTTCGGCTTCAAAAAAGTTGAAAATTTTCACGACAGGATTTCGGCTTTAAAAAAGTCTAACATTTTCATGAAGTATTTCAGCTTCTAAAAAGTTGAAAATTTTCATGAAAAGATTTCGGCTCCAAAAAAGTTGAAAATTTTCATGAAAAGATTTCGGCTTCAAAAAAGTTGAAAATTTTCACGACAGGATTTCGGCTTTATAAAAGTCTAACATTTTCATGAAGTATTTCGGATTCAAAAAAGTTGAAAATTTTCATGAAAAGATTTTGGCTTCAAAAAAGTTGAAAATTTTCATGAAAAGATTTCGGCTTCAAAAAAGTTGAAAATTTTCACGACAGGATTTCGGCTTCAAAAAAGTCGAACATTTTCATGAAGTATTTCAGCTTCAAAAAAGTTGAAAATTTTCATGAAAAGATTTCGGCTTCAAAAAAGTTGAAAATTTTCACGACAGGATTTCGGCTTTATAAAAGTCTAACATTTTCATGAAGTATTTCGGATTCAAAAAAGTTGAAAAATTTCATGAAAAGATTTCGGCTTCAAAAAAGTTGAAAATTTTCACGACAGGATTTCGGCTTTAAAAAAGTCGAACATTTTCATGAAGTATTTCAGCTTCAAAAAAGTTGAAAATTTTCATGAAAAGATTTCGGCTTCAAAAAAGTTGAAAATTTTCACGACAGGATTTCGGCTTTAAAAAAGTCTAACATTTTCATTAAGTATTTCAGCTTCTAAAAAGTTGAAAATTTTCATGAAAAGATTTCGGCTTCAAAAAAGTTGAAAATTTTCACGACAGGATTTCGGCTTTAAAAAAGTCGAACATTTTCATGAAGTATTTCGGATTCAAAAAAGTTGAAAATTTTCATGAAAAGATTTCGGCTTCAAAAAAGTTGAAAATTATCATGAAAAGATTTCGGCTTCAAAAAAGTTGAAAATTTTCACGACAGGATTTCGGCTTCAAAAAAGTCGAACATTTTCATGAAGTATTTCAGCTTCAAAAAAGTTGAAAATTTTCATGAAAAGATTTCGGCTTCAAAAAAGTTGAAAATTTTCATGAAAAGATTTCGGCTTTAAAAAAGTTGAAAATTTTCATGAAAAGATTTCGGCTTCAAAAAAGTTGAAAATTTTCACGACAGGATTTCGGCTTTAAAAAAGTTGAACATTTTTATGAAGTATTTGGGCTTCAAAAAAGTTGAATATTTTCACGACAGGATTTCGGCTTTAAAAAAGTCGAACATTTTCATGAAGTATTTCAGCTTCAAAAAAGTTGAAAATTTTCATGAAAAGATTTCGGCTTCAAAAAAGTTGAAAATTTTCATGAAAAGATTTCGGCTTCAAAAAAGTTGAAAATTTTCACGACAGGATTTCGGCTTTAAAAAAGTCTAACATTTTCATTAAGTATTTCAGCTTCTAAAAAGTTGAAAATTTTCATGAAAAGATTTCGGCTTCAAAAGAGTTGAAAATTTTCACGACACGATTTCGACTTTAAAAAAGTCGAACATTTTCATGAAGTATTTCGGCTTTAAAAAAGTTGAAAATTTTCATGAAGTATTTCGAATTCAAAAAAGTTGAAAATTTTCACGACAGGATTTCGGCGTTAAAAAAGTTGAAAATTTTCATGAAGTATTTCAGATTCAAAAAGGTTACAAATTTTCATGACAGGATTTCGGCTTTAAAAAAGTCGAACATTTTCATGAAGTATTTCAGCTTCAAAAAAGTTGAAAATTTTCATGAAAAGATTTCGGCTTCAAAAAAGTTGAAAATTTTCATGAAAAGATTTCGGCTTCAAAAAAGTTGAAAATTTTCACGACAGGATTTCGACTTTAAAAAAGTCGAACATTTTCATGAAGTATTTCAGCTTCAAAAAAGTTGAAAATTTTCATGAAAAGATTTTGGCTTCAAAAAAGTTGAAAATTTTCATGAAAAGATTTCGGGTTCAAAAAAGTTGAAAATTTTCACGACAGGATTTCGGCTTCAAAAAAGTCGAACATTTTCATGAAGTATTTCAGCTTCAAAAAAGTTGAAAATTTTCATGAAAAGATTTCGGCTTCAAAAAAGTTGAAAATTTTCATGAAAAGATTTCGGGTTCAAAAGAGTTGAAAATTTTCACGACAGGATTTCGACTTTAAAAAAGTCGAACATTTTCATGAAGTATTTCGGCTTTAAAAAAGTTGAAAATTTTCATGAAGTAATTGGGCTTCAAAAAAGTTGAATATTTTCATGAAGGATTTGGGCTTCAAAAAAGTTGAAAAATTTTCATGAAGTATTTCGGATTCAAAAAAGTCGAACATTTTCACGACAGGATTTCGGCGTTAAAAAAGTCGAACATTTTCATGAAGTATTTTAGCTTCAAAAAAGTTGAAAATTTTCATGAAAAGATTTCGGCTTCAAAAAAGTTGAAAATTTTCATGAAAAGATTTCGGCTTCAAAAAAGTTGAAAATTTTCATGAAAAGATTTCGGCTTCAAAAAAGTTGAAAATTTTCACGACAGGATTTCGGCTTTAAAAAAGTTGAACATTTTTATGAAGTATTTGGGCTTCAAAAAAGTTGAATATTTTCACGACAGGATTTCGGCTTTAAAAAAGTCGAACATTTTCATGAAGTATTTCAGCTTCAAAAAAGTTGAAAATTTTCATGAAAAGATTTCGGCTTCAAAAAAGTTGAAAATTTTCATGAAAAGATTTCGGCTTCAAAAAAGTTGAAAATTTTCACGACAGGATTTCGGCTTTAAAAAAGTCTAACATTTTCATTAAGTATTTCAGCTTCTAAAAAGTTGAAAATTTTCATGAAAAGATTTCGGCTTCAAAAGAGTTGAAAATTTTCACGACACGATTTCGACTTTAAAAAAGTCGAACATTTTCATGAAGTATTTCGGCTTTAAAAAAGTTGAAAATTTTCATGAAGTATTTCGAATTCAAAAAAGTTGAAAATTTTCACGACAGGATTTCGGCGTTAAAAAAGTTGAAAATTTTCATGAAGTATTTCAGATTCAAAAAGGTTACAAATTTTCATGACAGGATTTCGGCTTTAAAAAAGTCGAACATTTTCATGAAGTATTTCAGCTTCAAAAAAGTTGAAAATTTTCATGAAAAGATTTCGGCTTCAAAAAAGTTGAAAATTTTCATGAAAAGATTTCGGCTTCAAAAAAGTTGAAAATTTTCACGACAGGATTTCGGCTTTAAAAAAGTCGAACATTTTCATGAAGTATTTCAGCTTCAAAAAAGTTGAAAATTTTCATGAAAAGATTTTGGCTTCAAAAAAGTTGAAAATTTTCATGAAAAGATTTCGGGTTCAAAAAAGTTGAAAATTTTCACGACAGGATTTCGGCTTCAAAAAAGTCGAACATTTTCATGAAGTATTTCAGCTTCAAAAAAGTTGAAAATTTTCATGAAAAGATTTCGGCTTCAAAAAAGTTGAAAATTTTCATGAAAAGATTTCGGGTTCAAAAGAGTTGAAAATTTTCACGACAGGATTTCGACTTTAAAAAAGTCGAACATTTTCATGAAGTATTTCGGCTTTAAAAAAGTTGAAAATTTTCATGAAGTAATTGGGCTTCAAAAAAGTTGAATATTTTCATGAAGGATTTGGGCTTCAAAAAAGTTGAAAAATTTTCATGAAGTATTTCGGATTCAAAAAAGTCGAACATTTTCACGACAGGATTTCGGCGTTAAAAAAGTCGAACATTTTCATGAAGTATTTTAGCTTCAAAAAAGTTGAAAATTTTCATGAAAAGATTTCGGCTTCAAAAAAGTTGAAAATTTTCATGAAAAGATTTCGATTCAAAAAAGTTGAAAATTTTCATGAAAAGATTTCGGATTTAAAAAAGTTGAAAATTTTCACGACAGGATTTGGGCTTTAAAAAAGTCGAACATTTTCATGAAGTATTTGGGCTTCAAAAAAGTTGAAAATTTTCACGAAAGGATTTCGGCTTTAAAAAAGTCGAACATTTTCATGAAGTATTTCGGCTTCAAAAAGGTTGAAAATTTTCACGAAAGGATTTCGGCTTTAAAAAAGTCGAACATTTTCATGAAGTATTTCGGCTTCAAAAAAGTTGAACATTTTCATGAAGTATTTGGGCTTCAAAAAAGTTGAAAATTTTCACGACAGGATTTCGGCTTTAAAAAAGTCGAACATTTTCATGAAGTATTTCAGCTTCAAAAAAGTTGAAAATTTTCATGAAAAGATTTCGGCTTCAAAAAAGTTGAAAATTTTCATGAAAAGATTTCGGCTTCAAAAAAGTTGAAAATTTTCACGACAGGATTTCGTCTTTAAAAAAGTCGAACATTTTCATGAAGTATTTCAGCTTCAAAAAAGTTGAAAATTTTCATGAAAAGATTTCGGTTTCAAAAAAGTTGAAAATTTTCACGACAGGATTTCGGCTTTAAAAAAGTCGAACATTTTCATGAAGTATTTCAGCTTCAAAAAAGTTGAAAATTTTCATGAAAAGATTTCGGCTACAAAAAAGTTGAAAATTTTCATGAAGAAATTCGGCTTCAAAAAAGTTGAAAATTTTCATGAAGCATTTGGGCTTCAAAAAAGTTGAAAATTTTAAGAAAGTATTTGGGCTTCAAAAAAGTTGAATATATTCATGAAGTATTTCGGCTTCAAAAAAGTTGAAAATTTTCTTGAAGTAATTGGGCTTCAAAAAAGTTGAATATTTTCATGAAGGATTTGGGCTTCAAAAAAGTTGAAAATATTCATGAAGTATTTGGGCTTGAAAAAAGTTGAAAATTTTCATGAAGAAATTCGGCTTCAAAAAAGTAAAAAATTTTCATGAAGAAATTCGGCTTCAAAAAAGTTGAAAATTTTCATTAAGAAATTCGGCTTCAAAAAAGTTGAAAATTTTCATGAAGTATTTCGGCTTCAACAAAGTTGAAAATATTCATGAAGAAATTGGGCTTCAAAAAAGTTGAATATTTTCATGAAGGATTTGGGCTTCAAAAAAGTTGAAAATATTCATGAAGTATTTGGGCTTGAAAAAAGTTGAAAATTTTCATGAAGGATTTGGGCTTCAAAAAAGTTGAAAATATTCATGAAGAAATTCGGCTTCAAAAAAGTTGAAAATTTTCATGAAGAAATTCGGCTTCAAAAAAGTTGAAAATTTTCATTAAGAAATTCGGCTTCAAAAAAGTTGAAAATTTTCATGAAGTATTTCGGCTTCAACAAAGTTGAAAATATTCATGAAGAAATTCGTCTTCAAAAAAGTTAAAAATTTTCATGAAGTATTTGGGCTTCAAAAAAGTTTAAAATTTTCATGAAGAAATTCGGCTTCAAAAAAGTTTTCGCAAGGGGGTTTGTTTCGTCTTTTTTCAACTTTTTCGTAAGGGGGGGTGGGTCAATTGAAAATATTCATGAAGAAATTCGGCTTCAAAAAAGTTGAAAATATTCATGAAGAAATTCGGGTTAAAAAAAGTTGAAAATATTCATGAAGAAATTCGGCTTCAAAAAAGTTTTCCCAAGGGGGGGGTGTTTCGTCTTTTTTCAACTTTTTCGTAAGGGGGGTGTGTTTCGTCTTTTTTCAACTTTTTCGTAAGGGGGGGGGTGTTTCGTCTTTTTTCAACTTTTTCGTAAGGGGTGGGTGTTTCGTCTTTTTTCAACTTTTTCGTAAGTGGGAGTGGGTCAATTGAAAATATTCATGAAGAAATTCGGCTTCAAAAAAGTTGAAAATTTTCATGAAGTATTTGGGCTTCAAAAAAGTTGAAAATTTTCATGAAGGATTTGGGCTTCAAAAAAGTTGAATATATTCATGAAGTATTTGGGCTTCAAAAAAGTTGAAAATTTTCATGAAGAAATTCGGCTTCAAAAAAGTTGAAAATTTTCCTGAAAAAATTCGGCTTCAAAAAAATTGAAAATTTTCATGAAGAATTTCGGCTTCAAAAATGTTTTCCCAAGGTGGGGGTGTTTCTTCTTTTTTCAAATTTTTCGTGAGGGGGGGTGTTTCGTCTTTTTTCAAGTTTTTCGTAAGGGGGGGTGGGTCAATTGAAAATATTCATGAAGAAATTCGGCTTCAAAAAAGTTGAAAATATTCATGAAGAAATTCGGGTTAAAAAAAGTTGAAAATATTCGTGAAGAAATTCGGTTTAAAAAAAGTTTTCCCAAGGGGGGGGTGTTTCGTCTTTTTTCAACTTTTTCGTGAGGGCGGGGTGTTTCATCTTTTTTCAACTTTTTCGTAAGAGGGGGGTGTTTCGTCTTTTTTCAACTTTTTCGTAAGCGGGGGTGGGTCAATTGAAAATATTCATGAAGAAATTCGGCTTCAAGAAAGTTGAAAATTTTCATGAAGTATTTGGGCTTCAAAAAAGTTGAAAATATTCATGAAGAAATTCGGCTACAAAAAAGTTGAACATTTTCATGAAGAAATTCGACTTCAAAAAAGTTGAAAATTTTCATGAAGTATTTGGGCTTCAAAAAAGTTGAAAATTTTCATGAAGAAATTCGACTTCAAAAAAGTTGAAAATTTTCATGAAGTATTTCGGCTTCCAAAAAGTTGAAAATTTTCATGAAGAAATTCGGCTTCAAAAAGGTTGAAAATTTTCATGAAGAAATTCGGCTTCAAAAAAGTTGAAATTTTTCATGAAGTATTTGGGCTTCAAAAAAGTTGAAAATATTCATGAAGAAATTCGGTTTCAAAAAAGTTGAAAATATTCATGAAGAAATTCGGCTTCAAAAAAGTTTTCCCAAGGGGGGGTGTTTCGTTTTTTTTCAACTTTTTTGTAAGGGGGGGGTGTTTCGTCTTTTTTCAACTTTTTCTTAAGGGGGTTGGGTCCTTCGAAAATATTCATGAATAAATTCGGTTTCAAAAAAGTTGAAAATTTTCTTGAAGTATTTAGGCTTGAAAAAAGTTGAAATTTTCATGAAGTATTTGGGCTTCAAAAAAGTTGAAAATTTTCATGAAGAAATTCGGCTTCAAAAAAGTTTTCGCAAGGGGGGGGTGTTTCGTCTTTTTTCAACTTTTTCGTTAAGGGGGGGTGTTTTGTCTTTTTTCAACTTTTTCGGAAGGGGGGGTGTTTCGTCTTTTTTCAACTTTTTCGTAAGGGGGGGTGGGTCAATTGAAAATATTCATGAAGAAATTCGGCCTCAAAAAAGTTGAAAATTTTCAGGAAGTATTTGGGCTTCAAAAAAGTTGAAAATATTCATGAAGAAATTCGGCTTCAAAAAATTTGAAAATTTTCATGAAGTATTTGGGCTTCAAAAAAGTTGAAAATCTTCATGAAGAAATTCGGCTTCAAAAAAGTTTTCGCAAGGGGGGGGTGTTTCGTCTTTTTTCAACTTTTTCGTAAGAGGGGGGTGTTTTGTCTTTTTTCAACTTTTTCGTGAGGGGGGGTGGGTCAATTGAAAATTTTCATGAAGAAATTCGGCTTCAAAAAAGTTGAAAATTTTCATCAAGTATTTGGGCTTCAAAAAAGTTGAAAATTTTCATGAAGAAATTCGGATTCAAAAAAGTTAAAAATTTTCTTGAAGAAATTCGGCTTCGAAAAAGTTAAAAATTTTCATGAAGAAATTCGGATTGAAAAAAGTTGAAATTTTTCATGAAGTATTTGGGCTTCAAAAAAGTTGAAAATTTTCATGAAGAAATTCGGCTTCAAAAAAGTTGAAAATGTTCATGACGTATTTGGGCTTCAAAAAAGTTGAACATTTTAATGAAGTATTTGGGCTTGAAAAAAGTTGAAAATTTTCATGAAGAAATTCGGCTTCAAAAAAGTTGAAAATTTTCATGAAGAAATTCGGCTTCAAAAAAGTTTTCCTAAGGGGGGGTGTTTCGTCTTTTTTCAACTTTTTTGTAAGGGGGGGGGTGTTTCGTCTTTTTTCAACTTTTTCTTAAGGGGGTTGGGTCCTTCGAAAATATTCATGAATAAATTCGGTTTCAAAAAAGTTGAAAATTTTCTTGAAGTATTTAGGCTTGAAAAAAGTTGAAATTTTCATGAAGTATTTGGGCTTCAAAAAAGGTGAAAATTTTCATGAAGAAATTCGGATTTAAAAAAAGTTAAAAATTTTCATGAAGAAATTCGGCTTCAAAAAAGTTAATAAATTTTCATGAAGAAATTCGGCTTCAAAAAAGTCTAAATTTTTCATGAAGTATTTGGGCTTGAAAAAAGTTGAAAATTTTCATGAAGAAATTCGACTTCAAAAAAGTTTTCGCAAGGTGGGGGGTGTTTCGTCTTTTTTCAACTTTTTCGTAAGCGGGGGTGGGTCAATTGAAATTATTCATGAAGAAATTCGGCTTCAAAAAAGTTTTAAATTTTCATTAAGAAATTCGGCTTCAAAAAAGTTGACAATTTTCATGAAGAATTTCGGCTTCAAAAAAGTTGAAAATTGTCAAGAAGAAATTCGACTTCAAAAAAGTTTTCGCAAGGTGGGGGGTGTTTCGTCTTTTTTCAACTTTTTCGTAAGGGGGGGGGTGTTTCGTCTTTTTTCAACTTTTTCGTAAGCGGGGGTGGGTCAATTGAAAATATTCATGAAGAAATTTGGCTTCAAAAAAGATGAAAATTTTCATGAAGAAATTCGGCTTCAAAAAAGTTTAAAATTTTCATGAAGAAATTCGGCTTCAAAAAAGTTGAAAATTTTCATGAAGTATTTGGGCTTCAAAAAAGTTGAAAATTTTCATGAAGAAATTCGGCTTCAAAAAAGTTTTCGCAAGGGGGGGGTGTTTCGTCTTTTTTCAACTTTTTCGTAAGGGGGGGTGTTTCGTCTTTTTTCAACTTTTTCGTGAGGGGGGGTGGGTCAATTGAAAATATTCATGAAGAAATTCGGCTTCAAAAAAGCTGAAAATTTTCATGAAGTATTTGGGCTTCCAAAAAGTTGAAAATTTTCATGAAGAAATTCGGCTTCAAAAAGGTTGAAAATTTTCATTAAGTATTTGGGCTTCAAAAAAGTTGAAAATATTCATGAAGAAATTCTGCTTCAAAAAAGTTGAAATTTTTCATGAAGTATTTGGACTTGAAATTTTTTTTAAATTTTCATGAAGAAATTCAGCTTCAAAAAAGTTTAAAATTTTCATGAAGAAATTCGGCTTCAAAAAAGTTGACAATTTTCATGAAGAATTTCGGCTTCAAAAAAGTTGAAAATATTCATGAAGAAATTTGGCTTCAAAAAAGATGAAAATTTTCATGAAGTATTTGGTCTTCAAAAAAGTTGAAAATTTTCATGAAGAAATTCGGCTTCAAAAAAGTTTTCGCAAGGGGGGGGTGTTTCGTCTTTTTTCAACTTTTTCGTAAGGGGGGGTGTTTCGTCTTTTTTCAAATTTTTCGTGAGGGGGGTGGGTCAATTGAAAATATTCCAGAAGAAATTCGGCTTCAAAAAAGTTGAAAATTTTCATGAAGCATTTGGGCTTCAAAAAAGTTGAAAATTTTCATGAAGAAATTCGAATTTAAAAAAAGTTAAAAATTTTCATGAAGAAATTCGGCTTCAAAAAAGTTAAAAATTTTCATGAAGAAATTCGGCTTCAAAAAAGTTGAAATTTTTCATGAAGTATTTGGGCTTGAAATTTTTTTTAAATTTTCATGAAGAAATTCGGCTTCAAAAAAGTTGAAAATTTTCATGAAGAAATTCGGCTTCAAAAAAGTTTTCGCAAGGGGGTTTGTTTCGTCTTTTTTCAAGTTTTTCGTAACGGGGGGGGTGTTTCGTCTTCAACTTTTTCGTAAGGGGGGGTGGGTCAATTTAAAATTTTCATGAAGAAATACGGCTTCAAAAAAGTTGAAAATTTTCATGAAGTATTTGGGCTTCAAAAAAGTTGAAAATTTTCATGAAGAAATTCGACTTCAAAAAAGTTGAAAATTTTCATGAAGTATTTGGGCTTGAAAATTTTTTTAAATTTTCATGAAGAAATTCGGCTTCAAAAAAGTTGAAAATTTTCATGAAGAAATTCGGCTTCAAAAATGTTTTCGCAAGGGGGTTTGTTTCGTCTTTTTTCAACTTTTTCGTAACGGGGGGGTGTTTCGTCTTCAACTTTTTCGTAAGGGGGGGTGTGTCAATTTAAAATTTTCATGAAGAAATACGGCTTCAAAAAAGTTGAACATTTTAATGAAGTATTTGGGCTTGAAAAAAGTTGAAAATTTTCATGAAGAAATTCGGCTTCAAAAAAGTTGACAATTTTCATGAAGAATTTGGGCTTCAAAAAAGTTGAAAATTTTCATGAAGAAATTCGGCTTCAAAAAAGTTTTCGCAAGGGGGGGGTGTTTCGTCTTTTTTCAACTTTTTCGTGAGGGGGGGGTGTTTCGTCTTTTTTCAACTTTTTCGTAAGAGGGGGGTGTTTCGTCTTTTTTCAACTTTTTCGTGAGGCGGGGTGGGTCAATTGAAAATATTCATGAAGAAATTCGGCTTCAAAAAAGTTGAAAATTTTCATGAAGTATTTGGGCTTCCAAAAAGTTGAAAATTTTCATGAAGAAATTCGGCTTCAAAAAGGTTGAAAATTTTCATGAAGTATTTGGGCTTCAAAAAAGTTGAAAATATTCATGAAGAAATTCGGCTTCAAAAAAGTTGACAATTTTCATGAAGAATTTCGGCTTCAAAAAAGTTGAAAATTGTCAAGAAGAAATTCGACTTCAAAAAAGTTTTCGCAAGGTGGGGGGTGTTTCGTCTTTTTTCAACTTTTTCGTAAGGGGGGGGGTGTTTCGTCTTTTTTCAACTTTTTCGTAAGCGGGGGTGGGTCAATTGAAAATATTCATGAAGAAATTTGGCTTCAAAAAAGATGAAAATTTTCATGAAGAAATTCGGCTTCAAAAAAGTTTAAAATTTTCATGAAGAAATTCGGCTTCAAAAAAGTTGAAAATTTTCATGAAGTATTTGGGCTTCAAAAAAGTTGAAAATTTTCATGAAGAAATTCGGCTTCAAAAAAGTTTTCGCAAGGGGGGGGTGTTTCGTCTTTTTTCAACTTTTTCGTAAGGGGGGGTGTTTCGTCTTTTTTCAACTTTTTCGTGAGGGGGGGTGGGTCAATTGAAAATATTCATGAAGAAATTCGGCTTCAAAAAAGCTGAAAATTTTCATGAAGCATTTGGGCTTCAAAAAAGTTGAAAATTTTCATGAAGAAATTCGGATTTAAAAAAAGTTAAAAATTTTCATGAAGAAATTCGGCTTCAAAAAAGTTAAAAATTTTCATGAAGAAATTCGGCTTCAAAAAAGTTGAAAATTTTCATGAAGTATTTGGGCTTGAAATTTTTTTTAAATTTTCATGAAGAAATTCGGCTTCAAAAAAGTTGAAAATTTTCATGAAGAAATTCGGCTTCAAAAAAGTTTTCGCAAGGGGGTTTGTTTCGTCTTTTTTCAAGTTTTTCGTAACGGGGGGGGTGTTTCGTCTTCAACTTTTTCGTAAGGGGGGGTGGGTCAATTTAAAATTTTCATGAAGAAATACGGCTTCAAAAAAGTTGAAAATTTTCATGAAGTATTTGGGCTTCAAAAAAGTTGAAAATTTTCATGAAGAAATTCGACTTCAAAAAAGTTGAAAATTTTCATGAAGTATTTGGGCTTGAAAATTTTTTTAAATTTTCATGAAGAAATTCGGCTTCAAAAAAGTTGAAAATTTTCATGAAGAAATTCGGCTTCAAAAATGTTTTCGCAAGGGGGTTTGTTTCGTCTTTTTTCAACTTTTTCGTAACGGGGGGGTGTTTCGTCTTCAACTTTTTCGTAAGGGGGGGTGTGTCAATTTAAAATTTTCATGAAGAAATACGGCTTCAAAAAAGTTGAACATTTTAATGAAGTATTTGGGCTTGAAAAAAGTTGAAAATTTTCATGAAGAAATTCGGCTTCAAAAAAGTTGACAATTTTCATGAAGAATTTGGGCTTCAAAAAAGGTGAAAATTTTCATGAAGAAATTCGGATTTAAAAAAAGTTAAAAATTTTCATGAAGAAATTCGGCTTCAAAAAAGTTAATAAATTTTCATGAAGAAATTCGGCTTCAAAAAAGTCTAAATTTTTCATGAAGTATTTGGGCTTGAAAAAAGTTGAAAATTTTCATGAAGAAATTCGACTTCAAAAAAGTTTTCGCAAGGTGGGGGGTGTTTCGTCTTTTTTCAACTTTTTCGTAAGCGGGGGTGGGTCAATTGAAATTATTCATGAAGAAATTCGGCTTCAAAAAAGTTTTAAATTTTCATTAAGAAATTCGGCTTCAAAAAAGTTGACAATTTTCATGAAGAATTTCGGCTTCAAAAAAGTTGAAAATTGTCAAGAAGAAATTCGACTTCAAAAAAGTTTTCGCAAGGTGGGGGGTGTTTCGTCTTTTTTCAACTTTTTCGTAAGGGGGGGGGTGTTTCGTCTTTTTTCAACTTTTTCGTAAGCGGGGGTGGGTCAATTGAAAATATTCATGAAGAAATTTGGCTTCAAAAAAGATGAAAATTTTCATGAAGAAATTCGGCTTCAAAAAAGTTTAAAATTTTCATGAAGAAATTCGGCTTCAAAAAAGTTGAAAATTTTCATGAAGTATTTGGGCTTCAAAAAAGTTGAAAATTTTCATGAAGAAATTCGGCTTCAAAAAAGTTTTCGCAAGGGGGGGGTGTTTCGTCTTTTTTCAACTTTTTCGTAAGGGGGGGTGTTTCGTCTTTTTTCAACTTTTTCGTGAGGGGGGGTGGGTCAATTGAAAATATTCATGAAGAAATTCGGCTTCAAAAAAGCTGAAAATTTTCATGAAGTATTTGGGCTTCCAAAAAGTTGAAAATTTTCATGAAGAAATTCGGCTTCAAAAAGGTTGAAAATTTTCATTAAGTATTTGGGCTTCAAAAAAGTTGAAAATATTCATGAAGAAATTCTGCTTCAAAAAAGTTGAAATTTTTCATGAAGTATTTGGACTTGAAATTTTTTTTAAATTTTCATGAAGAAATTCAGCTTCAAAAAAGTTTAAAATTTTCATGAAGAAATTCGGCTTCAAAAAAGTTGACAATTTTCATGAAGAATTTCGGCTTCAAAAAAGTTGAAAATATTCATGAAGAAATTTGGCTTCAAAAAAGATGAAAATTTTCATGAAGTATTTGGTCTTCAAAAAAGTTGAAAATTTTCATGAAGAAATTCGGCTTCAAAAAAGTTTTCGCAAGGGGGGGGTGTTTCGTCTTTTTTCAACTTTTTCGTAAGGGGGGGTGTTTCGTCTTTTTTCAAATTTTTCGTGAGGGGGGTGGGTCAATTGAAAATATTCCAGAAGAAATTCGGCTTCAAAAAAGTTGAAAATTTTCATGAAGCATTTGGGCTTCAAAAAAGTTGAAAATTTTCATGAAGAAATTCGAATTTAAAAAAAGTTAAAAATTTTCATGAAGAAATTCGGCTTCAAAAAAGTTAAAAATTTTCATGAAGAAATTCGGCTTCAAAAAAGTTGAAATTTTTCATGAAGTATTTGGGCTTGAAATTTTTTTTAAATTTTCATGAAGAAATTCGGCTTCAAAAAAGTTGAAAATTTTCATGAAGAAATTCGGCTTCAAAAAAGTTTTCGCAAGGGGGTTTGTTTCGTCTTTTTTCAAGTTTTTCGTAACGGGGGGGGTGTTTCGTCTTCAACTTTTTCGTAAGGGGGGGTGGGTCAATTTAAAATTTTCATGAAGAAATACGGCTTCAAAAAAGTTGAAAATTTTCATGAAGTATTTGGGCTTCAAAAAAGTTGAAAATTTTCATGAAGAAATTCGACTTCAAAAAAGTTGAAAATTTTCATGAAGTATTTGGGCTTGAAAATTTTTTTAAATTTTCATGAAGAAATTCGGCTTCAAAAAAGTTGAAAATTTTCATGAAGAAATTCGGCTTCAAAAATGTTTTCGCAAGGGGGTTTGTTTCGTCTTTTTTCAACTTTTTCGTAACGGGGGGGTGTTTCGTCTTCAACTTTTTCGTAAGGGGGGGTGTGTCAATTTAAAATTTTCATGAAGAAATACGGCTTCAAAAAAGTTGAACATTTTAATGAAGTATTTGGGCTTGAAAAAAGTTGAAAATTTTCATGAAGAAATTCGGCTTCAAAAAAGTTGACAATTTTCATGAAGAATTTGGGCTTCAAAAAAGTTGAAAATTTTCATGAAGAAATTCGGCTTCAAAAAAGTTTTCGCAAGGGGGGGGTGTTTCGTCTTTTTTCAACTTTTTCGTGAGGGGGGGGTGTTTCGTCTTTTTTCAACTTTTTCGTAAGAGGGGGGTGTTTCGTCTTTTTTCAACTTTTTCGTGAGGCGGGGTGGGTCAATTGAAAATATTCATGAAGAAATTCGGCTTCAAAAAAGTTGAAAATTTTCATGAAGTATTTGGGCTTCCAAAAAGTTGAAAATTTTCATGAAGAAATTCGGCTTCAAAAAGGTTGAAAATTTTCATGAAGTATTTGGGCTTCAAAAAAGTTGAAAATATTCATGAAGAAATTCGGCTTCAAAAAAGTTGACAATTTTCATGAAGAATTTCGGCTTCAAAAAAGTTGAAAATTGTCAAGAAGAAATTCGACTTCAAAAAAGTTTTCGCAAGGTGGGGGGTGTTTCGTCTTTTTTCAACTTTTTCGTAAGGGGGGGGGTGTTTCGTCTTTTTTCAACTTTTTCGTAAGCGGGGGTGGGTCAATTGAAAATATTCATGAAGAAATTTGGCTTCAAAAAAGATGAAAATTTTCATGAAGAAATTCGGCTTCAAAAAAGTTTAAAATTTTCATGAAGAAATTCGGCTTCAAAAAAGTTGAAAATTTTCATGAAGTATTTGGGCTTCAAAAAAGTTGAAAATTTTCATGAAGAAATTCGGCTTCAAAAAAGTTTTCGCAAGGGGGGGGTGTTTCGTCTTTTTTCAACTTTTTCGTAAGGGGGGGTGTTTCGTCTTTTTTCAACTTTTTCGTGAGGGGGGGTGGGTCAATTGAAAATATTCATGAAGAAATTCGGCTTCAAAAAAGCTGAAAATTTTCATGAAGCATTTGGGCTTCAAAAAAGTTGAAAATTTTCATGAAGAAATTCGGATTTAAAAAAAGTTAAAAATTTTCATGAAGAAATTCGGCTTCAAAAAAGTTAAAAATTTTCATGAAGAAATTCGGCTTCAAAAAAGTTGAAAATTTTCATGAAGTATTTGGGCTTGAAATTTTTTTTAAATTTTCATGAAGAAATTCGGCTTCAAAAAAGTTGAAAATTTTCATGAAGAAATTCGGCTTCAAAAAAGTTTTCGCAAGGGGGTTTGTTTCGTCTTTTTTCAAGTTTTTCGTAACGGGGGGGGTGTTTCGTCTTCAACTTTTTCGTAAGGGGGGGTGGGTCAATTTAAAATTTTCATGAAGAAATACGGCTTCAAAAAAGTTGAAAATTTTCATGAAGTATTTGGGCTTCAAAAAAGTTGAAAATTTTCATGAAGAAATTCGACTTCAAAAAAGTTGAAAATTTTCATGAAGTATTTGGGCTTGAAAATTTTTTTAAATTTTCATGAAGAAATTCGGCTTCAAAAAAGTTGAAAATTTTCATGAAGAAATTCGGCTTCAAAAATGTTTTCGCAAGGGGGTTTGTTTCGTCTTTTTTCAACTTTTTCGTAACGGGGGGGTGTTTCGTCTTCAACTTTTTCGTAAGGGGGGGTGTGTCAATTTAAAATTTTCATGAAGAAATACGGCTTCAAAAAAGTTGAACATTTTAATGAAGTATTTGGGCTT
This sequence comes from Labrus mixtus, assembly GCF_963584025.1. Classification (NCBI taxonomy): domain Eukaryota; kingdom Metazoa; phylum Chordata; class Actinopteri; order Labriformes; family Labridae; genus Labrus; species Labrus mixtus. The sequence continues at coordinate 596,842 of NC_083619.1, forward strand.
GAAAAAAGTTGAAAATTTTCATGAAGAAATTCGGCTTCAAAAAAGTTGACAATTTTCATGAAGAATTTGGGCTTCAAAAAAGTTGAAAATTTTCATGAAGAAATTCGGCTTCAAAAAAGTTTTCGCAAGGGGGGGGTGTTTCGTCTTTTTTCAACTTTTTCGTGAGGGGGGGGTGTTTCGTCTTTTTTCAACTTTTTCGTAAGAGGGGGGTGTTTCGTCTTTTTTCAACTTTTTCGTGAGGCGGGGTGGGTCAATTGAAAATATTCATGAAGAAATTCGGCTTCAAAAAAGTTGAAAATTTTCATGAAGTATTTGGGCTTCCAAAAAGTTGAAAATTTTCATGAAGAAATTCGGCTTCAAAAAGGTTGAAAATTTTCATGAAGTATTTGGGCTTCAAAAAAGTTGAAAATATTCATGAAGAAATTCGGCTTCAAAAAAGTTGACAATTTTCATGAAGAATTTCGGCTTCAAAAAAGTTGAAAATTGTCAAGAAGAAATTCGACTTCAAAAAAGTTTTCGCAAGGTGGGGGGTGTTTCGTCTTTTTTCAACTTTTTCGTAAGGGGGGGGGTGTTTCGTCTTTTTTCAACTTTTTCGTAAGCGGGGGTGGGTCAATTGAAAATATTCATGAAGAAATTTGGCTTCAAAAAAGATGAAAATTTTCATGAAGAAATTCGGCTTCAAAAAAGTTTAAAATTTTCATGAAGAAATTCGGCTTCAAAAAAGTTGAAAATTTTCATGAAGTATTTGGGCTTCAAAAAAGTTGAAAATTTTCATGAAGAAATTCGGCTTCAAAAAAGTTTTCGCAAGGGGGGGGTGTTTCGTCTTTTTTCAACTTTTTCGTAAGGGGGGGTGTTTCGTCTTTTTTCAACTTTTTCGTGAGGGGGGGTGGGTCAATTGAAAATATTCATGAAGAAATTCGGCTTCAAAAAAGCTGAAAATTTTCATGAAGTATTTGGGCTTCCAAAAAGTTGAAAATTTTCATGAAGAAATTGGGCTTGAAAATTTTTTTAAATTTTCATGAAGAAATTCGGCTTCAAAAAAGTTGAAAATTTTCATGAAGAAATTCGGCTTCAAAAATGTTTTCGCAAGGGGGTTTGTTTCGTCTTTTTTCAACTTTTTCGTAACGGGGGGGTGTTTCGTCTTCAACTTTTTCGTAAGGGGGGGTGTGTCAATTTAAAATTTTCATGAAGAAATACGGCTTCAAAAAAGTTGAACATTTTAATGAAGTATTTGGGCTTGAAAAAAGTTGAAAATTTTCATGAAGAAATTCGGCTTCAAAAAAGTTGACAATTTTCATGAAGAATTTGGGCTTCAAAAAAGTTGAAAATTTTCATGAAGAAATTCGGCTTCAAAAAAGTTTTCGCAAGGGGGGGGTGTTTCGTCTTTTTTCAACTTTTTCGTGAGGGGGGGGTGTTTCGTCTTTTTTCAACTTTTTCGTAAGAGTGGGGGTGTTTCGTCTTTTTTCAACTTTTTCGTGAGGCGGGGTGGGTCAATTGAAAATATTCATGAAGAAATTCGGCTTCAAAAAAGTTGAAAATTTTCATGAAGTATTTGGGCTTCCAAAAAGTTGAAAATTTTCATGAAGAAATTCGGCTTCAAAAAGGTTGAAAATTTTCATGAAGTATTTGGGCTTCAAAAAAGTTGAAAATATTCATGAAGAAATTCGGCTTCAAAAAAGTTGAAAATTTTCATGAAGTATTTGGGCTTGAAAATTTTTTTAAATTTTCATGAAGAAATTCGGCTTCAAAAAAGTTGAAAATTTTCATGAAGAAATTCGGCTTCAAAAAAGTTTTCGCAAGGGGGTTTGTTTCGTCTTTTTTCAACTTTTTCGTAACGGGGGGGTGTTTCGTCTTCAACTTTTTCGTAAGGGGGGGTGGGTCAATTTAAAATTTTCATGAAGAAATACGGCTTCAAAAAAGTTGAAAATTTTCATGAAGTATTTGGGCTTCAAAAAAGTTGAAAATTTTCATGAAGAAATTCGACTTCAAAAAAGTTGAAAATATTCATGAAGAAATTCGGCTTCAAAAAAGCTGAAAATTTTCATGAAGTATTTGGGCTTCAAAAAAGTTGAAAATATTCATGAAGAAATTCGGCTTCAAAAAAGTTGAAATTTTTCATGAAGTATTTGGACTTGAAATTTTTTTTAAATTTTCATGAAGAAATTCAGCTTCAAAAAAGTTTAAAATTTTCATGAAGAAATTCGGCTTCAAAAAAGTTGACAATTTTCATGAAGAATTTCGGCTTCAAAAAAGTTGAAAATTTTCATGAAGTATTTGGGCTTCAAAAAAGTTGAAAATATTCATGAAGAAATTTGGCTTCAAAAAAGATGAAAATTTTCATGAAGTATTTGGGCTTCAAAAAAGTTGAAAATTTTCATGAAGAAATTCGGCTTCAAAAAAGTTTTCGCAAGGGGGGGGTGTTTCGTCTTTTTTCAACTTTTTCGTAAGGGGGGGTGTTTCGTCTTTTTTCAAATTTTTCGTGAGGGGGGTGGGTCAATTGAAAATATTCATGAAGAAATTCGGCTTCGAAAAGGTTGAAAATTTTCATTAAGTATTTGGGCTTCAAAAAAGTTCAAAATATTCATGAAGAAATTCGGCTTCAAAAAAGTTGAAATTTTTCATGAAGTATTTGGGCTTGAAATTTTTTTTAAATTTTCATGAAGAAATTCAGCTTCAAAAAAGTTTAAAATTTTCATGAAGAAATTCGGCTTCAAAAAAGTTGACAATTTTCATGAAGAATTTGGGCTTCAAAAAAGTTGAAAATTTTCATGAAGAAATTCTGCTTCAAAAAAGTTTTCGCAAGGGGGGGGTGTTTCGTCTTTTTTCAACTTTTTCGTAAGGGGGGGGTGTTTCGTCTTTTTTCAACTTTTTCGTAAGAGGGGGGTGTTTCGTCTTTTTTCAACTTTTTCGTGAGGGGGGGTGGGTCAATTGAAAATATTCATGAAGAAATTCGGCTTCAAAAAAGTTGAAAATTTTCATGAAGTATTTGGGCTTCCAAAAAGTTGAAAATTTTCATGAAGAAATTCGGCTTCAAAAAGGTTGAAAATTGTCATGAAGTATTTGGGCTTCAAAAAAGTTGAAAATATTCATGAAGAAATTCGGCTTCAAAAAAGTTGAAAATTTTCATGAAGTATTTGGGCTTGAAATTTTTTTTTAATTTTCATGAAGAAATTCGGCTTCAAAAAAGTTTAAAATTTTCATGAAGAAATTCGGCTTCAAAAAAGTTTAAAATTTTCATGAAGAATTTGGGCTTCAAAAAAGTTGAAAATTTTCATGAAGAAATTCTGCTTCAAAAAAGTTTTCGCAAGGGGGGTGTGTTTCGTCTTTTTTCAACTTTTTCGTGAGGGGGTAGGTCAATTGAAAATATTCATGAAGAAATTCGGCTTCAAAAAAGTTGAAATTTTTCATGAAGTATTTGGGCTTGAAATTTTTTTTTAATTTTCATGAAGAAATTCAGCTTCAAAAAAGTTTAAAATTTTCATGAAGAAATTCGGCTTCAAAAAAGTTGACAATTTTCATGAAGAATTTGGGCTTCAAAAAAGTTGAAAATTTTCATGAAGAAATTCTGCTTCAAAAAAGTTTTCGCAAGGGGGGGGTGTTTCGTCTTTTTTCAACTTTTTCGTAAGGGGGGGGTGTTTCGTCTTTTTTCAACTTTTTCGTAAGAGGGGGGTGTTTCGTCTTTTTTCAACTTTTTCGTGAGGGGGGGTGGGTCAATTGAAAATATTCATGAAGAAATTCGGCTTCAAAAAAGTTGAAAATTTTCATGAAGTATTTGGGCTTCCAAAAAGTTGAAAATTTTCATGAAGAAATTCGGCTTCAAAAAGGTTGAAAATTGTCATGAAGTATTTGGGCTTCAAAAAAGTTGAAAATATTCATGAAGAAATTCGGCTTCAAAAAAGTTGAAAATTTTCATGAAGTATTTGGGCTTGAAATTTTTTTTAAATTTTCATGAAGAAATTCGGCTTCAAAAAAGTTTAAAATTTTCATGAAGAAATTCTGCTTCAAAAAAGTTTTCGCAAGGGGGGTGTGTTTCGTCTTTTTTCAACTTTTTCGTGAGGGGGTAGGTCAATTGAAAATATTCATGAAGAAATTCGGCTTCAAAAAATTTTTCGCAAGGGGGGGGTGTTTCGTCTTTTTTCAACTTTTTCGTAAGGGGGGGTGTTTCGTCTTTTTTCAAATTTTTCGTGAGGGGGGTGGGTCAATTGAAAATATTCATGAAGAAATTCGGCTTCGAAAAGGTTGAAAATTTTCATTAAGTATTTGGGCTTCAAAAAAGTTGAAAATATTCATGAAGAAATTCGGCTTCAAAAAAGTTGAAATTTTTCATGAAGTATTTGGGCTTGAAATTTTTTTTAAATTTTCATGAAGAAATTCAGCTTCAAAAAAGTTTAAAATTTTCATGAAGAAATTCGGCTTCAAAAAAGTTGACAATTTTCATGAAGAATTTGGGCTTCAAAAAAGTTGAAAATTTTCATGAAGAAATTCTGCTTCAAAAAAGTTTTCGCAAGGGGGGGGTGTTTCGTCTTTTTTCAACTTTTTCGTAAGGGGGGGGTGTTTCGTCTTTTTTCAACTTTTTCGTAAGAGGGGGGTGTTTCGTCTTTTTTCAACTTTTTCGTGAGGGGGGGTGGGTCAATTGAAAATATTCATGAAGAAATTCGGCTTCAAAAAAGTTGAAAATTTTCATGAAGTATTTGGGCTTCCAAAAAGTTGAAAATTTTCATGAAGAAATTCGGCTTCAAAAAGGTTGAAAATTGTCATGAAGTATTTGGGCTTCAAAAAAGTTGAAAATATTCATGAAGAAATTCGGCTTCAAAAAAGTTGAAAATTTTCATGAAGTATTTGGGCTTGAAATTTTTTTTAAATTTTCATGAAGAAATTCGGCTTCAAAAAAGTTTAAAATTTTCATGAAGAAATTCGGCTTCAAAAAAGTTTTCGCAAGGGGGGTGTGTTTCGTCTTTTTTCAACTTTTTCGTGAGGGGGTAGGTCAATTGAAAATATTCATGAAGAAATTCGGCTTCAAAAATTTTTTCGCAAGGGGGGGGTGTTTCGTCTTTTTTCAACTTTTTCGTAAGGGGGGGTGTTTCGTCTTTTTTCAAATTTTTCGTGAGGGGGGTGGGTCAATTGAAAATATTCATGAAGAAATTCGGCTTCGAAAAGGTTGAAAATTTTCATTAAGTATTTGGGCTTCAAAAAAGTTGAAAATATTCATGAAGAAATTCGGCTTCAAAAAAGTTGAAATTTTTCATGAAGTATTTGGGCTTGAAATTTTTTTTAAATTTTCATGAAGAAATTCAGCTTCAAAAAAGTTTAAAATTTTCATGAAGAAATTCGGCTTCAAAAAAGTTGACAATTTTCATGAAGAATTTGGGCTTCAAAAAAGTTGAAAATTTTCATGAAGAAATTCTGCTTCAAAAAAGTTTTCGCAAGGGGGGGGTGTTTCGTCTTTTTTCAACTTTTTCGTAAGGGGGGGGTGTTTCGTCTTTTTTCAACTTTTTCGTGAGGGGGGGTGGGTCAATTGAAAATATTCATGAAGAAATTCGGCTTCAAAAAAGTTGAAAATTTTCATGAAGTATTTGGGCTTCCAAAAAGTTGAAAATTTTCATGAAGAAATTCGGCTTCAAAAAGGTTGAAAATTGTCATGAAGTATTTGGGCTTCAAAAAAGTTGAAAATATTCATGAAGAAATTCGGCTTCAAAAAAGTTGAAAATTTTCATGAAGTATTTGGGCTTGAAATTTTTTTTAAATTTTCATGAAGAAATTCGGCTTCAAAAAAGTTTAAAATTTTCATGAAGAAATTCGGCTTCAAAAAAGTTTAAAATTTTCATGAAGAATTTGGGCTTCAAAAAAGTTGAAAATTTTCATGAAGAAATTCTGCTTCAAAAAAGTTTTCGCAAGGGGGGTGTGTTTCGTCTTTTTTCAACTTTTTCGTGAGGGGGTAGGTCAATTGAAAATATTCATGAAGAAATTCGGCTTCAAAAATTTTTTCGCAAGGGGGGGGTGTTTCATCTTTTTTCAACTTTTTCGTAAGGGGGGGTTGTTTCGTCTTTTTTCAACTTTTTCGTGAAGGGGTGGGTCAATTGAAAATATTCATGAAGAAATTCGGCTTCAAAAAAGTTGAAAATTTTCAGGAAGTATTTGGGCTTCAAAAAAATTTAAAATTTTCATGAAGAAATACGGCTTCAAAAAAGTTGAAAATTTTCAGGAAGTATTTGGGCTTCAAAAAAGTTGAAAATTTTCATGAAGAAATTCGACTTCAAAAAAGTTGAAAATGTTCATGAAGTATTTGGGCTTCAAAAAAGTTGAAAATTTTCATGAAGTATTTGGGCTTCAAAAAAGTTTAAATTTTTAATGAAGAAATTCGGCTTCAAAAAAGTTGAAAATTTTCATGAAGAAATTCGGCTTCAAAAAAGTTGAAAATTTTCATGAAGTATTTGGGCTTCAAAACAGTTGAAAGTTTTCATGAAGAAATTCGGCTTCAAAAAAGTTTAAAATTTTGGTGAAGTATTTGGGCTTCAAAAAAGTTGAAAATATTCATGAAGAAATTCGGTTTCAAAAAAGTTGAAAATATTCATGAAGAAATTCTGCTTCAAAAAAGTTTTCGCAAGGGGGGTGTGTTTCGTCTTTTTTCAACTTTTTCGTGAGGGGGTAGGTCAATTGAAAATATTCATGAAGAAATTCGGCTTCAAAAAAATTTTCGCAAGGGGGGGGTGTTTCATCTTTTTTCAACTTTTTCGTAAGGGGGGTTTGTTTCGTCTTTTTTCAACTTTTTCGTGAAGGGGTGGGTCAATTGAAAATATTCATGAAGAAATTCGGCTTCAAAAAAGTTGAAAATTTTCAGAAAGTATTTGGGCTTCAAAAAAGTTGAAAATTTTCATGAAGAAATTCGGCTTCAAAAAAGTTTTCGCAAGGGGGGTGTGTTTCGTCTTTTTTCAACTTTTTCGTGAGGGGGTAGGTCAATTGAAAATATTCATGAAGAAATTCGGCTTCAAAAATTTTTTCGCAAGGGGGGGGTGTTTCGTCTTTTTTCAACTTTTTCGTAAGGGGGGGTGTTTCGTCTTTTTTCAAATTTTTCGTGAGGGGGGTGGGTCAATTGAAAATATTCATGAAGAAATTCGGCTTCGAAAAGGTTGAAAATTTTCATTAAGTATTTGGGCTTCAAAAAAGTTGAAAATATTCATGAAGAAATTCGGCTTCAAAAAAGTTGAAATTTTTCATGAAGTATTTGGGCTTGAAATTTTTTTTAAATTTTCATGAAGAAATTCAGCTTCAAAAAAGTTTAAAATTTTCATGAAGAAATTCGGCTTCAAAAAAGTTGACAATTTTCATGAAGAATTTGGGCTTCAAAAAAGTTGAAAATTTTCATGAAGAAATTCTGCTTCAAAAAAGTTTTCGCAAGGGGGGGGTGTTTCGTCTTTTTTCAACTTTTTCGTAAGGGGGGGGTGTTTCGTCTTTTTTCAACTTTTTCGTGAGGGGGGGTGGGTCAATTGAAAATATTCATGAAGAAATTCGGCTTCAAAAAAGTTGAAAATTTTCATGAAGTATTTGGGCTTCCAAAAAGTTGAAAATTTTCATGAAGAAATTCGGCTTCAAAAAGGTTGAAAATTGTCATGAAGTATTTGGGCTTCAAAAAAGTTGAAAATATTCATGAAGAAATTCGGCTTCAAAAAAGTTGAAAATTTTCATGAAGTATTTGGGCTTGAAATTTTTTTTAAATTTTCATGAAGAAATTCGGCTTCAAAAAAGTTTAAAATTTTCATGAAGAAATTCGGCTTCAAAAAAGTTTAAAATTTTCATGAAGAATTTGGGCTTCAAAAAAGTTGAAAATTTTCATGAAGAAATTCTGCTTCAAAAAAGTTTTCGCAAGGGGGGTGTGTTTCGTCTTTTTTCAACTTTTTCGTGAGGGGGTAGGTCAATTGAAAATATTCATGAAGAAATTCGGCTTCAAAAATTTTTTCGCAAGGGGGGGGTGTTTCATCTTTTTTCAACTTTTTCGTAAGGGGGGGTTGTTTCGTCTTTTTTCAACTTTTTCGTGAAGGGGTGGGTCAATTGAAAATATTCATGAAGAAATTCGGCTTCAAAAAAGTTGAAAATTTTCAGGAAGTATTTGGGCTTCAAAAAAATTTAAAATTTTCATGAAGAAATACGGCTTCAAAAAAGTTGAAAATTTTCAGGAAGTATTTGGGCTTCAAAAAAGTTGAAAATTTTCATGAAGAAATTCGACTTCAAAAAAGTTGAAAATGTTCATGAAGTATTTGGGCTTCAAAAAAGTTGAAAATTTTCATGAAGTATTTGGGCTTCAAAAAAGTTTAAATTTTTAATGAAGAAATTCGGCTTCAAAAAAGTTGAAAATTTTCATGAAGAAATTCGGCTTCAAAAAAGTTGAAAATTTTCATGAAGTATTTGGGCTTCAAAACAGTTGAAAGTTTTCATGAAGAAATTCGGCTTCAAAAAAGTTTAAAATTTTGGTGAAGTATTTGGGCTTCAAAAAAGTTGAAAATATTCATGAAGAAATTCGGTTTCAAAAAAGTTGAAAATATTCATGAAGAAATTCTGCTTCAAAAAAGTTTTCGCAAGGGGGGTGTGTTTCGTCTTTTTTCAACTTTTTCGTGAGGGGGTAGGTCAATTGAAAATATTCATGAAGAAATTCGGCTTCAAAAAAATTTTCGCAAGGGGGGGGTGTTTCATCTTTTTTCAACTTTTTCGTAAGGGGGGTTTGTTTCGTCTTTTTTCAACTTTTTCGTGAAGGGGTGGGTCAATTGAAAATATTCATGAAGAAATTCGGCTTCAAAAAAGTTGAAAATTTTCAGAAAGTATTTGGGCTTCAAAAAAGTTGAAAATTTTCATGAAGAAATTCGACTTCAAAAAAGTTGAAAATGTTCATGAAGTATTTGGGCTTCAAAAAAGTTGAAAATTTTCATGAAGTATTTGGGCTTCAAAAAAGTTTAAATTTTTAATGAAGAAATTCGGCTTCAAAAAAGTTGAAAATTTTCATGAAGAAATTCGGCTTCAAAAAAGTTGAAAATTTTCATGAAGTATTTGGGCTTCAAAACAGTTGAAAGTTTTCATGAAGAAATTCGGCTTCAAAAAAGTTTAAAATTTTGGTGAAGTATTTGGGCATCAAAAAAGTTGAAAATATTCATGAAGAAATTCGGTTTCAAAAAAGTTGAAAATATTCATGAAGAAATTCGGCTTCAAAAAAGTATTCCCAAGGGGGGGTGTTTAGTCTTTTTTCAACTTTTTCGTAAGGGGGGGGTGTTTCGTCTTTTTTCAACTTTTTCGTAAGGGGGGGGGTGTTTCGTCTTTTTTCAACTTTTTCTTAAGGGGGTTGGGTCATTCGAAAATATTCATGAAGAAATTTGGCTTCAAAAAAGATGAAAATTTTCATGAAGAAATTCGGCTTCAAAAAAGTTTAAAATTTTCATGAAGAAATTCGGCTTCAAAAAAGTTTAAAATTTTCATGAAGTATTTGGGCTTCAAAAAAGTTGAAAATTTTCATGAAGAAATTCGGCTTCAAAAAAGTTGAAAATTTTCATGAAGTATTTGGGCTTGAAAAAAGTTGAAAATTGTCATGAAGAAATTCGGCTTCAAAAAAGTTGAAATTTTTCATGAAGTATTTGGGCTTGAAAATTTTTTTAAATTTTCATGAAGAAATTCAGCTTCAAAAAAGTTTAAAATTTTCATGAAGAAATTCGGCTTCAAAAAAGTTGACAATTTTCATGAAGAATTTGGGCTTCAAAAAAGTTGAAAATTTTCATGAAGAAATTCTGCTTCAAAAAAGTTTTCGCAAGGGGGGTGTGTTTCGTCTTTTTTCAACTTTTTCGTGAGGGGGTAGGTCAATTGAAAATATTCATGAAGAAATTCGGCTTCAAAAAAATTTTCGCAAGGGGGGGTGTTTCGTCTTTTTTCAACTTTTTCGTAAGGGGGGGGTGTTTCGTCTTTTTTAAACTTTTTCGTAAGAGGGGGGTGTTTCGTCTTTTTTCAACTTTTTCGTGAGGGGGGGTGGGTCAATTGAAAATATTCATGAAGAAATTCGGCTTCAAATAAGTTGAAAATTTTCATGAAGTATTTGGGCTTCAAAAAAGTTGAAAATATTCATGAAGAAATTCGGCTTCAAAAAAGTTGAAAATTTTCATGAAGTATTTGGGCTTGAAAATTTTTTTAAATTTTCATGAAGAAATTCGGCTTCAAAAAAGTTTAAAATTTTCATGAGGAAATTCGGCTTCAAAAAAGTTTAAAATTTTCATGAAGAATTTGGGCTTCAAAAAAGTTGAAAATTTTCATGAAGAAATTCTGCTTCAAAAAAGTTTTCGCAAGGGGGGTGTGTTTCGTCTTTTTTCAACTTTTTCGTGAGGGGGTAGGTCAATTGAAAATATTCATGAAGAAATTCGGCTTCAAAAAATTTTTCGCAAGGGGGGGGTGTTTCATCTTTTTTCAACTTTTTCGTAAGGGGGGGTTGTTTCGTCTTTTTTCAACTTTTTCGTGAAGGGGTGGGTCAATTGAAAATATTCATGAAGAAATTCGGCTTCAAAAAAGTTGAAAATTTTCAGGAAGTATTTGGGCTTCAAAAAAATTTAAAATTTTCATGAAGAAATACGGCTTCAAAAAAGTTGAAAATTTTCAGGAAGTATTTGGGCTTCAAAAAAGTTGAAAATTTTCATGAAGAAATTCGACTTCAAAAAAGTTGAAAATGTTCATGAAGTATTTGGGCTTCAAAAAAGTTGAAAATTTTCATGAAGTATTTGGTCTTCAAAAAAGTTTAAATTTTTAATGAAGAAATTCGGCTTCAAAAAAGTTGAAAATTTTCATGAAGAAATTCGGCTTCAAAAAAGTTGAAAATTTTCATGAAGTATTTGGGCTTCAAAAAAGTTGAAAATTTTCATGAAGAAATTCGGCTTCAAAAAAGTTGAAAATTTTCATGAAGTATTTGGGCTTGAAAAAATTTGAAAATTGTCATGAAGAAATTCGGCTTCAAAAAAGTTGAAATTTTTCATGAAGTATTTGGGCTTGAAAATTTTTTTAAATTTTCATGAAGAAATTCAGCTTCAAAAAAGTTTAAAATTTTCATGAAGAAATTCGGCTTCAAAAAAGTTGACAATTTTCATGAAGAATTTGGGCTTCAAAAAAGTTGAAAATTTTCATGAAGAAATTCTGCTTCAAAAAAGTTTTCGCAAGGGGGGTGTGTTTCGTCTTTTTTCAACTTTTTCGTGAGGGGGTAGGTCAATTGAAAATATTCATGAAGAAATTCGGCTTCAAAATTTTTTTCGCAAGGGGGGGTGTTTCGTCTTTTTTCAACTTTTTCGTAAGGGGGGGGTGTTTCGTCTTTTTTCAACTTTTTCGTAAGAGGGGGGTGTTTCGTCTTTTTTCAACTTTTTCGTGAGGGGGGGTGGGTCAATTGAAAATATTCATGAAGAAATTCGGCTTCAAATAAGTTGAAAATTTTCATGAAGTATTTGGGCTTCAAAAAAGTTGAAAATATTCATGAAGAAATTCGGCTTCAAAAAAGTTGAAAATTTTCATGAAGTATTTGGGCTTGAAAATTTTTTTAAATTTTCATGAAGAAATTCGGCTTCAAAAAAGTTTAAAATTTTCATGAAGAAATTCGGCTTCAAAAAAGTTGAAAATTTTCATGAAGAATTTGGGCTTCAAAAAAGTTGAAAATTTTCATGAAGAAATTCTGCTTCAAAAAAGTTTTCGCAAGGGGGGTGTGTTTCGTCTTTTTTCAACTTTTTCGTGAGGGGGTAGGTCAATTGAAAATATTCATGAAGAAATTCGGCTTCAAAAATTTTTTCGCAAGGGGGGGGGTGTTTCATCTTTTTTCAACTTTTTCGTAAGGGGGGGTTGTTTCGTCTTTTTTCAACTTTTTCGTGAGGGGGTGGGTCAATTGAAAATATTCATGAAGAAATTCGGCTTCAAAAAAGTTGAAAATTTTCAGGAAGTATTTGGGCTTCAAAAAAATTTAAAATTTTCATGAAGAAATACGGCTTCAAAAAAGTTGAAAATTTTCAGGAAGTATTTGGGCTTCAAAAAAGTTGAAAATATTCATGAAGAAATTCGGCTTCAAAAAAGTTGAAAATTTTCAGGAAGTATTTGGGCTTCAAAAAAGTTGAAAATTTTCATGAAGAAATTCGGCTTCAAAAAAGTTGAAAATTTTCATGAGGTATTTGGGCTCCAAAAAAGTTGAAAATTTTCATGAAGTATTTGGGCTTCAAAAAAGTTGAAAATTTTCATGAAGTATTTGGGCTTCAAAAAAGTCGAAAATATTCATGAAGAAATTCGGATTCAAAAAAGTTGAAAATTTTCATGAAGTATTTGGGCTTCAAAATTTTTTAAATTTTTCATGAAGAAATTCGGCTTCAAAAAAGTTGAAAATTTTAATGAAGTATTTGGGCTTCAAAAAAGTTGAAAATATTCATGAAGAAATTCGGCTTCAAAAAAGTTTTCGCAAGGGGGGGGTGTTTCGTCTTTTTTCAACTTTTTCGTGAGGGGGGGTTGTTTCGTCTTTTTTCAACTTTTTCGTAAGAGGGGGGTGTTTCGTCTTTTTTCAACTTTTTCGTGAGGGGGTAGGTCAATTGAAAATATTCATGAAGAAATTCGGCTTCAAAAAAGTTTTCGCAAGGGGGGGGTGTTTCATCTTTTTTCAACTTTTTCGTAAGGGGGGGGTGTTTCGTCTTTTTTCAACTTTTTCGTAAGAAGGGGGTGTTTCGTCTTTTTTCAACTTTTTCGTGAGGGGGGGTGGGTCAATTGAAAATATTCATGAAGAAATTTGGCTTCAAAAAAGTTGAAAATTTTCATGAAGTATTTAGGCTTCAAAAAAGTTGAAAATTTTCTTGAAGTATTTGGGCTTCAAAAAAGTTGAAAATATTCATGAAGAAATTCGGCTTCAAAAAAGTTGAAAATTTTCATGAAGTATTTGGGCTTCAAAAAAGTTGAAAATTTTCATGAAGTATTTGGGCTTCAAAAAAGTTGAAAATATTCATGAAGAAATTCGGATTCAAAAAAGTTGAAAATTTTCATGAAGTATTTGGGCTTCAAAATTTTTTAAATTTTTCATGAAGAAATTCGGCTTCAAAAAAGTTGAAAATTTTAATAAAGTATTTGGGCTTCAAAAAAGTTGAAAATTTTCATGAAGAAATTCGGCTTCAAAAAAGTTTTTGCAAGGGGGGGGTGTTTCGTCTTTTTTCAACTTTTTCGTAAGGGGGGGTTGTTTCGTCTTTTTTCAACTTTTTCGTAAGAGGGGGGTGTTTCGTCTTTTTTCAACTTTTTCGTGAGGGGGTAGGTCAATTGAAAATATTCATGAAGAAATTCGGCTTCAAAAAAGTTTTCGCAAGGAGGGGGTGTTTCGTCTTTTTTCAACTTTTTCGTAAGAGGGGGGTGTTTCGTCTTTTTTCAACTTTTTCGTGAGGGGGGGTGGGTCAATTGAAAATATTCATGAAGAAATTCGGCTTCAAATAAGTTGAAAATTTTCATGAAGTATTTGGGCTTCAAAAAAGTTGAAAATATTCATGAAGAAATTCGGCTTCAAAAAAGTTGAAAATTTTCATGAAGTATTTGGGCTTGAAAATTTTTTTAAATTTTCATGAAGAAATTCGGCTTCAAAAAAGTTTAAAATTTTCATGAGGAAATTCGGCTTCAAAAAAGTTTAAAATTTTCATGAAGAATTTGGGCTTCAAAAAAGTTGAAAATTTTCATGAAGAAATTCTGCTTCAAAAAAGTTTTCGCAAGGGGGGTGTGTTTCGTCTTTTTTCAACTTTTTCGTGAGGGGGTAGGTCAATTGAAAATATTCATGAAGAAATTCGGCTTCAAAAATTTTTTCGCAAGGGGGGGGTGTTTCATCTTTTTTCAACTTTTTCGTAAGGGGGGGTTGTTTCGTCTTTTTTCAACTTTTTCGTGAAGGGGTGGGTCAATTGAAAATATTCATGAAGAAATTCGGCTTCAAAAAAGTTGAAAATTTTCAGGAAGTATTTGGGCTTCAAAAAAATTTAAAATTTTCATGAAGAAATACGGCTTCAAAAAAGTTGAAAATTTTCAGGAAGTATTTGGGCTTCAAAAAAGTTGAAAATTTTCATGAAGAAATTCGACTTCAAAAAAGTTGAAAATGTTCATGAAGTATTTGGGCTTCAAAAAAGTTGAAAATTTTCATGAAGTATTTGGGCTTCAAAAAAGTTTAAATTTTTAATGAAGAAATTCGGCTTCAAAAAAGTTGAAAATTTTCATGAAGAAATTCGGCTTCAAAAAAGTTGAAAATTTTCATGAAGTATTTGGGCTTCAAAAAAGTTGAAAATTTTCATGAAGAAATTCGGCTTCAAAAAAGTTGAAAATTTTCATGAAGTATTTGGGCTTGAAAAAATTTGAAAATTGTCATGAAGAAATTCGGCTTCAAAAAAGTTGAAATTTTTCATGAAGTATTTGGGCTTGAAAATTTTTTTAAATTTTCATGAAGAAATTCAGCTTCAAAAAAGTTTAAAATTTTCATGAAGAAATTCGGCTTCAAAAAAGTTGACAATTTTCATGAAGAATTTGGGCTTCAAAAAAGTTGAAAATTTTCATGAAGAAATTCTGCTTCAAAAAAGTTTTCGCAAGGGGGGTGTGTTTCGTCTTTTTTCAAACTTTTTCGTGAGGGGGTAGGTCAATTGAAAATATTCATGAAGAAATTCGGCTTCAAAAATTTTTTCGCAAGGGGGGGTGTTTCGTCTTTTTTCAACTTTTTCGTAAGGGGGGGGTGTTTCGTCTTTTTTCAACTTTTTCGTAAGAGGGGGGTGTTTCGTCTTTTTTCAACTTTTTCGTGAGGGGGGGTGGGTCAATTGAAAATATTCATGAAGAAATTCGGCTTCAAATAAGTTGAAAATTTTCATGAAGTATTTGGGCTTCAAAAAAGTTGAAAATATTCATGAAGAAATTCGGCTTCAAAAAAGTTGAAAATTTTCATGAAGTATTTGGGCTTGAAAATTTTTTTAAATTTTCATGAAGAAATTCGGCTTCAAAAAAGTTTAAAATTTTCATGAAGAAATTCGGCTTCAAAAAAGTTGAAAATTTTCATGAAGAATTTGGGCTTCAAAAAAGTTGAAAATTTTCATGAAGAAATTCTGCTTCAAAAAAGTTTTCGCAAGGGGGGTGTGTTTCGTCTTTTTTCAACTTTTTCGTGAGGGGGTAGGTCAATTGAAAATATTCATGAAGAAATTCGGCTTCAAAAAATTTTTCGCAAGGGTTTCATCTTTCATCTTTTTTCAACTTTTTCGTAAGGGGGGGTTGTTTCGTCTTTTTTCAACTTTTTCGTGAGGGGGTGGGTCAATTGAAAATATTCATGAAGAAATTCGGCTTCAAAAAAGTTGAAAATTTTCAGGAAGTATTTGGGCTTCAAAAAAATTTAAAATTTTCATGAAGAAATACGGCTTCAAAAAAGTTGAAAATTTTCAGGAAGTATTTGGGCTTCAAAAAAGTTGAAAATATTCATGAAGAAATTCGGCTTCAAAAAAGTTGAAAATTTTCAGGAAGTATTTGGGCTTCAAAAAAGTTGAAAATTTTCATGAAGAAATTCGGCTTCAAAAAAGTTGAAAATTTTCATGAGGTATTTGGGCTCCAAAAAAGTTGAAAATTTTCATGAAGTATTTGGGCTTCAAAAAAGTTGAAAATTTTCATGAAGTATTTGGGGTTCAAAAAAGTCGAAAATATTCATGAAGAAATTCGGATTCAAAAAAGTTGAAAATTTTCATGAAGTATTTGGGCTTCAAAATTTTTTAAATTTTTCATGAAGAAATTCGGCTTCAAAAAAGTTGAAAATTTTAATGAAGTATTTGGGCTTCAAAAAAGTTGAAAATATTCATGAAGAAATTCGGCTTCAAAAAAGTTTTCGCAAGGGGGGGGTGTTTCGTCTTTTTTCAACTTTTTCGTGAGGGGGGGTTGTTTCGTCTTTTTTCAACTTTTTCGTAAGAGGGGGGTGTTTCGTCTTTTTTCAACTTTTTCGTGAGGGGGTAGGTCAATTGAAAATATTCATGAAGAAATTCGGCTTCAAAAAAGTTTTCGCAAGGGGGGGGTGTTTCATCTTTTTTCAACTTTTTCGTAAGGGGGGGGTGTTTCGTCTTTTTTAAACTTTTTCGTAAGAGGGGGGTGTTTCGTCTTTTTTCAACTTTTTCGTGAGGGGGGGTGGGTCAATTGAAAATATTCATGAAGAAATTCGGCTTCAAATAAGTTGAAAATTTTCATGAAGTATTTGGGCTTCAAAAAAGTTGAAAATATTCATGAAGAAATTCGGCTTCAAAAAAGTTGAAAATTTTCATGAAGTATTTGGGCTTGAAAATTTTTTTAAATTTTCATGAAGAAATTCGGCTTCAAAAAAGTTTAAAATTTTCATGAGGAAATTCGGCTTCAAAAAAGTTTAAAATTTTCATGAAGAATTTGGGCTTCAAAAAAGTTGAAAATTTTCATGAAGAAATTCTGCTTCAAAAAAGTTTTCGCAAGGGGGGTGTGTTTCGTCTTTTTTCAACTTTTTCGTGAGGGGGTAGGTCAATTGAAAATATTCATGAAGAAATTCGGCTTCAAAAAATTTTTCGCAAGGGGGGGGTGTTTCATCTTTTTTCAACTTTTTCGTAAGGGGGGGTTGTTTCGTCTTTTTTCAACTTTTTCGTGAAGGGGTGGGTCAATTGAAAATATTCATGAAGAAATTCGGCTTCAAAAAAGTTGAAAATTTTCAGGAAGTATTTGGGCTTCAAAAAAATTTAAAATTTTCATGAAGAAATACGGCTTCAAAAAAGTTGAAAATTTTCAGGAAGTATTTGGGCTTCAAAAAAGTTGAAAATTTTCATGAAGAAATTCGACTTCAAAAAAGTTGAAAATGTTCATGAAGTATTTGGGCTTCAAAAAAGTTGAAAATTTTCATGAAGTATTTGGTCTTCAAAAAAGTTTAAATTTTTAATGAAGTATTTGGGCTTCAAAAAAGTTGAAAATTTTCATGAAGAAATTCGGCTTCAAAAAAGTTGAAAATTTTCATGAAGTATTTGGGCTTGAAAAAATTTGAAAATTGTCATGAAGAAATTCGGCTTCAAAAAAGTTGAAATTTTTCATGAAGTATTTGGGCTTGAAAATTTTTTTAAATTTTCATGAAGAAATTCAGCTTCAAAAAAGTTTAAAATTTTCATGAAGAAATTCGGCTTCAAAAAAGTTGACAATTTTCATGAAGAATTTGGGCTTCAAAAAAGTTGAAAATTTTCATGAAGAAATTCTGCTTCAAAAAAGTTTTCGCAAGGGGGGTGTGTTTCGTCTTTTTTCAACTTTTTCGTGAGGGGGTAGGTCAATTGAAAATATTCATGAAGAAATTCGGCTTCAAAAATTTTTTCGCAAGGGGGGGTGTTTCGTCTTTTTTCAACTTTTTCGTAAGGGGGGGGTGTTTCGTCTTTTTTCAACTTTTTCGTAAGAGGGGGGTGTTTCGTCTTTTTTCAACTTTTTCGTGAGGGGGGGTGGGTCAATTGAAAATATTCATGAAGAAATTCGGCTTCAAATAAGTTGAAAATTTTCATGAAGTATTTGGGCTTCAAAAAAGTTGAAAATATTCATGAAGAAATTCGGCTTCAAAAAAGTTGAAAATTTTCATGAAGTATTTGGGCTTGAAAATTTTTTTAAATTTTCATGAAGAAATTCGGCTTCAAAAAAGTTTAAAATTTTCATGAAGAAATTCGGCTTCAAAAAAGTTGAAAATTTTCATGAAGAATTTGGGCTTCAAAAAAGTTGAAAATTTTCATGAAGAAATTCTGCTTCAAAAAAGTTTTCGCAAGGGGGGTGTGTTTCGTCTTTTTTCAACTTTTTCGTGAGGGGGTAGGTCAATTGAAAATATTCATGAAGAAATTCGGCTTCAAAAATTTTTTCGCAAGGGGGGGGGTGTTTCATCTTTTTTCAACTTTTTCGTAAGGGGGGGTTGTTTCGTCTTTTTTCAACTTTTTCGTGAGGGGGTGGGTCAATTGAAAATATTCATGAAGAAATTCGGCTTCAAAAAAGTTGAAAATTTTCAGGAAGTATTTGGGCTTCAAAAAAATTTAAAATTTTCATGAAGAAATACGGCTTCAAAAAAGTTGAAAATTTTCAGGAAGTATTTGGGCTTCAAAAAAGTTGAAAATATTCATGAAGAAATTCGGCTTCAAAAAAGTTGAAAATTTTCAGGAAGTATTTGGGCTTCAAAAAAGTTGAAAATTTTCATGAAGAAATTCGGCTTCAAAAAAGTTGAAAATTTTCATGAGGTATTTGGGCTCCAAAAAAGTTGAAAATTTTCATGAAGTATTTGGGCTTCAAAAAAGTTGAAAATTTTCATGAAGTATTTGGGCTTCAAAAAAGTCGAAAATATTCATGAAGAAATTCGGATTCAAAAAAGTTGAAAATTTTCATGAAGTATTTGGGCTTCAAAATTTTTTAAATTTTTCATGAAGAAATTCGGCTTCAAAAAAGTTGAAAATTTTAATGAAGTATTTGGGCTTCAAAAAAGTTGAAAATATTCATGAAGAAATTCGGCTTCAAAAAAGTTTTCGCAAGGGGGGGGGTGTTTCGTCTTTTTTCAACTTTTTCGTGAGGGGGTAGGTCAATTGAAAATATTCATGAAGAAATTCGGCTTCAAAAAAGTTTTCGCAAGGGGGGGGTGTTTCATCTTTTTTCAACTTTTTCGTAAGGGGGGGGTGTTTCGTCTTTTTTCAACTTTTTCGTAAGAAGGGGGTGTTTCGTCTTTTTTCAACTTTTTCGTGAGGGGGGGTGGGTCAATTGAAAATATTCATGAAGAAATTTGGCTTCAAAAAAGTTGAAAATTTTCATGAAGTATTTAGGCTTCAAAAAAGTTGAAAATTTTCTTGAAGTATTTGGGCTTCAAAAAAGTTGAAAATATTCATGAAGAAATTCGGCTTCAAAAAAGTTGAAAATTTTCATGAAGTATTTGGGCTTCAAAAAAGTTGAAAATTTTCATGAAGTATTTGGGCTTCAAAAAAGTTGAAAATATTCATGAAGAAATTCGGATTCAAAAAAGTTGAAAATTTTCATGAAGTATTTGGGCTTCAAAATTTTTTAAATTTTTCATGAAGAAATTCGGCTTCAAAAAAGTTGAAAATTTTAATGAAGTATTTGGGCTTCAAAAAAGTTGAAAATTTTCATGAAGAAATTCGGCTTCAAAAAAGTTTTTGCAAGGGGGGGGTGTTTCGTCTTTTTTCAACTTTTTCGTAAGGGGGGGTTGTTTCGTCTTTTTTCAACTTTTTCGTAAGAGGGGGGTGTTTCGTCTTTTTTCAACTTTTTCGTGAGGGGGTAGGTCAATTGAAAATATTCATGAAGAAATTCGGCTTCAAAAAAGTTTTCGCAAGGAGGGGGTGTTTCGTCTTTTTTCAACTTTTTCGTAAGAGGGGGGTGTTTCGTCTTTTTTCAACTTTTTCGTGAGGGGGGGGTGGGTCAATTGAAAATATTCATGAAGAAATTCGGCTTCAAAAAAGTTGAAAATTTTCATGAAGTATTTGGGCTTCAAAAAAGTTGAAAATTTTCATGAAGAAATTCGGCTTCAAAAAAGTTGAAAATTTTCATGAGGTATTTGGGCTTCAAAAAAGTTGAAAATTTTCATGAAGAAATTCGGCTTCAAAAAAGTTTTCGCAAGGGGGGGGTGTTTCGTCTTTTTTCAACTTTTTCGTAAGAGGGGGGTGTTTCGTCTTTTTTCAACTTTTTCGTGAGGGGGGGTGGGTCAATTGAAAATATTCATGAAGAAATTCGGCTTCAAAAAAGTTTAAAATTTTCATGAAGTATTTGGGCTTCAAAAATGTTTTAAATTTTCATGAAGAAATTCGGTTTCAAAAAATTTTCAAATTTTCATGAAGAAATTCGGCTTCAAAAAGGTTGAAAATATTCATGAAGAAATTCGGCTTCAAAAAAGTTGAAAATTTTCATGAAGTATTTGGGCTTCAAAAATGTTTTAAATTTTCATGAAGAAATTCGGTTTCAAAAATTTTTTAAATTTTCATGAAGAAATTCGGCTTCAAAAAAGTTGAACATTTTCATGAAGTATTTGGGCTTCAAAAAAGTTGAAAATATTCATGAAGAAATTCGGATTCAAAAAAGTTGAAAATTTTCATGAAGTATTTGGGCTTCAAAATTTTTTATATTTTTCATGAAGAAATTCGGCTTCAAAAAAGTTGAAAATTTTAATGAAGTATTTGGGCTTCAAAAAAGTTGAAAATTTTCATGAAGAAATTCGGCTTCAAAAAAGTTTTTGCAAGGGGGGGGTGTTTCGTCTTTTTTCAACTTTTTCGTAAGGGGGGGTTGTTTCGTCTTTTTTCAACTTTTTCGTAAGAGGGGGGTGTTTCGTCTTTTTTCAACTTTTTCGTGAGGGGGGGGTGGGTCAATTGAAAATATTCATGAAGAAATTCGGCTTCAAAAAAGTTGGAAATTTTCATGAAGTATTTGGGCTTCAAAAAAGTTTAAAATTTTCATGAAGAAATTCGGCTTCAAAAAAGTTGAAAATTTTCATGAGGTATTTGGGCTTCAAAAAAGTTGAAAATTTTCATGAAGAAATTCGGCTTCAAAAAAGTTTTCGCAAGGGGGGGGTGTTTCGTCTTTTTTCAACTTTTTCGTAAGAGGGGGGTGTTTCGTCTTTTTTCAACTTTTTCGTGAGGGGGGGTGGGTCAATTGAAAATATTCAAGAAGAAATTCGGCTTCAAAAAAGTTGAAAATTTTCATGAAGTATTTGGGCTTCAAAAAAGTTGAAAATTTTCATGAAGAAATTCGGCTTCAAAAAAGTTGAAAATTTTCATGAGGTATTTGGGCTTCAAAAAAGTTGAAAATTTTCATGAAGTATTTGGGCTTCAAAAAAGTTGAAAATATTCATGAAGAAATTCGGCTTCAAAAAAGTTGAAAATTTTCATGAAGTATTTGGGCTTCAAAAAAGTTGAAAATTTTCATGAGGTATTTGGGCTTCAAAAAAGTTGAAAATTTTCATGAAGAAATTCGGCTTCAAAAAAGTTTTCGCAAGGGGGGGGTGTTTCGTCTTTTTTCAACTTTTTCGTGAGGGGGGTGGGTCAATTGAAAATATTCATGAAGAAATTCGGCTTCAAAAAAGTTTAAAATTTTCATGAAGAAATTCGGCTTCAAAAAGGTTGAAAATATTCATGAAGTATTTGGGCTTCAAAAAAGTTGAAAATTTTCATGAAGTATTTGGGCTTCAAAAAAGTTGAAAATATTCATGAAGAAATTCGGCTTCAAAAAATTTGAAAATTTTAATGAAGTATTTGGGCTTCAAAAAAGTTGAAAATTTTCATGAAGAAATTCGGCTTCAAAAAAGTTTTTGCAAGGGGGGGGTGTTTCGTCTTTTTTCAACTTTTTCGTAAGGGGGGGTTGTTTCGTCTTTTTTCAACTTTTTCGTAAGAGGGGGGTGTTTCGTCTTTTTTCAACTTTTTCGTGAGGGGGTAGGTCAATTGAAAATATTCATGAAGAAATTCGGCTTCAAAAAAGTTTTCGCAAGGGGGGGGTGTTTCGTCTTTTTTCAACTTTTTCGTAAGAGGGGGGTGTTTCGTCTTTTTTCAACTTTTTCGTGAGGGGGGGTGGGTCAATTGAAAATATTCATGAAGAAATTCGGCTTCAAAAAAGTTGAAAATTTTCATGAAGTATTTGGGCTTCAAAAAAGTTGAAAATTTTCATGAAGTATTTGGGCTTCAAAAAAGTTGAAAATATTCATGAAGAAATTCGGCTTCAAAAAAGTTGAAAATTTTCATGAAGTATTTGGGTTTGAAATTTTTTTTTAATTTTCATGAAGAAATTCGGCTTCAAAAAAGTTTAAAATTTTCATGAAGAAATTCGGCTTCAAAAAAGCCTTTTTTCAACTTTTTCGTAAGAGGGGGGTGTTTCGTCTTTTTTCAACTTTTTCGTGAGGGGGGGTGGGTCAATTGAAAATATTCATGAAGAAATTCGGCTTCAAAAAAGTTGAAAATTTTCATGAAGTATTTGGGCTTCAAAAAAATTTAAAATTTTCATGAAGAAATTCGGCTTCAAAAAGGTTGAAAATTTTCATGAAGTATTTGGGCTTCAAAAAAGTTGAAAATATTCATGAAGAAATTCGGCTTCAAAAAAGTTGAAAATTTTCATGAAGTATTTGGGCTTCAAAAAAGTTGAAAATATTCATGAAGAAATTCGGCTTCAAAAAAGTTGAAAATTTTCATGAAGTATTTGGGTTTGAAATTTTTTTTTAATTTTCATGAAGAAATTCGGCTTCAAAAAAGCCTTTTTTCAACTTTTTCGTAAGAGGGGGGTGTTTCGTCTTTTTTCAACTTTTTCGTGAGGGGGGGTGGGTCAATTGAAAATATTCATGAAGAAATTCGGTTTCAAAAAAGTTGAAAATTTTCATGAAGTATTTGGGCTTCAAAAAAGTTGAAAATATTCATGAAGAAATTCGGCTTCAAAAAAGTTGAAAATTTTCATGAAGTATTTGGGCTTCAAATAAGTTGAAAATTTTCATGAAGTATTTGGGCTTCAAAAAAGTTGAAAATTTTCATGAAGAAATTCGGCTTCAAAAAAGTTGAAAATTTTCATGAAGTATTTGGGCTTCAAAAAAGTTGAAAATTTTCATTAAGAAATTCGGCTTCAAAAAAGTTTTCGCAAGGGGGGGGTGTTTCGTCTTTTTTCAACTTTTTCGTAAGAGGGGGGCGTTTCGTCTTTTTTCAACTTTTTCGTGAGGGGGGATGGGTCAATTGAAAATATTCATGAAGAAATTCGGCTTCAAAAAAGTTGAAAATTTTCATGAAGAAATTCGGCTTCAAAAAGGTTGAAAATTTTCATGAAGTATTTGGGCTTCAAAAAAGTTGAAAATATTCATGAAGAAATTCGGCTTCAAAAAAGTTGAAAATTTTCATGAAGTATTTGGGTTTGAAATTTTTTTTAAATTTTCATGAAGAAATTCGGCTTCAAAAAAGTTTAAAATTTTCATGAAGAAATTCGGCTTCAAAAAAGCCTTTTTTCAACTTTTTCGTAAGAGGGGGGTGTTTCGTCTTTTTTCAACTTTTTCGTGAGGGGGGGGTGGGTCAATTGAAAATATTCATGAAGAAATTCGGCTTCAAAAAAGTTGAAAATTTTCATGAAGTATTTGGGCTTCAAAAAAGTTTAAAATTTTCATGAAGAAATTCGGCATCAAAAAGGTTGAAAATTTTCATGAAGTATTTGGGCTTCAAAAAAGTTGAAAATATTCATGAAGAAATTCGGCTTCAAAAAGGTTGAAAATTTTCATGAAGTATTTGGGCTTCAAAAAAGTTGAAAATATTCATGAAGAAATTCGGCTTCAAAAAAGTTGAAAATTTTCATGAAGTATTTGGGCTTCAAAAAAGTTGAAAATATTCATGAAGAAATTCGGCTTCAAAAAAGTTGAAAATTTTCATGAAGTATTTGGGTTTGAAATTTTTTTTTAATTTTCATGAAGAAATTCGGCTTCAAAAAAGCCTTTTTTCAACTTTTTCGTAAGAGGGGGGTGTTTCGTCTTTTTTCAACTTTTTCGTGAGGGGGGGTGGGTCAATTGAAAATATTCATGAAGAAATTCGGCTTCAAAAAAGTTGAAAATTTTCATGAAGTATTTGGGCTTCAAAAAAGTTGAAAATATTCATGAAGAAATTCGGCTTCAAAAAAGTTGAAAATTTTCATGAAGTATTTGGGCTTCAAATGAGTTGAAAATTTTCATGAAGTATTTGGGCTTCAAAAAAGTTGAAAATTTTCATGAAGAAATTCGGCTTCAAAAAAGTTGAAAATTTTCATGAAGTATTTGGGCTTCAAAAAAGTTGAAAATTTTCATTAAGAAATTCGGCTTCAAAAAAGTTTTCGCAAGGGGGGGGGTGTTTCGTCTTTTTTCAACTTTTTCGTAAGAGGGGGGCGTTTCGTCTTTTTTCAACTTTTTCGTGAGGGGGGATGGGTCAATTGAAAATATTCATGAAGAAATTCGGCTTCAAAAAAGTTGAAAATTTTCATGAAGAAATTCGGCTTCAAAAAGGTTGAAAATTTTCATGAAGTATTTGGGCTTCAAAAAAGTTGAAAATATTCATGAAGAAATTCGGCTTCAAAAAAGTTGAAAATTTTCATGAAGTATTTGGGTTTGAAATTTTTTTTAAATTTTCATGAAGAAATTCGGCTTCAAAAAAGTTTAAAATTTTCATGAAGAAATTCGGCTTCAAAAAAGCCTTTTTTCAACTTTTTCGTAAGAGGGGGGTGTTTCGTCTTTTTTCAACTTTTTCGTGAGGGGGGGGTGGGTCAATTGAAAATATTCATGAAGAAATTCGGCTTCAAAAAAGTTGAAAATTTTCATGAAGTATTTGGGCTTCAAAAAAGTTTAAAATTTTCATGAAGAAATTCGGCATCAAAAAGGTTGAAAATTTTCATGAAGTATTTGGGCTTCAAAAAAGTTGAAAATATTCATGAAGAAATTCGGCTTCAAAAAAGTTGAAAATTTTCATGAAGAAATTCGGCTTCAAAAAAGTTGAAAATTTTCATGAAGTATTTGGGCTTCAAAAAAGTTGAAAATATTCATGAAGAAATTCGGATTCAAAAAAGTTGAAAATTTTCATGAAGTATTTGGGTTTGAAATTTTTTTTAAATTTTCATGAAGAAATTCGGCTTCAAGAAAGTTTAAAATTTTCATGAAGTATTTGGGTTTGAAATTTTTTTTAAATTTTCATGAAGAAATTCGGCTTCAAAAAAGTTTAAAATTTTCATGAAGAAATTCGGCTTCAAAAAAGCCTTTTTTCAACTTTTTCGTAAGAGGGGGGTGTTTCGTCTTTTTTCAACTTTTTCGTGAGGGGGGGGTGGGTTAATTGAAAATATTCATGAAGAAATTCGGCTTCAAAAAAGTTGAAAATTTTCATGAAGTATTTGGGCTTCAAAAAAGTTTAAAATTTTCATGAAGAAATTCGGCATCAAAAAGGTTGAAAATTTTCATGAAGTATTTGGGCTTCAAAAAAGTTGAAAATATTCATGAAGAAATTCGGCTTCAAAAAAGTTGAAAATTTTCATGAAGTATTTGGGCTTCAAAAAAGTTGAAAATTTTCATGAAGAAATTCGGCTTCAAAAAAGTTGAAAATTTTCATGAAGTATTTGGGCTTCAAAAAAGTTGAAAATATTCATGAAGAAATTCGGCTTCAAAAAAGTTGAAAATTTTCATGAAGTATTTGGGTTTGAAATTTTTTTTTAATTTTCATGAAGAAATTCGGCTTCAAAAAAGCCTTTTTTCAACTTTTTCGTAAGAGGGGGGTGTTTCGTCTTTTTTCAACTTTTTCGTGAGGGGGGGTGGGTCAATTGAAAATATTCATGAAGAAATTCGGCTTCAAAAAAGTTGAAAATTTTCATGAAGTATTTGGGCTTCAAAAAAGTTGAAAATATTCATGAAGAAATTCGGCTTCAAAAAAGTTGAACATTTTCATGAAGTATTTGGGCTTCAAATAAGTTGAAAATTTTCATGAAGTATTTGGGCTTCAAAAAAGTTGAAAATTTTCATGAAGAAATTCGGCTTCAAAAAAGTTGAAAATTTTCATGAAGTATTTGGGCTTCAAAAAAGTTGAAAATTTTCATTAAGAAATTCGGCTTCAAAAAAGTTTTCGCAAGGGGGGGGTGTTTCGTCTTTTTTCAACTTTTTCGTAAGAGGGGGGCGTTTCGTCTTTTTTCAACTTTTTCGTGAGGGGGGGTGGGTCAATTGAAAATATTCATGAAGAAATTCGGCTTCAAAAAAGTTGAAAATTTTCATGAAGAAATTCGGCTTCAAAAAGGTTGAAAATTTTCATGAAGTATTTGGGCTTCAAAAAAGTTGAAAATATTCATGAAGAAATTCGGCTTCAAAAAAGTTGAAAATTTTCATGAAGTATTTGGGTTTGAAATTTTTTTTAAATTTTCATGAAGAAATTCGGCTTCAAAAAAGTTTAAAATTTTCATGAAGAAATTCGGCTTCAAAAAAGCCTTTTTTCAACTTTTTCGTAAGAGGGGGGTGTTTCGTCTTTTTTCAACTTTTTCGTGAGGGGGGGGTGGGTCAATTGAAAATATTCATGAAGAAATTCGGCTTCAAAAAAGTTGAGAATTTTCATGAAGTATTTGGGCTTCAAAAAAGTTGAAAATATTCATGAAGAAATTCGGCTTCAAAAAAGTTGAAAATTTTCATGAAGTATTTGGGTTTGAAATTTTTTTTAAATTTTCATGAAGAAATTCGGCTTCAAGAAAGTTTAAAATTTTCATGAAGTATTTGGGTTTGAAATTTTTTTTAAATTTTCATGAAGAAATTCGGCTTCAAAAAAGTTTAAAATTTTCATGAAGAAATTCGGCTTCAAAAAAGCCTTTTTTCAACTTTTTCGTAAGAGGGGGGTGTTTCGTCTTTTTTCAACTTTTTCGTGAGGGGGGGGTGGGTCAATTGAAAATATTCATGAAGAAATTCGGCTTCAAAAAAGTTGAGAATTTTCATGAAGTATTTGGGCTTCAAAAAAGTTTAAAATTTTCATGAAGAAATTCGGCATCAAAAAGGTTGAAAATTTTCATGAAGTATTTGGGCTTCAAAAAAGTTGAAAATTTTCATGAAGAAATTCGGCTTCAAAAAAGTTGAAAATTTTCATGAAGTATTTGGGCTTCAAAAAAGTTGAAAATATTCATGAAGAAATTCGGCTTCAATAAAGTTGAAAATTTTCATGAAGTATTTGGGTTTGAAATTTTTTTTAAATTTTCATGAAGAAATTCGGCTTCAAGAAAGTTTAAAATTTTCATGAAGAAATTCGGCTTCAAAAAAGTTTAAAATTTTCATGAAGAAATTCGGCTTCAAAAAAGCCTTTTTTCAACTTTTTCGTAAGAGGGGGGTATTTCGTCTTTTTTCAACTTTTTCGTGAGGGGGTGGGTCAATTGAAAATATTCATGAAGAAATTCGGCTTCAAAAAAGTTTTCGCAAGGGGGGGGTGTTTCGTCTTTTTTCAACTTTTTCGTAAGGGGGGGGTGTTTCGTCTTTTTTCAACTTTTTTGTAAGCGGGGGTGGGTCAATTGAAAATATTCATGAAGAAATTTGGCTTCAAAAAAGATGAAAATTTTCATGAAGTATTTGGGCTTCAAAAAAGTTGAAAATTTTCATGAAGAAATTCGGCTTCAAAAAAGTTTTCGCAAGGGGGGGATGTTTCATCTTTTTTCAACTTTTTCGTAAGGGGGGGGTGTTTCGTCTTTTTTCAATTTTTTCGTAAGAAGGGGGTGTTTCGTCTTTTTTCAACTTTTTCGTGAGGGGGGGTGGGTCAATTGAAAATATTCATGAAGAAATTCGGCTTCAAAAAAGTTGAAAATTTTCATGAAGTATTTGGGCTTCAAAAAAGTTTAAAATTTTCATGAAGAAATTCGGCTTCAAAAAAGTTGAAAATTTTCATGAAGAAATTCGGCTTCAAAAAAGTTGAAAATTTTCATGAAGTATTTGGGCTTCAAAAATGTTTTAAATTTTCATGAAGAAATATGGTTTCAAAAAATTTTAAAATTTTCATGAAGAAATTCGGCTTCAAAAAAGATGAAAATTTTCATGACGAAATTCTGCTTCAAAAAAGTTTTCGCAAGGGGGGGGTGTTTCATCTTTTTTCAACTTTTTCATAAGAGGGGTGTGTTTCGTCTTTTTTCAACTTTTTCGTGAGGGGGTAGGTCAATTGAAAATATTCATGAAGAAATTCGGCTTCAAAAAAGTTTTCGCAAGGGGGGGGGTGTTTCGTCTTTTTTCAACTTTTTCGTAAGGGGGGGTGTTTCGTCTTTTTTCAACTTTTTCGTGAGGGGGGGTGGGTCAATTGAAAATATTCATGAAGAAATTCGGCTTCAAAAAAGTTGAAAATTTTCATGAAGTATTTGGGTTTGAAATTTTTTTTAAATTTTCATGAAGAAATTCGGCTTCAAAAAAGTTTAAAATTTTCATGAAGAAATTCGGCTTCAAAAAAGCCTTTTTTCAACTTTTTCGTAAGAGGGGGGTGTTTCGTCTTTTTTCAACTTTTTCGTGAGGGGGGGGTGGGTCAATTGAAAATATTCATGAAGAAATTCGGCTTCAAAAAAGTTGAAAATTTTCATGAAGTATTTGGGCTTCAAAAAAGTTTAAAATTTTCATGAAGAAATTCGGCTTCAAAAAAGTTGAAAATTTTCATGAAGTATTTGGGTTTGAATTTTTTTTTAAATTTTCATGAAGAAATTCGGCTTCAAGAAAGTTTAAAATTTTCATGAAGAAATTCGGCTTCAAAAAAGTTTAAAATTTTCATGAAGAAATTCGGCTTCAAAAAAGCCTTTTTTCAACTTTTTCGTAACAGGGGGGTGTTTCGTCTTTTTTCAACTTTTTCGTGAGGGGGTGGGTCAATTGAAAATATTCATGAAGAAATTCGGCTTCAAAAAAGTTTTCGCAAGGGGGGGGTGTTTCGTCTTTTTTCAACTTTTTCGTAACAGGGGGGTGTTTCGTCTTTTTTCAACTTTTTCGTGAGGGGGTGGGTCAATTGAAAATATTCATGAAGAAATTCGGCTTCAAAAAAGTTTTCGCAAGGGAGGGGTGTTTCGTCTTTTTTCAACTTTTTCGTAAGGGGGGGGTGTTTCGTCTTTTTTCAACTTTTTCGTAAGCGGGGGTGGGTCAATTGAAAATATTCATGAAGAAATTTGGCTTCAAAAAAGATGAAAATTTTCATGAAGAAATTCGGCTTCAAAAAAGTTTTCGCAAGGGGGGGATGTTTCATCTTTTTTCAACTTTTTCGTAAGGGGGGGGGTGTTTCGTCTTTTTTCAATTTTTTCGTAAGAAGGGGGTGTTTCGTCTTTTTTCAACTTTTTCGTGAGGGGGGGTGGGTCAATTGAAAATATTCATGAAGAAATTCGGCTTCAAAAAAGTTGAAAATTTTCATGAAGTATTTGGGCTTCAAAAAAGTTTAAAATTTTCATGAAGAAATTCGGCTTCAAAAAAGTTGAAAATTTTCATGAAGTATTTGGGTTTGAAATTTTTTTTAAATTTTCATGAAGAAATTCGGCTTCAAAAAAGTTTAAAATTTTCATGAAGTATTTGGGCTTCAAAAAAGTTGAAAATTTTCATGAAGAAATTCGGCTTCAAAAAAGATGAACGTTTTCATGAAGTATTTGGGCTTCAAAAAAGTTGAAAATTTTCATGAAGTATTTGGGCTTCAAAAAAGTTGAAAATTTTCATGAAGTATTTGGGCTTCAAAAAAGTTGAAAATATTCATGAAGAAATTTGGCTTCAAAAAAGATGAAAATTTTCATGAAGTATTTGGGCTTCAAAAAAAGTTGAAAATTTTCATGAAGTATTTGGGCTTCAAAAAAGTTGAAAATATTCATGAAGAAATTCGGCTTCAAAAAAGTTGAAAATTTTCATGAAGTATTTGGGTTTGAAATTTTTTTTAAATTTTCATGTAGAAATTCGGCTTCATAAAAGTTTAAAATTTTCACGAAGAAATTCGGCTTCAAAAAAGTTGAAAATTTTCATGAAGTATTTGGGCTTCAAAAAAGTTGAAAATTTTCATGAAGTATTTGGGCTTCAAAAAAGTTGAAAATTTTCATGAAGAAATTCGGCTTCAAAAAAGTTGAAAATTTTCATGAAGTATTTGGGCTTCAAAAAAGTTGAAAATTTTCATGAAGAAATTCGGCTTCAAAAAAGTTTTCGCAAGGGGGGGGTGTTTCGTCTTTTTTCAACTTTTTCGTGAGAGGGGGGTGTGTCGTCTTTTTTCAACTTTTTCGTTAGCGGGGGTGGGTCAATTGAAAATATTCATGAAGAAATTTGGCTTCAAAAAAGATGAACGTTTTCATGAAGTATTTGGGCTTCAAAAAAGTTGAAAATTTTCATGAAGTATTTGGGCTTCAAAAAAGTTGAAAATTTTCATGAAGTATTTGGGCTTCAAAAAAGTTGAAAATATTCATGAAGAAATTTGGCTTCATAAAAGATGAAAATTTTCATGAAGTATTTGGGCTTCAAAAAAAGTTGAAAATTTTCATGAAGTATTTGGGCTTCAAAAAAGTTGAAAATATTCATGAAGAAATTCGGCTTCAAAAAAGTTGAAAATTTTCATGAAGTATTTGGGTTTGAAATTTTTTTTAAATTTTCATGTAGAAATTCGGCTTCATAAAAGTTTAAAATTTTCATGAAGAAATTCGGCTTCAAAAAAGTTGAAAATTTTCATGAAGTATTTGGGCTTCAAAAAAGTTGAAAATTTTCATGAAGTATTTGGGCTTCAAAAAAGTTGAAAATTTTCATGAAGAAATTCGGCTTCAAAAAAGTTGAAAATTTTCATGAAGTATTTGGGCTTCAAAAAAGTTGAAAATTTTCATGAAGAAATTCGGCTTCAAAAAAGTTTTCGCAAGGGGGGGGTGTTTCGTCTTTTTTCAACTTTTTCGTGAGAGGGGGGTGTGTCGTCTTTTTTCAACTTTTTCGTTAGCGGGGGTGGGTCAATTGAAAATATTCATGAAGAAATTTGGCTTCAAAAAAGTTGAAAATTTTCATGAAGTATTTGGGCTTCAAAAAAGTTGAAAATATTCATGAAGAAATTCGGCTTCAAAAAAGTTGAAAATTTTCATGAAGTATTTGGGTTTGAAAATTTTTTTAAATTTTCATGTAGAAATTCGGCTTCATAAAAGTTTAAAATTTTCATGAAGAAATTCGGCTTCAAAAAAGTTGAAAATTTTCATGAAGTATTTGGGCTTCAAAAAAGTTGAAAATTTTCATGAAGTATTTGGGCTTCAAAAAAGTTGAAAATTTTCATGAAGAAATTCGGCTTCAAAAAAGTTGAAAATTTTCATGAAGTATTTGGGCTTCAAAAAAGTTGAAAATTTTCATGAAGAAATTCGGCTTCAAAAAAGTTTTCGCAAGGGGGGGGGTGTTTCGTCTTTTTTCAACTTTTTCGTAAGAGGGGGGTGTGTCGTCTTTTTTCAACTTTTTCGTTAGCGGGGGTGGGTCAATTGAAAATATTCATGAAGAAATTTGGCTTCAAAAAAGATGAAAATTTTCATGAAGTATTTGGGCTTCAAAAAAGTTGAACATTTTCATGAAGAAATTCGGCTTCAAAAAAGATTAAAATTTTCATGAAGAAATTCGGCTTCGAAAAAGATGAAAATTTTCATGAAGTATTTGGGCTTCAAAAAAGTTTAAAAATTTCATGAAGAAATTCGGCTTCAAAAAGGTTGAAAATTTTCATGAAGTATTTGGGCTTCAAAAATGTTTTAAATTTTCAAGAAGAAATTCGGCTTCAAAAAAGTTGAAAATTTTCATGAAGAAATTCGGCTTCAAAAAAGATGAAAATTTTCATGAAGTATTTGGGCTTCAGAAAAGTTGAAAATTTTCATGAAGAAATTCGGCTTCAAAAAAGATGAACGTTTTCATGAAGTATTTGGGCTTCAAAAAAGTTGAAAATTTTCATGAAGTATTTGGGCTTCAAAAAAGTTGAAAATTTTCATGAAGAAATTCGGCTTCAAAAAAGTTGAAAATTTTCATGAAGTATTTGGGCTTCAAAAAAGTTGAAAATATTCATGAAGAAATTCGGATTCAAAAAAGTTGATAATTTTCATGAAGTATTTGGGTTTGAAAATTTTTTTAAATGTTCATGAAGAAATTCGGCTTCAAAAAAGTTTAAAATTTTCATGAAGAAATTCGGCTTCAAAAAAGTTGAAGATTTTCATGAAGTATTTGGGCTTCAAAAAAGTTGAAAATTTTCATGAAGTATTTGGGCTTCAAAAAAGTTGAAAATTTTCATGAAGAAATTCGGCTTCAAAAAAGTTGAAAATTTTCATGAAGTATTTGGGCTTCAAAAAAGTTGAAAATTTTCATGAAGAAATTCGGCTTCAAAAAAGTTTTCGCAAGGGGGGGGTGTTTCGTCTTTTTTCAACTTTTTCGTAAGAGGGGGGTGTGTCGTCTTTTTTCAACTTTTTCGTTAGCGGGGGTGGGTCAATTGAAAATATTCATGAAGAAATTTGGCTTCAAAAAAGATGAAAATTTTCATGAAGTATTTGGGCTTCAAAAAAGTTGAAAATTTTCATGAAGAAATTCGGCTTCAAAAAAGTTGAAAATTTTCATGAAGTATTTGGGCTTCAAAAAAGTTGAAAATTTTCATTAAGAAATTCGGCTTCAAAAAAGTTTAAAATTTTCATGAAGAAATTCGGTTTCAAAAAAGTTGAAAATTTTCATGAAGTATTTGGGCTTGAAAATCTTTTTAAATTTTCATGAAGAAATTCGGCTTCAAAAAACTTTAAAATTTTCATGAAGAAATTCGGCTTCAAAAAAGTTGAAAATTTTCATGAAGTATTTGGGCTTCAAAAAAGTTGAAAATATTCATGAAGAAATTCGGCTTCAAAAAAGTTGAAAATTTTCATGAAGTATTTGGGTTTGAAAATTTTTTTAAATTTTCATGTAGAAATTCGGCTTCATAAAAGTTTAAAATTTTCATGAAGAAATTCGGCTTCAAAAAAGTTGATAATTTTCATGAAGTATTTGGGCTTCAAAAAAGTTGAAAATTTTCAAGAAGTATTTGGGCTTCAAAAAAGTTGAAAATTTTCATGAAGAAATTCGGCTTCAAAAAAGTTGAAAATTTTCATGAAGTATTTGGGCTTCAAAAAAGTTGAAAATTTTCATGAAGAAATTCGGCTTCAAAAAAGTTTTCGCAAGGGGGGGGTGTTTCGTCTTTTTTCAACTTTTTCGTAAGAGGGGGGTGTGTCGTCTTTTTTCAACTTTTTCGTTAGCGGGGGTGGGTCAATTGAAAATATTCATGAAGAAATTTGGCTTCAAAAAAGATGAAAATTTTCATGAAGTATTTGGGCTTCAAAAAAGTTGAACATTTTCATGAAGAAATTCGGCTTCAAAAAAGATTAAAATTTTCATGAAGAAATTCGGCTTCAAAAAAGATGAAAATTTTCATGAAGTATTTGGGCTTCAAAAAAGTTTAAAAATTTCATGAAGAAATTCGGCTTCAAAAAGGTTGAAAATTTTCATGAAGTATTTGGGCTTCAAAAATGTTTTAAATTTTCAAGAAGAAATTCGGCTTCAAAAAAGTTGAAAATTTTCATGAAGAAATTCGGCTTCAAAAAAGATGAAAATTTTCATGAAGTATTTGGGCTTCAGAAAAGTTGAAAATTTTCATGAAGAAATTCGGCTTCAAAAAAGATGAACGTTTTCATGAAGTATTTGGGCTTCAAAAAAGTTGAAAATTTTCATGAAGTATTTGGGCTTCAAAAAAGTTGAAAATATTCATGAAGAAATTCGGCTTCAAAAAAGTTGATAATTTTCATGAAGTATTTGGGTTTGAAATTTTTTTTAAATGTTCATGAAGAAATTCGGCTTCAAAAAAGTTTAAAATTTTCATGAAGAAATTCGGCTTCAAAAAAGTTGAAAATTTTCATGAAGTATTTGGGCTTCAAAAAAGTTGAAAATTTTCATGAAGAAATTCGGCTTCAAAAAAGTTGAAAATTTTCATGAAGTATTTGGGCTTCAAAAAAGTTGAAAATTTTCATGAAGAAATTCGGCTTCAAAAAAGTTTTCGCAAGGGGGGGGTGTTTCGTCTTTTTTCAACTTTTTCGTAAGAGGGGGGTGTGTCGTCTTTTTTCAACTTTTTCGTTAGCGGGGGTGGGTCAATTGAAAATATTCATGAAGAAATTTGGCTTCAAAAAAGATGAAAATTTTCATGAAGTATTTGGGCTTCAAAAAAGTTGAAAATTTTCATGAAGAAATTCGGCTTCAAAAAAGTTGAAAATTTTCATGAAGTATTTGGGCTTCAAAAAAGTTGAAAATTTTCATTAAGAAATTCGGCTTCAAAAAAGTTTAAAATTTTCATGAAGAAATTCGGTTTCAAAAAAGTTGAAAATTTTCATGAAGTATTTGGGCTTGAAAATCTTTTTAAATTTTCATGAAGAAATTCGGCTTCAAAAAAGTTTAAAATTTTCATGAAGTATTTGGGCTTCAAAAAAGTTGAAAATATTCATGAAGAAATTCGGCTTCAAAAAAGTTGAAAATTTTCATGAAGTATTTGGGTTTGAAATTTTTTTTAAATTTTCATGAAGAAATTCGGCTTCAAAAAAGTTTAAAATTTTCATGAAGAAATTCAGCTTCAAAAAAGTTGAAAATTTTCGTGAAGAAATTCGGCTTCAAAAAAGTTGAAAATTTTCATGAAGTATTTGGGTTTAAAAAAAGTTGAAAATTTTCATGAAGAAATTCGGCTTCAAAAAAGTTTTCGCAAGGGGGGGGTGTTTCGTCTTTTTTCAACTTTTTCGTAAGAGGGGGGTGTTTCGTCTTTTTTCAACTTTTTCGTGAGGGGGGTTGGGTCAATTGAAAATATTCATGAAGAAATTCGGCTTCAAAAAAGTTGAAAATTTTCATGAAGTATTTGGGCTTCAAAAATGTTTTAAATTTTCATGAAAAAATTCGGCTTCAAAAAAGTTTAAAATTTTCATGAAGAAATTCGGCTTCAAAAAAGATGAAAATTTTCATGAAGTATTTGGGCTTCAAAAAAGTTGAAAATTTTCATGAAGAAATTCGGCTTCAAAAAAGTTTTCGCAAGGGGGGGGTGTTTCGTCTTTTTTCAACTTTTTCGTAAGAGGGGGGTGTTTCGTCTTTTTTCAACTTTTTCGTGAGGGGGGTGGGTCAATTGAAAATATTCATGAAGAAATTCGGCCTCAAAAAAGTTGAAAATTTTCATGAAGAAATTCGGCTTCAAAAAGGTTGAAAATTTTCATGAAGTATTTGGGCTTCAAAAAAGTTGGAAATATTCATGAAGAAATTCGGCTTCAAAAAAGTTGAAAATTTTCATGAAGTATTTGGGTTTGAAATTTTTTTTAAATTTTCATGAAGAAATTCGGCTTCAAAAAAGTTTAAAATTTTCATGAAGAAATTCGGCTTCAAAAAAGTTGAAAATTTTCATGAAGTATTTGGTCTTCAAAAAAGTTGAAAATTTTCATGAAGTATTTGGGCTTCAAAAAAGTTGAAAATTTTCATGAAGAAATTCGGCTTCAAAAAAGTTGAAAATTTTCATGAAGTATTTGGGCTTCAAAAAAGTTGAAAATTTTCATGAAGAAATTCGGCTTCAAAAAAGTTTTCGCAAGGGGGGGTGTTTCGTCTTTTTTCAACTTTTTCGTAAGAGGGGGGTGTTTCGTCTTTTTTCAACTTTTTCGTGAGGGGGGGTGGGTCAATTGAAAATATTCATGAAGAAATTCGGCTTCAAAAAAGTTTAAAATTTTCATGAAGAAATTCGGCTTCAAAAAAGTTGAAAATTTTCATGAAGTATTTGGGCTTCAAAAAAGTTGAAAATTTTCATTAAGAAATTCGGCTTCAAAAAAGCTTAAAATTTTCATGAAGAAATTCGGTTTCAAAAAAGTTGAAAATTTTCATGAAGTATTTGGGCTTGAAAATCTTTTTAAATTTTCATGAAGAAATTCGGTTTCAAAAAAGTTTAAAATTTTCATGAAGTATTTGGGCTTCAAAAAAGTTGAAAATATTCATGAAGAAATTCGGCTTCAAAAAAGTTGAAAATTTTCATGAAGAAATTCAGCTTCAAAAAAGTTGAAAATTTTCGTGAAGAAATTCGGCTTCAAAAAAGTTGAAAATTTTCATGAAGTATTTGGGTTTAAAAAAAGTTGAAAATTTTCATGAAGAAATTCGGCTTCAAAAAAGTTTTCGCAAGGGGGGGGTGTTTCGTCTTTTTTCAACTTTTTCGTAAGAGGGGGGTGTTTCGTCTTTTTTCAACTTTTTCGTGAGGGGGGTTGGGTCAATTGAAAATATTCATGAAGAAATTCGGCTTCAAAAAAGTTGAAAATTTTCATGAAGTATTTGGGCTTCAAAAATGTTTTAAATTTTCATGAAAAAATTCGGCTTCAAAAAAGTTTAAAATTTTCATGAAGAAATTCGGCTTCAAAAAAGATGAAAATTTTCATGAAGTATTTGGGCTTCAAAAAAGTTGAAAATTTTCATTAAGAAATTCGGCTTCAAAAAAGTTTTCGCAAGGGGGGGGTGTTTCGTCTTTTTTCAACTTTTTCGTAAGAGGGGGGTGTTTCGTCTTTTTTCAACTTTTTCGTGAGGGGGGGTGGGTCAATTGAAAATATTCATGAAGAAATTCGGCTTCAAAAAAGATGAACGTTTTCATGAAGTATTTGGGCTTCAGAAAAGTTGAAAATATTCATGAAGAAATTCGGCTTCAAAAAAGTTGAAAATTTTCATGAAGTATTTTGGCTTCAAAAAAGTTGAAAATTTTCATGAAGAAATTCGGCTTCAAAAAAGTTTTCGCAAGGGGGGGGTGTTTCGTCTTTTTTCAACTTTTTCGTAAGAGGGGGGTGTTTCGTCTTTTTTAAACTTTTTCGTGAGGGGGGGTGGGTCAATTGAAAATATTCATGAAGAAATTCGGCTTCAAAAAAGTTGAAAATTTTCATGAAGTATTTGGGCTTCAAAAAAGTTGAAAATTTTCATGAAGAAATTCGGCTTCAAAAAAGTTGAAAATTTTCATGAAGTATTTGGGTTTGAATTTTTTTTTAAATTTTCATGAAGAAATTCGGCTTCAAAAAAGTTTAAAATTTTCATGAAGAAATTTGGCTTCAAAAAAGTTGAAAATTTTCATGAAGTATTTGGGCTTCAAAAAAGTTGAAAATTTTCATGAAGAAATTCGGCTTCAAAAAAGTTTTCGCAAGGGGGGGGTGTTTCGTCTTTTTTCAACTTTTTCGTAAGAGGGGGGTGTTTCGTCTTTTTTCAACTTTTTCGTGAGGGGGGTGGGTCAATTGAAAATATTCATGAAGAAATTCGGCCTCAAAAAAGTTGAAAATTTTCATGAAGAAATTCGGCTTCAAAAAGGTTGAAAATTTTCATGAAGTATTTGGGCTTCAAAAAAGTTGGAAATATTCATGAAGAAATTCGGCTTCAAAAAAGTTGAAAATTTTCATGAAGTATTTGGGTTTGAAATTTTTTTTAAATTTTCATGAAGAAATTCGGCTTCAAAAAAGTTTAAAATTTTCATGAAGAAATTCGGCTTCAAAAAAGTTGAAAATTTTCATGAAGTATTTGGTCTTCAAAAAAGTTGAAAATTTTCATGAAGTATTTGGGCTTCAAAAAAGTTGAAAATTTTCATGAAGAAATTCGGCTTCAAAAAAGTTGAAAATTTTCATGAAGTATTTGGGCTTCAAAAAAGTTGAAAATTTTCATGAAGAAATTCGGCTTCAAAAAAGTTTTCGCAAGGGGGGGTGTTTCGTCTTTTTTCAACTTTTTCGTAAGAGGGGGGTGTTTCGTCTTTTTTCAACTTTTTCGTGAGGGGGGGTGGGTCAATTGAAAATATTCATGAAGAAATTCGGCTTCAAAAAAGTTGAAAATTTTCATGAAGTATTTGGGCTTCAAAAAAGTTGAAAATTTTCATGAAGTATTTGGGCTTCAAAAAAGTTGAAAATTTTCATGAAGAAATTCGGCTTCAAAAAAGTTGAAAATTTTCATGAAGTATTTGGGCTTCAAAAAAGTTGAAAATTTTCATTAAGAAATTCGGCTTCAAAAAAGTTTTCGCAAGGGGGGGGTGTTTCGTCTTTTTTCAACTTTTTCGTAAGAGGGGGGCGTTTCGTCTTTTTTCAACTTTTTCGTGAGGGGGGGTGGGTCAATTGAAAATATTCATGAAGAAATTCGGCTTCAAAAAAGTTGAAAATTTTCATGAAGAAATTCGGCTTCAAAAAGGTTGAAAATTTTCATGAAGTATTTGGGCTTCAAAAAAGTTGAAAATATTCATGAAGAAATTCGGCTTCAAAAAAGTTGAAAATTTTCATGAAGTATTTGGGTTTGAAATTTTTTTTAAATTTTCATTAAGAAATTCGGCTTCAAAAAAGTTTAAAATTTTCATGAAGAAATTCGGCTTCAAAAAAGCCTTTTTTCAACTTTTTCGTAAGAGGGGGGTGTTTCGTCTTTTTTTAACTTTTTCGTGAGGGGGGTGGGTCAATTGAAAATATTCATGAAGAAATTCGGCTTCAAAAAAGTTGAAAATTTTCATGAA
The DNA here is from genome assembly GCF_963584025.1 of Labrus mixtus. Lineage (NCBI taxonomy): Eukaryota > Metazoa > Chordata > Actinopteri > Labriformes > Labridae > Labrus > Labrus mixtus. The sequence continues at coordinate 634,770 of NC_083619.1, forward strand.
ATATTTGGGCTTCAAAAAAGTTTAAAATTTTCATGAAGAAATTCGGATTCAAAAAGGTTGAAAATTTTCATGAAGTATTTGGGCTTCAAAAAAGTTGAAAATTTTCATGAAGAAATTCGGCTTCAAAAAAGTTTTCGCAAGGGGGGGGTGTTTCGTCTTTTTTCAACTTTTTCGTAAGGGGGGGGTGTTTCGTCTTTTTTCAACTTTTTCGTAAGAGGGGGGTGTTTCGTCTTTTTTCAACTTTTTCGTGAGGGGGGGTGGGTCAATTGAAAATATTCATGAAGAAATTCGGGCTTCCAAAAAGTTGAAAATTTTCATGAAGAAATTCGGCTTCAAAAAGGTTGAAAATTTTCATGAAGTATTTGGGCTTCAAAAAAGTTGAAAATATTCATGAAGAAATTCGGCTTCAAAAAAGTTGAAAATTTTCATGAAGTATTTGGGCTTCCAAAAAGTTGAAAATTTTCATGAAGAAATTCGGCTTCAAAAAGGTTGAAAATTTTCATGAAGTATTTGGGCTTCAAAAAAGTTGAAAATATTCATGAAGAAATTCGGCTTCAAAAAAGTTGAAAATTTTCATGAAGTATTTGGGCTTGAAATTTTTTTTAAATTTTCATGAAGAAATTCGGCTTCAAAAAAGTTTAAAATTTTCATGAAGAAATTCGGCTTCAAAAAAGTTGAAAATTTTCATGACGAAATTCTGCTTCAAAAAAAGTTTTCGCAAGGGGGGGGTGTTTCGTCTTTTTTCAACTTTTTCATAAGAGGGGTGTGTTTCGTCTTTTTTCAACTTTTTCGTGAGGGGGTGGGTCAATTGAAAATATTCATAAAGAAATTCGGCCTCAAAAAAGTTTTCGCAAGGGGGGGGGTGTTTCGTCTTTTTTCAACTTTTTCGTGAGGGGGGGGTGTTTCGTCTTTTTTCAAATTTTTCGTAAGCGGGGGTGGGTCAATTGAAAATATTCATGATGAAATTTGGCTTCAAAAAAGATGAAAATTTTCATGAAGTATTTGGGCTTCAAAAAAGTTGAAAATTTTCATGAAGAAATTCGGCTTCAAAAAAGTTGAAAATTTTCATGAAGTATTTGGGTTTGAAATTTTTTTTTAATTTTCATGAAGAAATTCGGCTTCAAAAAAGCCTTTTTTCAACTTTTTCGTATGAGGGGGGTGTTTCGTCTTTTTTCAACTTTTTCGTGAGGGGGGGTGGGTCAATTGAAAATATTCATGAAGAAATTCGGCTTCAAAAAAGTTGAAAATTTTCATGAAGTATTTGGGCTTCAAAAAAGTTGAAAATATTCATGAAAAAATTCGGCTTCAAAAAAGTTGAAAATTTTCATGAAGTATTTGGGCTTCAAAAAAGTTGAAAATTTTCATGAAGAAATTCGGCTTCAAAAAAGTTGAAAATTTTCATGAAGTATTTGGGCTTCAAAAAAGTTGAAAATTTTCATTAAGTAATTCGGCTTCAAAAAAGTTTTCGCAAGGGGGGGGTGTTTCGTCTTTTTTCAACTTTTTCGTAAGAGGGGGGCGTTTCGTCTTTTTTCAACTTTTTCGTGAGGGGGGGTGGGTCAATTGAAAATATTCATGAAGAAATTCGGCTTCAAAAAAGTTGAAAATTTTCATGAAGAAATTCGGCTTCAAAAAGGTTGAAAATTTTCATGAAGTATTTGGGCTTCAAAAAAGTTGAAAATATTCATGAAGAAATTCGGCTTCAAAAAAGTTGAAAATTTTCATGAAGTATTTGGGTTTGAAATTTTTTTTAAATTTTCATGAAGAAATTCGGCTTCAAAAAAAGTTTAAAATTTTCTTGAAGAAATTCGGCTTCAAAAAAGCCTTTTTTCAACTTTTTCGTAAGAGGGGGGTGTTTCGTCTTTTTTCAACTTTTTCGTGAGGGGGGGTGGGTCAATTGAAAATATTCATGAAGAAATTCGGCTTCAAAAAAGTTGAAAATTTTCATGAAGTATTTGGGCTTCAAAAAAGTTTAAAATTTTCATGAAGAAATTCGTCTTCAAAAAGGTTGAAAATTTTCATGAAGTATTTGGGCTTCAAAAAAGTTGAAAATATTCATGAAGAAATTCGGCTTCAAAAAAGTTTAAAATTTTCATGAAGTATTTGGGCTTCAAAAAAGTTGAAAATTTTCATGAAGAAATTCGGCTTCAAAAAAGTTGAAAATTTTCATGAAGTATTTGGGCTTCAAAAAAGTTGAAAATATTCATGAAGAAATTCGGCTTCAAAAAAGTTGAAAATTTTCATGAAGTATTTGGGTTTGAAATTTTTTTTAAATTTTCATGAAGAAATTCGGCTTCAAAAAAGTTTAAAATTTTCATGAAGAAATTCGGCTTCAAAAAAGTTTAAAATTTTCATGAAGTATTTGGGCTTCAAAAAAGTTTAAAATTTTCATGAAGAAATTCGTCTTCAAAAAGGTTGAAAATTTTCATGAAGTATTTGGGCTTCAAAAAAGTTGAAAATATTCATGAAGAAATTCGGCTTCAAAAAAGTTTAAAATTTTCATGAAGTATTTGGGCTTCAAAAAAGTTGAAAATTTTCATGAAGAAATTCGGCTTCAAAAAAGTTGAAAATTTTCATGAAGTATTTGGGCTTCAAAAAAGTTGAAAATATTCATGAAGAAATTCGGCTTCAAAAAAGTTGAAAATTTTCATGAAGTATTTGGGTTTGAAATTTTTTTTAAATTTTCATGAAGAAATTCGGCTTCAAAAAAGTTTAAAATTTTCATGAAGAAATTCGGCTTCAAAAAAGTTTAAAATTTTCATGAAGAAATTCGGCTTCAAAAAAGCCTTTTTTCAACTTTTTCGTAAGAGGGGGGTGTTTCGTCTTTTTTCAACTTTTTCGTGAGGGGGGGTGGGTCAATTGAAAATATTCATGAAGAAATTCGGCTTCAAAAAAGTTTAAAATATTCATGAAGAAATTCGGCTTCAAAAAAGTTGAAAATTTTCATGAAGTATTTGGGCTTCAAAAAAGTTTAAAATTTTCATGAAGAAATTCGTCTTCAAAAAGGTTGAAAATTTTCATGAAGTATTTGGGCTTCAAAAAAGTTGAAAATATTCATGAAGAAATTCGGCTTCAAAAAAGTTTAAAATTTTCATGAAGTATTTGGGCTTCAAAAAAGTTGAAAATTTTCATGAAGAAATTCGGCTTCAAAAAAGTTGAAAATTTTCATGAAGTATTTGGGCTTCAAAAAAGTTGAAAATATTCATGAAGAAATTCGGCTTCAAAAAAGTTGAAAATTTTCATGAAGTATTTGGGTTTGAAATTTTTTTTAAATTTTCATGAAGAAATTCGGCTTCAAAAAAGTTTAAAATTTTCATGAAGAAATTCGGCTTCAAAAAAGTTTAAAATTTTCATGAAGAAATTCGGCTTCAAAAAAGCCTTTTTTCAACTTTTTCGTAAGAGGGGGGTGTTTCGTCTTTTTTCAACTTTTTCGTGAGGGGGGGTGGGTCAATTGAAAATATTCATGAAGAAATTCGGCTTCAAAAAAGTTTAAAATTTTCATGAAGTATTTGGGCTTCAAAAAAGTTGAAAATTTTCATGAAGAAATTCGGCTTCAAAAAAGTTGAAAATTTTCATGAAGTATTTGGGCTTCAAAAAAGTTGAAAATATTCATGAAGAAATTCGGCTTCAAAAAAGTTGAAAATTTTCATGAAGTATTTGGGTTTGAAATTTTTTTTAAATTTTCATGAAGAAATTCGGCTTCAAAAAAGTTTAAAATTTTCATGAAGAAATTCGGCTTCAAAAAAGTTTAAAATTTTCATGAAGAAATTCTGCTTCAAAAAAGTTTTCGCAAGGGGGGGGTGTTTCGTCTTTTTTCAACTTTTTCATAAGAGGGGTGTGTTTCGTCTTTTTTCAACTTTTTCGTGAGGGGGTGGGTCAATTGAAAATATTCATGAAGAAATTCGGCTTCAAAAAAGTTTTCGCAAGGGGGGGGGTGTTTCGTCTTTTTTCAACTTTTTCGTAAGGGGGGGGTGTTTCGTCTTTTTTCAACTTTTTCGTAAGCGGGGGTGGGTCAATTGAAAATATTCATGATGAAATTTGGCTTCAAAAAAGATGAAAATTTTCATGAAGTATTTGGGATTCAAAAAAGTTGAAAATTTTCATGAAGAAATTCGGCTTCAAAAAAGTTTTCGCAAGGGGGGGATGTTTCATCTTTTTTCAACTTTTTCGTAAGGGGGGGGTGGTTCGTCTTTTTTCAATTTTTTCGTAAGAAGGGGGTGTTTCGTCTTTTTTCAACTTTTTCGTGAGGGGGGGTGGGTCAATTGAAAATATTCATGAAGAAATTCGGCTTCAAAAAAGTTGAAAATTTTCATGAAGTATTTGGGCTTCAAAAAAGTTTAAAGTTTTCATGAAGAAATTCGGCTTCAAAAAAGTTGAAAATTTTCATGAAGTATTTGGGCTTAAATAAGTTGAAAATATTCATGAAGAAATTCGGCTTCAAAAAAGTTGAAAATTTTCATGAAGTATTTGGGCTTCAAAAATGTTTTAAATTTTCATGAAGAAATATGGTTTCAAAATTTTTTAAAATTTTCATGAAGAAATTCGGCTTCAAAAAAGATGAAAATTTTCATGACGAAATTCTGCTTCAAAAAAGTTTTCGCAAGGGGGGGGTGTTTCGTCTTTTTTCAACTTTTTCATAAGAGGGGTGTGTTTCGTCTTTTTTCAACTTTTTCGTGAGGGGGTAGGTCAATTGAAAATATTCATGAAGAAATTCGGCTTCAAAAATTTTTTCGCAAGGGGGGGGGTATTTCATCTTTTTTCAACTTTTTCGTAAGGGGGGGTTGTTTCGTCTTTTTTCAACTTTTTCGTGAGGGGGTGGGTCAATTGAAAATATTCATGAAGAAATTCGGCTTCATAAAAGTTTAAAATTTTCATGAAGAAATTCGGCTTCAAAAAAGCCTTTTTTCAACTTTTTCGTAAGAGGAGGGTGTTTCGTCTTTTTTCAACTTTTTCGTGAGGGGGGGTGGGTCAATTGAAAATATTCATGAAGAAATTCGGCTTCAAAAAAGTTGAAAATTTTCATGAAGTATTTGGGCTTCAAAAAAGTTGAAAATTTTCATGAAGAAATTCGGCTTCAAAAAAATTTTCGCAAGGGGGGGGGTGTTTCGTCTTTTTTCAACTTTTTCGTAAGGGGGGGGTGTTTCGTCTTTTTTCAACTTTTTCGTAAGAGGGGGGTGTTTCGTCTTTTTTCAACTTTTTCGTGAGGGGGGGTGGGTCAATTGAAAATATTCATGAAGAAATTCGGCTTCAAAAAAGTTGAAAATTTTCATGAAGTATTTGGGCTTCCAAAAAGTTGAAAATATTCATGAAGAAATTCGGCTTCAAAAAAGTTGAAAATTTTCATGAAGTATTTGGGCTTGAAATTTTTTTTAAATTTTCATGAAGAAATTCGGCTTCAAAAAAGTTTAAAATTTTCATGAAGAAATTCGGCTTCAAAAAAGTTGAAAATTTTCATGACGAAATTCTGCTTCAAAAAAGTTTTCGCAAGGGGGGGGTGTTTCGTCTTTTTTCAACTTTTTCATAAGAGGGGTGTGTTTCGTCTTTTTTCAACTTTTTCGTGAGGGGGTGGGTCAATTGAAAATATTCATGAAGAAATTCGGCTTCAAAAAAGTTTTCGCAAGGGGGGGGGTGTTTCGTCTTTTTTCAACTTTTTCGTAAGGGGGGGGTGTTTCGTCTTTTTTCAACTTTTTCGTAAGCGGGGGTGGGTCAATTGAAAATATTCATGATGAAATTTGGCTTCAAAAAAGATGAAAATTTTCATGAAGTATTTGGGATTCAAAAAAGTTGAAAATTTTCATGAAGAAATTCGGCTTCAAAAAAGTTTTCGCAAGGGGGGGATGTTTCATCTTTTTTCAACTTTTTCGTAAGGGGGGGGTGTTTCGTCTTTTTTCAATTTTTTCGTAAGAAGGGGGTGTTTCGTCTTTTTTCAACTTTTTCGTGAGGGGGGGTGGGTCAATTGAAAATATTCATGAAGAAATTCGGCTTCAAAAAAGTTGAAAATTTTCATGAAGTATTTGGGCTTCAAAAAAGTTTAAAGTTTTCATGAAGAAATTCGGCTTCAAAAAAGTTGAAAATTTTCATGAAGTATTTGGGCTTAAATAAGTTGAAAATATTCATGAAGAAATTCGGCTTCAAAAAAGTTGAAAATTTTCATGAAGTATTTGGGCTTCAAAAATGTTTTAAATTTTCATGAAGAAATATGGTTTCAAAATTTTTTAAAATTTTCATGAAGAAATTCGGCTTCAAAAAAGATGAAAATTTTCATGACGAAATTCTGCTTCAAAAAAGTTTTCGCAAGGGGGGGGTGTTTCGTCTTTTTTCAACTTTTTCATAAGAGGGGTGTGTTTCGTCTTTTTTCAACTTTTTCGTGAGGGGGTAGGTCAATTGAAAATATTCATGAAGAAATTCGGCTTCAAAAATTTTTTCGCAAGGGGGGGGGTGTTTCATCTTTTTTCAACTTTTTCGTAAGGGGGGGTTGTTTCGTCTTTTTTCAACTTTTTCGTGAGGGGGTGGGTCAATTGAAAATATTCATGAAGAAATTCGGCTTCAAAAAAGTTTTCGCAAGGGGGGGGTGTTTCGTCTTTTTTCAACTTTTTCGTAAGGGGGGGTGTTTCGTCTTTTTTCAACTTTTTCGTGAGCGGGGGTGGGTCAATTGAAAATATTCATGAATAAATTTGGCTTCAAAAAAGATGAAAATTTTCATGAAGTATTTGGGCTTCAAAAAAGTTGAAAATTTTCATGAAGACATTCGGCTTCAAAAAAGTTTTCGCAAGGGGGGGATGTTTCATCTTTTTTCAACTTTTTCGTAAGGGGGGGGTGTTTCGTCTTTTTTCAATTTTTTCGTAAGAAGGGGGTGTTTCGTCTTTTTTCAACTTTTTCGTGAGGGGGGGTGGGTCAATTGAAAATATTCATGAAGAAATTCGGCTTCAAAAAAGTTGAAAATTTTCATGAAGTATTTGGGCTTCAAAAAAGTTTAAAATTTTCATGAAGAAATTCGGCTTCAAAAAAGTTGAAAATTTTCATGAAGTATTTGGGCTTAAAAAAGTTGAAAATATTCATGAAGAAATTCGGCTTCAAAAAAGTTGAAAATTTTCATGAAGTATTTGGGCTTTAAAAATGTTTTAAATTTTCATGAAGAAATTCGGCTTCAAAAAGGTTGAAAATTTTCATGAAGTATTTGGGCTTCAAAAAAGTTGAAAATATTCATGAAGAAATTCGGCTTCAAAAAAGTTGAAAATTTTCATGAAGAAATTCGGCTTCAAAAAAGTTGAAAATTTTCATGAAGAAATTCGGCTTCAAAAAAGTTTTCGCAAGGGGAGGGTGTTTCGTCTTTTTTCAACTTTTTCGTAAGGGGGGGGTGTTTCGTCTTTTTTCAACTTTTTCGTAAGGGGGGTGTGTTTCGTCTTTTTTCAACTTTTTCGTGAGGGGGTAGGTCAATTGAAAATATTCATGAAGAAATTCGGCTTCAAAAAATTTTTCGCAAAGAGGGGGGTGTTTCATCTTTTTTCAACTTTTTCGTAAGGGGGGGTTGTTTCGTCTTTTTTCAACTTTTTCGTGAGGGGGTGGGTCAATTGAAAATATTCATGAAGAAATTCGGCTTCAAAAAAGTTTTCGCAAGGGGGGGGTGTTTCGTCTTTTTTCAACTTTTTCGTAAGGGGGGGTGTTTCGTCTTTTTTCAACTTTTTCGTGAGCGGGGGTGGGTCAATTGAAAATATTCATGAATAAATTTGGCTTCAAAAAAGATGAAAATTTTCATGAAGTATTTGGGCTTCAAAAAAGTTGAAAATTTTCATGAAGACATTCGGCTTCAAAAAAGTTTTCGCAAGGGGGGGATGTTTCATCTTTTTTCAACTTTTTCGTAAGGGGGGGGGTGTTTCGTCTTTTTTCAATTTTTTCGTAAGAAGGGGGTGTTTCGTCTTTTTTCAACTTTTTCGTGAGGGGGGGTGGGTCAATTGAAAATATTCATGAAGAAATTCGGCTTCAAAAAAGTTGAAAATTTTCATGAAGTATTTGGGCTTCAAAAAAGTTTAAAATTTTCATGAAGAAATTCGGCTTCAAAAAAGTTGAAAATTTTCATGAAGTATTTGGGCTTAAAAAAGTTGAAAATATTCATGAAGAAATTCGGCTTCAAAAAAGTTGAAAATTTTCATGAAGTATTTGGGCTTCAAAAATGTTTTAAATTTTCATGAAGAAATTCGGCTTCAAAAAGGTTGAAAATTTTCATGAAGTATTTGGGCTTCAAAAAAGTTGAAAATATTCATGAAGAAATTCGGCTTCAAAAAAGTTGAAAATTTTCATGAAGTATTTGGGCTTCAAAAAAGTTGAAAATTTTCATGAAGAAATTCGGCTTCAAAAAAGTTTTCGCAAGGGGAGGGTGTTTCGTCTTTTTTCAACTTTTTCGTAAGGGGGGGGTGTTTCGTCTTTTTTCAACTTTTTCGTAAGGGGGGGGTGTTTCGTCTTTTTTCAACTTTTTCGTGAGGGGGGGTGGGTGAATTGAAAATATTCATGAAGAAATTCGGCTTCAAAAAAGTTGAAAATTTTCATGAAGTATTTGGGCTTCCAAAAAGTTGAAAATTTTCATGAAGACATTCGGCTTCAAAAAGGTTGAAAATTTTCATGAAGTATTTGGGCTTCAAAAAAGTTGAAAATATTCATGAAGAAATTCGGCTTCAAAAAAGTTGAAAATTTTCATGAAGAAATTCGGCTTCAAAAAATTTGAAAATTTTCATGAAGTATTTGGGCTTCAAAAAAGTTGAAAATATTCATGAAGAAATTCGGCTTCAAAAAAGTTTAAAATTTTCATGAAGAAATTCGGCTTCAAAAAGGTTGAAAATATTCATGAAGAAATTCGGCTTCAAAAAAGTTGAAAATTTTCATGAAGTATTTGGGCTTCAAAAATGTTTTAAATTTTCATGAAGAAATTCGGTTTCAAAAATTTTTATAATTTTCATGAAGAAATTCGGCTTCAAAAAAGTTGAAAATTTTCATGAAGTATTTGGGCTTCAAAAAAGTTGAAAATATTCATGAAGAAATTCGGATTCAAAAAAGTTGAAAATTTTCATGAAGTATTTGGGCTTCAAAATTTTTTAAATTTTTCATGAAGAAATTCGGCTTCAAAAAAGTTGAAAATTTTAATGAAGTATTTGGGCTTCAAAAAAGTTGAAAATTTTCATGAAGAAATTCGGCTTCAAAAAAGTTTTTGCAAGGGGGGGGTGTTTCGTCTTTTTTCAACTTTTTCGTGAGGGGGGGTTGTTTCGTCTTTTTTCAACTTTTTCGTAAGAGTGTGTTTCGTCTTTTTTCAACTTTTTCGTGAGGGGGTAGGTCAATTGAAAATATTCATGAAGAAATTCGGCTTCAAAAAAGTTGAAAATTTTCATGAAGTATTTGGGCTTCAAAAAAGTTGAAAATTTTCATGAAGAAATTCGGCTTCAAAAAAGTTGAAAATTTTCATGAGGTATTTGGGCTTCAAAAAAGTTGAACATTTTCATGAAGAAATTCGGCTTCAAAAAAGTTTTCGCAAGGGGGGGGTGTTTCGTCTTTTTTCAACTTTTTCGTAAGAGGGGGGTGTTTCGTCTTTTTTCAACTTTTTCGTGAGGGGGGGTGGGTCAATTGAAAATATTCATGAAGAAATTCGGATTCAAAAAAGTTGAAAATTTTCATGAAGAAATTCGGCTTCAAAAAAGTTTTTGCAAGGGGGGGGTGTTTCGTCTTTTTTCAACTTTTTCGTAAGGGGGGGTTGTTTCGTCTTTTTTCAACATTTTCGTAAGAGGGGGGTGTTTCGTCTTTTTTCAACTTTTTCGTGAGGGGGTAGGTCAATTGAAAATATTCATGAAGAAATTCGGCTTCAAAAAAGTTTTCGCAAGGGGGGGGTGTTTCGTCTTTTTTCAACTTTTTCGTAAGAGGGGGGTGTTTCGTCTTTTTTCAACTTTTTCGTGAGGGGGGGTGGGTCAATTGAAAATATTCATGAAGAAATTCGGCTTCAAAAAAGTTGAAAATTTTCATGAAGTATTTGGGCTTCAAAAAAGTTGAAAATTTTCATGAAGAAATTCGGCTTCAAAAAAGTTGAAAATTTTCATGAGGTATTTGGGCTTCAAAAAAGTTGAAAATTTTCATGAAGAAATTCGGCTTTAAAAAAGTTGAAAATTTTCATGAAGTATTTGGGCTTCAAAAATGTTTTAAAATTTTCATGAAGTATTTGGGCTTCAAAAAAGTTGAAAATTTTCATGAAGTATTTGGGCTTCAAAAAAGTTGAAAATATTCATGAAGAAATTCGGCTTCAAAAAAGTTGAAAATTTTCATGAAGTATTTGGGCTTCAAAATTTTTCAAATTTTTCATGAAGAAATTCGGCTTCAAAAAAGTTGAAAATTTTCATGAAGTATTTGGGCTTCAAAAAAGTTGAAAATTTTCATAAAGTATTTGGGCTTCAAAAAAGTTGAAAATTTTTATGAAGTATTTGGGCTTGAAATTTTTTTTAAATTTTCATGAAGAAATTCGGCTTCAAAAAAGTTTAAAATTTTCATGAAGAAATTCGGCTTCAAAAAAGTTGAAAATTTTCATGAAGTATTTGGGCTTCAAAAAAGTTGAAAATTTTCATGAAGAAATTCGGCTTCAAAAAAGTTGAAAATTTTCATGAAGTATTTGGGCTTCAAAAAAGTTGAAAATTTTCATTAAGAAATTCGGCTTCAAAAAAGTTTTCGCAAGGGGGGGGTGTTTCGTCTTTTTTCAACTTTTTCGTAAGAGGGGGGTATTTCGTCTTTTTTCAACTTTTTCGTAAGAGGGGGGTGTTTCGTCTTTTTTCAACTTTTTCGTGAGGGGGGTGGGTCAATTGAAAATATTCATCAAGAAATTCGGCTTCAAAAAAGTTGAAAATTTTCATGAAGAAATTCGGCTTCAAAAAGGTTGAAAATTTTCATGAAGTATTTGGGCTTCAAAAAAGTTGAAAATATTCATGAAGAAATTCGGCTTCAAAAAAGTTGAAAATTTTCATGAAGTATTTGGGTTTGAAATTTTTTTTAAATTTTCATGAAGAAATTCGGCTTCAAAAAAGTTTAAAATTTTCATGAAGAAATTCGGCTTCAAAAAAGTTGAAAATTTTCATGAAGTATTTGGGCTTCAAAAAAGTTGAAAATTTTCATGAAGTATTTGGGCTTCAAAAAAGTTGAAAATTTTCATGAAGAAATTCGGCTTCAAAAAAGTTGAAAATTTTCATGAAGTATTTGGGCTTCAAAAAAGTTGAAAATTTTCATGAAGTATTTGGGCTTCAAAAAAGTTGAAAATTTTCATGAAGAAATTCGGCTTCAAGAAAGTTGAAAATTTTCATGAAGTATTTGGGCTTCAAAAAAGTTGAAAATTTTCATTAAGAAATTCGGCTTCAAAAAAGTTTTCGCAAGGGGGGGGTGTTTCGTCTTTTTTCAACTTTTTCGTAAGAGGGGGGTGTTTCGTCTTTTTTCAACTTTTTCGTGAGGGGGGTGGGTCAATTGAAAATATTCATGAAGAAATTCGGCTTCAAAAAAGTTGAAAATTTTCATGAAGAAATTCGGCTTCAAAAAGGTTGAAAATTTTCATGAAGTATTTGGGCTTCAAAAAAGTTGAAAATATTCATGAAGAAATTCGGCTTCAAAAAAGTTGAAAATTTTCATGAAGTATTTGGGTTTGAAAATTTTTTTAAATTTTCATGAAGAAATTCGGCTTCAAAAAAGTTTAAAATTTTCATGAAGAAATTCGGCTTCAAAAAAGTTTAAAATTTTCATGAAGTATTTGGGCTTCAAAAAAGTTGAAAATTTTCATGAAGTATTTGGGCTTCAAAAAAGTTGAAAATTTTCATGAATAAATTCGGCTTCAAAAAAGTTGAAAATTTTCATGAAGTATTTGGGCTTCAAAAAAGTTGAAAATTTTCATGAAGAAATTCGGCTTCAAAAAAGTTTGCGCAAGGGGGGGGTGTTTCGTCTTTTTTCAACTTTTTCGTAAGAGGGGGGTGTTTCGTCTTTTTTCAACTTTTTCGTGAGGGGGGGTGGATCAATTGAAAATATTCATGAAGAAATTCGGCTTCAAAAAAGTTGAAAATTTTCATGAAGTATTTGGGCTTCAAAAAAGTTGAAAATTTTCATGAAGAAATTCGGCTTCAAAAAAGTTGAAAATTTTCATGAAGTATTTGGGCTTCAAAAAAGTTGAAAATTTTCATTAAGAAATTCGGCTTCAAAAAAGTTTTCGCAAGGGGGGGGTGTTTCGTCTTTTTTCAACTTTTTCGTAAGAGGGGGGTATTTCGTCTTTTTTCAACTTTTTCGTAAGAGGGGGGTGTTTCGTCTTTTTTCAACTTTTTCGTGAGGGGGGTGGGTCAATTGAAAATATTCATGAAGAAATTCGGCTTCAAAAAAGTTGAAAATTTTCATGAAGAAATTCGGCTTCAAAAAGGTTGAAAATTTTCATGAAGTATTTGGGCTTCAAAAAAGTTGAAAATATTACTGAAGAAATTCGGCTTCAAAAAAGTTGAAAATTTTCATGAAGTATTTGGGTTTGAAATTTTTTTTAAATTTTCATGAAGAAATTCGGCTTCAAAAAAGTTTAAAATTTTCATGAAGAAATTCGGCTTCAAAAAAGTTGAAAATTTTCATGAAGTATTTGGGCTTCAAAAAAGTTGAAAATTTTCATGAAGTATTTGGGCTTCAAAAAAGTTGAAAATTTTCATGAAGAAATTCGGCTTCAAAAAAGTTGAAAATTTTCATGAAGTATTTGGGCTTCAAAAAAGTTGAAAATTTTCATGAAGTATTTGGGCTTCAAAAAAGTTGAAAATTTTCATGAAGAAATTCGGCTTCAAGAAAGTTGAAAATTTTCATGAAGTATTTGGGCTTCAAAAAAGTTGAAAATTTTCATTAAGAAATTCGGCTTCAAAAAAGTTTTCGCAAGGGGGGGGTGTTTCTTCTTTTTTCAACTTTTTCGTAAGAGGGGGGTGTTTCGTCTTTTTTCAACTTTTTCGTGAGGGGGGTGGCTCAATTGAAAATATTCATGAAGAAATTCGGCTTCAAAAAAGTTGAAAATTTTCATGAAGAAATTCGGCTTCAAAAAGGTTGAAAATTTTCATGAAGTATTTGGGCTTCAAAAAAGTTGAAAATATTCATGAAGAAATTCGGCTTCAAAAAAGTTGAAAATTTTCATGAAGTATTTGGGTTTGAAAATTTTTTTAAATTTTCATGAAGAAATTCGGCTTCAAAAAAGTTTAAAAATTTCATGAAGAAATTCGGCTTCAAAAAAGTTTAAAATTTTCATGAAGTATTTGGGCTTCAAAAAAGTTGAAAATTTTCATGAAGTATTTGGGCTTCAAAAAAGTTTAAAATTTTCATGAAGAAATTCGGCTTCAAAAAAGTTGAAAATTTTCATGAAGTATTTGGGCTTCAAAAAAGTTGAAAATTTTCATGAAGAAATTCGGCTTCAAAAAAGTTTGCGCAAGGGGGGGGTGTTTCGTCTTTTTTCAACTTTTTCGTAAGAGGGGGGTGTTTCGTCTTTTTTCAACTTTTTCGTGAGGGGGGGTGGGTCAATTGAAAATATTCATGAAGAAATTCGGCTTCAAAAAAGTTGAAAATTTTCATGAAGTATTTGGGCTTCAAAAAAGTTGAAAATTTTCATGAAGAAATTCGGCTTCAAAAAAGTTGAAAATTTTCATGAAGTATTTGGGCTTCAAAAAAGTTGAAAATTTTCATTAAGAAATTCGGCTTCAAAAAAGTTTTCGCAAGGGGGGGGTGTTTCGTCTTTTTTCAACTTTTTCGTAAGAGGGGGGTGTTTCGTCTTTTTTCAACTTTTTCGTGAGGGGGGGTGGGTCAATTGAAAATATTCATGAAGAAATTCGGCTTCAAAAAAGTTGAAAATTTTCATGAAGTATTTGGGCTTCAAAAAAGTTGAAAATTTTCATGAAGAAATTCGGCTTCAAAAAAGTTGAAAATTTTCATGAGGTATTTGGGCTTCAAAAAAGTTGAAAATTTTCATGAAGAAATTCGGCTTTAAAAAAGTTGAAAATTTTCATGAAGTATTTGGGCTTCAAAAATGTTTTAAAATTTTCATGAAGTATTTGGGCTTCAAAAAAGTTGAAAATTTTCATGAAGTATTTGGGCTTCAAAAAAGTTGAAAATATTCATGAAGAAATTCGGCTTCAAAAAAGTTGAAAATTTTCATGAAGTATTTGGGCTTCAAAATTTTTCAAATTTTTCATGAAGAAATTCGGCTTCAAAAAAGTTGAAAATTTTCATGAAGTATTTGGGCTTCAAAAAAGTTGAAAATTTTCATGAAGTATTTGGGCTTCAAAAAAGTTGAAAATTTTTATGAAGTATTTGGGCTTGAAATTTTTTTTAAATTTTCATGAAGAAATTCGGCTTCAAAAAAGTTTAAAATTTTCATGAAGAAATTCGGCTTCAAAAAAGTTGAAAATTTTCATGAAGTATTTGGGCTTCAAAAAAGTTGAAAATTTTCATGAAGAAATTCGGCTTCAAAAAAGTTGAAAATTTTCATGAAGTATTTGGGCTTCAAAAAAGTTGAAAATTTTCATGAAGTATTTGGGCTTCAAAAAAGTTGAAAATTTTCATGAAGAAATTCGGCTTCAAGAAAGTTGAAAATTTTCATGAAGTATTTGGGCTTCAAAAAAGTTGAAAATTTTCATTAAGAAATTCGGCTTCAAAAAAGTTTTCGCAAGGGGGGGGTGTTTCGTCTTTTTTCAACTTTTTCGTAAGAGGGGGGTGTTTCGTCTTTTTTCAACTTTTTCGTGAGGGGGGTGGGTCAATTGAAAATATTCATGAAGAAATTCGGCTTCAAAAAAGTTGAAAATTTTCATGAAGAAATTCGGCTTCAAAAAGGTTGAAAATTTTCATGAAGTATTTGGGCTTCAAAAAAGTTAAAAATATTCATGAAGAAATTCGGCTTCAAAAAAGTTGAAAATTTTCATGAAGTATTTGGGTTTGAAAATTTTTTTAAATTTTCATGAAGAAATTCGGCTTCAAAAAAGTTTAAAATTTTCATGAAGAAATTCGGCTTCAAAAAAGTTTAAAATTTTCATGAAGTATTTGGGCTTCAAAAAAGTTGAAAATTTTCATGAAGTATTTGGGCTTCAAAAAAGTTGAAAATTTTCATGAATAAATTCGGCTTCAAAAAAGTTGAAAATTTTCATGAAGTATTTGGGCTTCAAAAAAGTTGAAAATTTTCATGAAGAAATTCGGCTTCAAAAAAGTTTGCGCAAGGGGGGGGTGTTTCGTCTTTTTTCAACTTTTTCGTAAGAGGGGGGTGTTTCGTCTTTTTTCAACTTTTTCGTGAGGGGGGGTGGGTCAATTGAAAATATTCATGAAGAAATTCGGCTTCAAAAAAGTTGAAAATTTTCATGAAGTATTTGGGCTTCAAAAAAGTTGAAAATTTTCATGAAGAAATTCGGCTTCAAAAAAGTTGAAAATTTTCATGAAGTATTTGGGCTTCAAAAAAGTTGAAAATTTTCATTAAGAAATTCGGCTTCAAAAAAGTTTTCGCAAGGGGGGGGTGTTTCGTCTTTTTTCAACTTTTTCGTAAGAGGGGGGTATTTCGTCTTTTTTCAACTTTTTCGTAAGAGGGGGGTGTTTCGTCTTTTTTCAACTTTTTCGTGAGGGGGGTGGGTCAATTGAAAATATTCATGAAGAAATTCGGCTTCAAAAAAGTTGAAAATTTTCATGAAGAAATTCGGCTTCAAAAAGGTTGAAAATTTTCATGAAGTATTTGGGCTTCAAAAAAGTTGAAAATATTACTGAAGAAATTCGGCTTCAAAAAAGTTGAAAATTTTCATGAAGTATTTGGGTTTGAAATTTTTTTTAAATTTTCATGAAGAAATTCGGCTTCAAAAAAGTTTAAAATTTTCATGAAGAAATTCGGCTTCAAAAAAGTTGAAAATTTTCATGAAGTATTTGGGCTTCAAAAAAGTTGAAAATTTTCATGAAGTATTTGGGCTTCAAAAAAGTTGAAAATTTTCATGAAGAAATTCGGCTTCAAAAAAGTTGAAAATTTTCATGAAGTATTTGGGCTTCAAAAAAGTTGAAAATTTTCATGAAGTATTTGGGCTTCAAAAAAGTTGAAAATTTTCATGAAGAAATTCGGCTTCAAGAAAGTTGAAAATTTTCATGAAGTATTTGGGCTTCAAAAAAGTTGAAAATTTTCATTAAGAAATTCGGCTTCAAAAAAGTTTTCGCAAGGGGGGGGTGTTTCGTCTTTTTTCAACTTTTTCGTAAGAGGGGGGTGTTTCGTCTTTTTTCAACTTTTTCGTGAGGGGGGTGGCTCAATTGAAAATATTCATGAAGAAATTCGGCTTCAAAAAAGTTGAAAATTTTCATGAAGAAATTCGGCTTCAAAAAGGTTGAAAATTTTCATGAAGTATTTGGGCTTCAAAAAAGTTGAAAATATTCATGAAGAAATTCGGCTTCAAAAAAGTTGAAAATTTTCATGAAGTATTTGGGTTTGAAAATTTTTTTAAATTTTCATGAAGAAATTCGGCTTCAAAAAAGTTTAAAATTTTCATGAAGAAATTCGGCTTCAAAAAAGTTTAAAATTTTCATGAAGTATTTGGGCTTCAAAAAAGTTGAAAATTTTCATGAAGTATTTGGGCTTCAAAAAAGTTTAAAATTTTCATGAAGAAATTCGGCTTCAAAAAAGTTGAAAATTTTCATGAAGTATTTGGGCTTCAAAAAAGTTTAAAATTTTCATGAAGAAATTCGGCTTCAAAAAAGTTTGCGCAAGGGGGGGGTGTTTCGTCTTTTTTCAACTTTTTCGTAAGAGGGGGGTGTTTCGTCTTTTTTCAACTTTTTCGTGAGGGGGGGTGGGTCAATTGAAAATATTCATGAAGAAATTCGGCTTCAAAAAAGTTGAAAATTTTCATGAAGTATTTGGGCTTCAAAAAAGTTGAAAATTTTCATGAAGAAATTCGGCTTCAAAAAAGTTGAAAATTTTCATGAAGTATTTGGGCTTCAAAAAAGTTGAAAATTTTCATTAAGAAATTCGGCTTCAAAAAAGTTGAAAATTTTCATGAAGAATTTGGGCTTCAAAAAAGTTGAAAATTTTCATTAAGAAATTCGGCTTCAAAAAAGTTTTCGCAAGGGGGGGGTGTTTCGTCTTTTTTCAACTTTTTCGTAAGAGGGGGGTGTTTCGTCTTTTTTCAACTTTTTCGTGAGGGGGGTGGGTCAATTGAAAATATTCATGAAGAAATTCGGCTTCAAAAAAGTTGAAAATTTTCATGAAGTATTTGGGTTTGAAAATTTTTTTAAATTTTCATGAAGAAATTCGGCTTCAAAAAAGTTTAAAATTTTCATGAAGAAATTCGGCTTCAAAAAAGTTGAAAATTTTCATGAAGTATTTGGGCTTCAAAAAAGTTGAAAATTTTCATGAAGTATTTGGGCTTCAAAAAAGTTGAAAATTTTCATGAAGAAATTCGGCTTCAAAAAAGTTGAAAATTTTCATGAAGTATTTGGGCTTCAAAAAAGTTGAAAATTTTCATGAAGTATTTGGGCTTCAAAAAAGTTGAAAATTTTCATGAAGAAATTCGGCTTCAAAAAAGTTTTCGCAAGGGGGGGGTGTTTCGTCTTTTTTCAACTTTTTCGTAAGAGGGGGGTGTTTCGTCTTTTTTCAACTTTTTCGTGAGGGGGGTGGGTCAATTGAAAATATTCATGAAGAAATTCGGCTTCAAAAAAGTTGAAAATTTTCATGAAGAAATTCGGCTTCAAAAAAGTTGAAAATTTTCATGAAGTATTTGGGCTTCAAAAAAGTTGAAAATATTCATGAAGAAATTCGGCTTCAAAAAAGTTGAAAATTTTCATGAAGAAATTCGGCTTCAAAAAAGTTGAAAATTTTCATGAAGTATTTGGGCTTCAAAAAAATTGAAAATTTTCATGAAGTATTTGGGCTTCAAAAAAGTTGAAAATTTTCATGAAGAAATTCGGCTTCAAAAAAGTTGAAAATTTTCATGAAGTATTTGGGCTTCAAAAAAGTTGAAAATTTTCATGAAGTATTTGGGCTTCAAAAAAGTTGAAAATTTTCATGAAGAAATTCGGCTTCAAAAAAGTTGAAAATTTTCATGAAGTATTTGGGCTTCAAAAAAGTTGAAAATTTTCATTAAGAAATTCGGCTTCAAAAAAGTTTTCGCAAGGGGGGGGTGTTTCGTCTTTTTTCAACTTTTTCGTAAGAGGGGGGCGTTTCGTCTTTTTTCAACTTTTTCGTGAGGGGGGGTGGGTCAATTGAAAATATTCATGAAGAAATTCGGCTTCAAAAAAGTTGAAAATTTTCATGAAGAAATTCGGCTTCAAAAAGGTTGAAAATTTTCATGAAATATTTGGGCTTCAAAAAAGTTGAAAATATTCATGAAGAAATTCGGCTTCAAAAAAGTTGAAAATTTTCATGAAGTATTTGGGTTTGAATTTTTTTTTAAATTTTCATGAAGAAATTCGGCTTCAAAAAAGTTTAAAATTTTCATGAAGAAATTCGGCTTCAAAAAAGCCTTTTTTCAACTTTTTCGTAAGAGGGGGGTGTTTCGTCTTTTTTCAACTTTTTCGTGAGGGGGGGTGGGTCAATTGAAAATTTTCATGAAGAAATTCGGCTTCAAAAAAGTTTAAAATTTTCATGAAGTATTTGGGCTTCAAAAAAGTTTAAAATTTTCATGAAGAAATTCGGCTTCAAAAAGGTTGAAAATTTTCATGAAGTATTTGGGCTTCAAAAAAGTTGAAAATATTCATGAAGAAATTCGGCTTCAAAAAAGTTGAAAATTTTCATGAAGTATTTGGGCTTCAAAAAAGTTTAAAATTTTCATGAAGAAATTCGGCTTCAAAAAAGTTGAAAATTTTCATGAAGTATTTGGGCTTCAAAAAAGTTGAAAATTTTCATGAAGTATTTGGGCTTCAAAAAAGTTGAAAATTTTCATGAAGAAATTCGGCTTCAAAAAAGTTTTCGCAAGGGGGGGGTGTTTCGTCTTTTTTCAACTTTTTCGTAAGAGGGGGGTGTTTCGTCTTTTTTCAACTTTTTCGTGAGGGGGGTGGGTCAATTGAAAATATTCATGAAGAAATTCGGCTTCAAAAAAGTTGAAAATTTTCATGAAGAAATTCGGCTTCAAAAAAGTTGAAAATTTTCATGAAGTATTTGGGCTTCAAAAAAGTTGAAAATATTCATGAAGAAATTCGGCTTCAAAAAAGTTGAAAATTTTCATGAAGAAATTCGGCTTCAAAAAAGTTGAAAATTTTCATGAAGTATTTGGGCTTCAAAAAAATTGAAAATTTTCATGAAGTATTTGGGCTTCAAAAAAGTTGAAAATTTTCATGAAGAAATTCGGCTTCAAAAAAGTTGAAAATTTTCATGAAGTATTTGGGCTTCAAAAAAGTTGAAAATTTTCATGAAGTATTTGGGCTTCAAAAAAGTTGAAAATTTTCATGAAGAAATTCGGCTTCAAAAAAGTTGAAAATTTTCATGAAGTATTTGGGCTTCAAAAAAGTTGAAAATTTTCATTAAGAAATTCGGCTTCAAAAAAGTTTTCGCACGGGGGGGTGTTTCGTCTTTTTTCAACTTTTTCGTAAGAGGGGGGCGTTTCGTCTTTTTTCAACTTTTTCGTGAAGGGGGGGTGGGTCAATTGAAAATATTCATGAAGAAATTCGGCTTCAAAAAAGTTGAAAATTTTCATGAAGAAATTCGGCTTCAAAAAGGTTGAAAATTTTCATGAAATATTTGGGCTTCAAAAAAGTTGAAAATATTCATGAAGAAATTCGGCTTCAAAAAAGTTGAAAATTTTCATGAAGTATTTGGGTTTGAATTTTTTTTTAAATTTACATGAAGAAATTCGGCTTCAAAAAAGTTTAAAATTTTCATGAAGAAATTCGGCTTCAAAAAAGCCTTTTTTCAACTTTTTCGTAAGAGGGGGGTGTTTCGTCTTTTTTCAACTTTTTCGTGAGGGGGGGTGGGTCAATTGAAAATTTTCATGAAGAAATTCGGCTTCAAAAAAGTTTAAAATTTTCATGAAGTATTTGGGCTTCAAAAAAGTTTAAAATTTTCATGAAGAAATTCGGCTTCAAAAAGGTTGAAAATTTTCATGAAGTATTTGGGCTTCAAAAAAGTTGAAAATATTCATGAAGAAATTCGGCTTCAAAAAAGTTGAAAATTTTCATGAAGTATTTGGGCTTCAAAAAAGTTTAAAATTTTCATGAAGAAATTCGGCTTCAAAAAGGTTGAAAATTTTCATGAAGTATTTGGGCTTCAAAAAAGTTGAAAATATTCATGAAGAAATTCGGCTTCAAAAAAGTTGAAAATTTTCATGAAGTATTTGGGCTTCAAAAAAGTTTAAAATTTTCATGAAGAAATTCGGCTTCAAAAAAGTTGAAAATTTTCATGAAGTATTTGGGCTTCAAAAAAGTTGAAAATATTCATGAAGAAATTCGGCTTCAAAAAAGTTGAAAATTTTCATGAAGTATTTGGGTTTGAATTTTTTTTTTAATTTTCATGAAGAAATTCGGCTTCAAAAAAGTTTAAAATATTCATGAAGAAATTCGGCTTCAAAAAAGTTGAAAATTTTCATGAAGAAATTCGGCTTCAAAAAGGTTGAAAATTTTCATGAAGTATTTGGGCTTCAAAAAAGTTGAAAACATTCATGAAGAAATTCGGCTTCAAAAAAGTTGAAAATTTTCATGAAGTATTTGGGTTTGAAATTTTTTTTAAATTTTCATGAAGAAATTCGGCTTCAAAAAAGTTTAAAATTTTCATGAAGAAATTCGGCTTCAAAAAAGCCTTTTTTCAACTTTTTCGTAAGAGGGGGGTGTTTCGTCTTTTTTTAACTTTTTCGTGAGGGGGGTGGGTCAATTGAAAATATTCATGAAGAAATTCGGCTTCAAAAAAGTTGAACATTTTCATGAAATATTTGGGCTTCAAAAAAGTTTAAAATTTTCATGAAGAAATTCGGCTTCAAAAAGGTTGAAAATTTTCATGAAGTATTTGGGCTTCAAAAAAGTTGAAAATATTCATGAAGAAATTCGGCTTCAAAAAAGTTGAAAATTTTCATGAAGTATTTGGGCTTCAAAAAAGTTGAAAATTTTCATGAAGAAATTCGGCTTCAAAAAAGTTTTCGCAAGGGGGGGGTGTTTCGTCTTTTTTCAACTTTTTCGTAAGGGGGGGGTGTTTCGTCTTTTTTCAACTTTTTCGTAAGAGGGGGGTGTTTCGTCTTTTTTCAACTTTTTCGTGAGGGGGGGTGGGTCAATTGAAAATATTCATGAAGAAATTCGGCTTCAAAAAAGTTGAAAATTTTCATGAAGTATTTGGGCTTCCAAAAAGTTGAAAATTTTCATGAAGAAATTCGGCTTCAAAAAGGTTGAAAATTTTCATGAAGTATTTGGGCTTCAAAAAAGTTGAAAATATTCATGAAGAAATTCGGCTTCAAAAAAGTTGAAAATTTTCATGAAGTATTTGGGCTTGAAATTTTTTTTAAATTTTCATGAAGAAATTCGGCTTCAAAAAAGTTTAAAATTTTCATGAAGAAATTCGGCTTCAAAAAAGTTGAAAATTTTCATGACGAAATTCTGCTTCAAAAAAGTTTTCGCAAGGGGGGGGTGTTTCGTCTTTTTTCAACTTTTTCATAAGAGGGGTGTGTTTCGTCTTTTTTCAACTTTTTCGTGAGGGGGTGGGTCAATTGAAAATATTCATAAAGAAATTCGGCTTCAAAAAAGTTTTCGCAAGGCGGGGGGGTGTTTCGTCTTTTTTCAACTTTTTCGTGAGGGGGGGGTGTTTCGTCTTTTTTCAAATTTTTCGTAAGCGGGGGTGGGTCAATTGAAAATATTCATGATGAAATTTGGCTTCAAAAAAGATGAAAATTTTCATGAAGTATTTGGGCTTCAAAAAAGTTGAAAATTTTCATGAAGAAATTCGGCTTCAAAAAAGTTGAAAATTTTCATGAAGTATTTGGGTTTGAATTTTTTTTTTTTTTTTCATGAAGAAATTCGGCTTCAAAAAAGTTGAAAATTTTCATAAAGTATTTGGGTTTCAAAAAAGTTGAAATTATTCATGAAAAAATTCGGCTTCAAAAAAGTTGAAAATTTTCATGAAGTATTTGGGCTTCAAAAAAGTTGAAAATTTTCATGAAGTATTTGGGCTTCAAAAAAGTTGAAAATTTTCATGAAGAAATTCGGCTTCAAAAAAGTTGAAAATTTTCATGAAGTATTTGGGCTTCAAAAAAGGTGAAAATTTTCATTAAGTAATTCGGCTTCAAAAAAGTTTTCGCAAGGGGGGGGTGTTTCGTCTTTTTTCAACTTTTTCGTAAGAGGGGGGCGTTTCGTCTTTTTTCAACTTTTTCGTGAGGGGGGGTGGGTCAATTGAAAATATTCATGAAGAAATTCGGCTTCAAAAAAGTTGAAAATTTTCATGAAGAAATTCGGCTTCAAAAAGGTTGAAAATTTTCATGAAGTATTTGGGCTTCAAAAAAGTTGAAAATATTCATGAAGAAATTCGGCTTCAAAAAAGTTGAAAATTTTCATGAAGTATTTGGGTTTGAAATTTTTTTTAAATTTTCATGAAGAAATTCGGCTTCAAAAAAGTTTAAAATTTTCATGAAGAAATTCGGCTTCAAAAAAGCCTTTTTTCAACTTTTTCGTAAGAGGGGGGTGTTTCGTCTTTTTTCAACTTTTTCGTGAGGGGGGGTGGGTCAATTGAAAATATTCATGAAGAAATTCGGCTTCAAAAAAGTTGAAAATTTTCATGAAGTATTTGGGCTTCAAAAAAGTTTAAAATTTTCATGAAGAAATTCGTCTTCAAAAAGGTTGAAAATTTTCATGAAGTATTTGGGCTTCAAAAAAGTTGAAAATATTCATGAAGAAATTCGGCTTCAAAAAAGTTTAAAATTTTCATGAAGTATTTGGGCTTCAAAAAAGTTGAAAATTTTCATGAAGAAATTCGGCTTCAAAAAAGTTGAAAATTTTCATGAAGTATTTGGGCTTCAAAAAAGTTGAAAATATTCATGAAGAAATTCGGCTTCAAAAAAGTTGAAAATTTTCATGAAGTATTTGGGTTTGAAATTTTTTTTAAATTTTCATGAAGAAATTCGGCTTCAAAAAAGTTTAAAATTTTCATGAAGAAATTCGGCTTCAAAAAAGTTTAAAATTTTCATGAAGAAATTCGGCTTCAAAAAAGCCTTTTTTCAACTTTTTCGTAAGAGGGGGGTGTTTCGTCTTTTTTCAACTTTTTCGTGAGGGGGGGTGGGTCAATTGAAAATATTCATGAAGAAATTCGGCTTCAAAAAAGTTTAAAATTTTCATGAAGAAATTCGGCTTCAAAAAAGTTTTCGCAAGGGGGGGGTGTTTCGTCTTTTTTCAACTTTTTCGTAAGAGGGGGGCGTTTCGTCTTTTTTCAACTTTTTCGTGAGGGGGGGTGGGTCAATTGAAAATATTCATGAAGAAATTCGGCTTCAAAAAAGTTGAAAATTTTCATGAAGAAATTCGGCTTCAAAAAGGTTGAAAATTTTCATGAAGTATTTGGGCTTCAAAAAAGTTGAAAATATTCATGAAGAAATTCGGCTTCAAAAAAGTTGAAAATTTTCATGAAGTATTTGGGTTTGAAATTTTTTTTAAATTTTCATGAAGAAATTCGGCTTCAAAAAAGTTTAAAATTTTCATGAAGAAATTCGGCTTCAAAAAAGCCTTTTTTCAACTTTTTCGTAAGAGGGGGGTGTTTCGTCTTTTTTCAACTTTTTCGTGAGGGGGGGTGGGTCAATTGAAAATATTCATGAAGAAATTCGGCTTCAAAAAAGTTGAAAATTTTCATGAAGTATTTGGGCTTCAAAAAAGTTTAAAATTTTCATGAAGAAATTCGTCTTCAAAAAGGTTGAAAATTTTCATGAAGTATTTGGGCTTCAAAAAAGTTGAAAATATTCATGAAGAAATTCGGCTTCAAAAAAGTTTAAAATTTTCATGAAGTATTTGGGCTTCAAAAAAGTTGAAAATTTTCATGAAGAAATTCGGCTTCAAAAAAGTTGAAAATTTTCATGAAGTATTTGGGCTTCAAAAAAGTTGAAAATATTCATGAAGAAATTCGGCTTCAAAAAAGTTGAAAATTTTCATGAAGTATTTGGGTTTGAAATTTTTTTTAAATTTTCATGAAGAAATTCGGCTTCAAAAAAGTTTAAAATTTTCATGAAGAAATTCGGCTTCAAAAAAGTTTAAAATTTTCATGAAGAAATTCGGCTTCAAAAAAGCCTTTTTTCAACTTTTTCGTAAGAGGGGGGTGTTTCGTCTTTTTTCAACTTTTTCGTGAGGGGGGGTGGGTCAATTGAAAATATTCATGAAGAAATTCGGCTTCAAAAAAGTTGAAAATTTTCATGAAGTATTTGGGCTTCAAAAAAGTTTAAAATTTTCATGAAGAAATTCGGCTTTAAAAAGGTTGAAAATTTTCATGAAGTATTTGGGCTTCAAAAAAGTTGAAAATATTCATGAAGAAATTCGGCTTCAAAAAAGTTGAAAATTTTCATGAAGTATTTGGGCTTCAAAAAAGTTGAAAATTTTCATGAAGAAATTCGGCTTCAAAAAAGTTTTCGCAAGGGGGGGGTGTTTCGTCTTTTTTCAACTTTTTCGTAAGGGGGGGGTGTTTCGTCTTTTTTCAACTTTTTCGTAAGAGGGGGGTGTTTCGTCTTTTTTCAACTTTTTCGTGAGGGGGGGTGGGTCAATTGAAAATATTCATGAAGAAATTCGGCTTCAAAAAAGTTGAAAATTTTCATGAAGTATTTGGGCTTCCAAAAAGTTGAAAATATTCATGAAGAAATTCGGCTTCAAAAAAGTTGAAAATTTTCATGAAGTATTTGGGCTTGAAATTTTTTTTAAATTTTCATGAAGAAATTCGGCTTCAAAAAAGTTTAAAATTTTCATGAAGAAATTCGGCTTCAAAAAAGCCTTTTTTCAACTTTTTCGTAAGAGGGGGGTGTTTCGTCTTTTTTCAACTTTTTCGTGAGGGGGGGTGGGTCAATTGAAAATATTCATGAAGAAATTCGGCTTCAAAAAAGTTGAAAATTTTCATGAAGTATTTGGGCTTCAAAAAAGTTGAAAATATTCATGAAGAAATTCGGCTTCAAAAAAGTTTAAAATTTTCATGAAGTATTTGGGCTTCAAAAAAGTTGAAAATTTTCATGAAGAAATTCGGCTTCAAAAAAGTTGAAAATTTTCATGAAGTATTTGGGCTTCAAAAAAGTTGAAAATATTCATGAAGAAATTCGGCTTCAAAAAAGTTGAAAATTTTCATGAAGTATTTGGGTTTGAAATTTTTTTTAAATTTTCATGAAGAAATTCGGCTTCAAAAAAGTTTAAAATTTTCATGAAGAAATTCGGCTTCAAAAAAGTTTAAAATTTTCATGAAGAAATTCGGCTTCAAAAAAGCCTTTTTTCAACTTTTTCGTAAGAGTGGGGTGTTTCGTCTTTTTTCAACTTTTTCGTGAGGGGGGGTGGGTCAATTGAAAATATTCATGAAGAAATTCGGCTTCAAAAAAGTTGAAAATTTTCATGAAGTATTTGGGCTTCAAAAAAGTTTAAAATTTTCATGAAGAAATTCGGCTTCAAAAAGGTTGAAAATTTTCATGAAGTATTTGGGCTTCAAAAAAGTTGAAAATATTCATGAAGAAATTCGGCTTCAAAAAAGTTGAAAATTTTCATGAAGTATTTGGGCTTCAAAAAAGTTGAAAATTTTCATGAAGAAATTCGGCTTCAAAAAAGTTTTCGCAAGGGGGGGGGTGTTTCGTCTTTTTTCAACTTTTTCGTAAGGGGGGGGTGTTTCGTCTTTTTTCAACTTTTTCGTAAGAGGGGGGTGTTTCGTCTTTTTTCAACTTTTTCGTGAGGGGGGGTGGGTCAATTGAAAATATTCATGAAGAAATTCGGCTTCAAAAAAGTTGAAAATTTTCATGAAGTATTTGGGCTTCCAAAAAGTTGAAAATATTCATGAAGAAATTCGGCTTCAAAAAAGTTGAAAATTTTCATGAAGTATTTGGGCTTGAAATTTTTTTTAAATTTTCATGAAGAAATTCGGCTTCAAAAAAGTTTAAAATTTTCATGAAGAAATTCGGCTTCAAAAAAGTTGAAAATTTTCATGACGAAATTCTGCTTCAAAAAAGTTTTCGCAAGGGGGGGGTGTTTCGTCTTTTTTCAACTTTTTCGTAAGAGGGAGGTGTTTCGTCTTTTTTCAACTTTTTCGTGAGGGGGGGTGGGTCAATTGAAAATATTCATGAAGAAATTCGGCTTCAAAAAAGTTGAAAATTTTCATGAAGTATTTGGGCTTCAAAAAAGTTGAAAATATTCATGAAGAAATTCGGCTTCAAAAAAGTTGAAAATTTTCATGAAGTATTTGGGCTTGAAATTTTTTTTAAATTTTCATGAAGAAATTCGGCTTCAAAAAAGTTGAAAATTTTCATGAAGAAATTCGGCTTCAAAAAAGTTTTCGCAAGGGGGTTTGTTTCGTCTTTTTTCAACTTTTTCGTAACGGGGGGGTGTTTCGTCTCCAACTTTTTCTTAAGGGGGGGTGGGTCAATTTAAAATTTTCATGAAGAAATACGGCTTCAAAAAAGTTGAAAATTTTCATGAAGTATTTGGGCTTCAAAAAAGTTGAAAATTTTCATGAAGAAATTCGACTTCAAAAAAGTTGAAAATTTTCATGAAGTATTTCGGCTTCCAAAAAGTTGAAAATTTTCATGAAGAAATTCGGCTTCAAAAAGGTTGAAAATTTTCATTAAGTATTTGGGCTTCAAAAAAGTTGAAAATTTTCATGAAGTATTTGGGCTTCAAAAAAGTTGAAAATATTCATGAAGAAATTCGGCTTCAAAAAAGTTTAAAATTTTCATGAAGAAATTCGGCTTCAAAAAAGTTGAAAATTTTCATGAAGTATTTGGGCTTGAAATTTTTTTAAAATTTTCATGAAGAAATTCGGCTTCAAAAAAGTTGAAAATTTTCATGAAGAAATTCGGCTTCAAAAAAGTTTTTGCAAGGGGGTTTGTTTCGTCTTTTTTCAAGTTTTTCGTAACGGGGGGGTGTTTCGTCTTCAACTTTTTCGTAAGGGGGGGTGGGTAAATTTAAAATTTTCATGAAGAAATACGGCTTCAAAAAAGTTGAAAATTTTCATGAAGTATTTGGGCTTCAAAAAAGTTGAAAATTTTCATGAAGAAATTCGACTTCAAAAAAGTTGAAAATTTTCAGGAAGTATTTCGGCTTTTTCAAAAAGTTGAAAATTTTCATGAAGAAATTCGGCTTAAAAAAGGTTGAAAATTTTCATTAAGTATTTGGGCTTCAAAAAAGTTGAAAATATTCATGAAGAAATTCAGCTTCAAAAAAGTTGAAATTTTTCATGAAGTATTTGGGCTTGAAAATTTTTTTAAATTTTCATGAAGAAATTCAGCTTCAAAAAAGTTTAAAATTTTCATGAAGAAATTCGGCTTCAAAAAAGTTGACAATTTTCATGAAGAATTTGTGCTTCAAAAAAGTTGAAAATTTTCATGAAGAAATTCGGCTTCAAAAAGGTTGAAAATTTTCATTAAGTATTTGGGCTTCAAAAAAGTTGAAAATTTTCATGAAGTATTTGGGCTTCAAAAAAGTTGAAAATATTCATGAAGAAATTCGGCTTCAAAAAAGTTGAAAATTTTCATGAAGTATTTGGGCTTGAAAATTTTTTTAAATTTTCATGAAGAAATTCGGCTTCAAAAAAGTTTAAAATTTTCATGAAGAATTTGTGCTTCAAAAAAGTTGAAAATTTTCATGAAGAAATTCTGCTCCAAAAAAGTTTTCGCAAGGGGGGGGTGTTTCGTCTTTTTTCAACTTTTTCGTAAGGGGGGGGTGTTTCGTCTTTTTTCAACTTTTTCGTAAGAGGGGGGTGTTTCGTCTTTTTTCAACTTTTTCGTGAGGGGGGGTGGGTCAATTGAAAATATTCATGAAGAAATTCGGCTTCAAAAAAGTTGAAAATTTTCATGAAGTATTTGGGCTTCAAAAAAGTTGAAAATTTTCATGAAGTATTTGGGCTTCAAAAAAGTTGAAAATTTTCATGAAGTATTTGGGCTTCAAAAAAGTTGAAAATTTTCATGAAGAAATTCGGCTTCAAAAAAGTTGAAAATTTTCATGAAGTATTTGGGCTTCAAAAAAGTTGAAAATTTTCATTAAGAAATTCGGCTTCAAAAAAGTTGAAAATTTTCATGAAGAATTTGGGCTTCAAAAAAGTTTTTGCAAGGGGGTTTGTTTCGTCTTTTTTCAAGTTTTTCGTAACGGGGGGGTGTTTCGTCTTCAACTTTTTCGTAAGGGGGGGTGGGTAAATTTAAAATTTTCATGAAGAAATACGGCTTCAAAAAAGTTGAAAATTTTCATGAAGTATTTGGGCTTCAAAAAAGTTGAAAATTTTCATGAAGAAATTCGACTTCAAAAAAGTTGAAAATTTTCAGGAAGTATTTCGGCTTTTTCAAAAAGTTGAAAATTTTCATGAAGAAATTCGGCTTAAAAAAGGTTGAAAATTTTCATTAAGTATTTGGGCTTCAAAAAAGTTGAAAATATTCATGAAGAAATTCAGCTTCAAAAAAGTTGAAATTTTTCATGAAGTATTTGGGCTTGAAAATTTTTTTAAATTTTCATGAAGAAATTCAGCTTCAAAAAAGTTTAAAATTTTCATGAAGAAATTCGGCTTCAAAAAAGTTGACAATTTTCATGAAGAATATGTGCTTCAAAAAAGTTGAAAATTTTCATGAAGAAATTCGGCTTCAAAAAGGTTGAAAATTTTCATTAAGTATTTGGGCTTCAAAAAAGTTGAAAATTTTCATGAAGTATTTGGGCTTCAAAAAAGTTGAAAACATTCATGAAGAAATTCGGCTTCAAAAAAGTTGAAAATTTTCATGAAGTATTTGGGCTTGAAAATTTTTTAAAATTTTCATGAAGAAATTCGGCTTCAAAAAAGTTGAAAATTTTCATGAAGAAATTCGGCTTCAAAAAAGTTTTTGCAAGGGGGTTTGTTTCGTCTTTTTTCAACTTTTTCGTAACGGGGGGGTGTTTCGTCTTCAACTTTTTCGTAAGGGGGGGTGGGTAAATTTAAAATTTTCATGAAGAAATACGGCTTCAAAAAAGTTGAAAATTTTCATGAAGTATTTGGGCTTCAAAAAAGTTGAAAATTTTCATGAAGAAATTCGACTTCAAAAAAGTTGAAAATTTTCAGGAAGTATTTCGGCTTTTTCAAAAAGTTGAAAATTTTCATGAAGAAATTCGGCTTAAAAAAGGTTGAAAATTTTCATTAAGTATTTGGGCTTCAAAAAAGTTGAAAATATTCATGAAGAAATTCAGCTTCAAAAAAGTTGAAATTTTTCATGAAGTATTTTGGCTTGAAAATTTTTTTAAATTTTCATGAAGAAATTCAGCTTCAAAAAAGTTTAAAATTTTCATGAAGAAATTCGGCTTCAAAAAAGTTGACACTTTTCATGAAGAATTTGTGCTTCAAAAAAGTTGAAAATTTTCATGAAGAAATTCGGCTTCAAAAAGGTTGAAAATTTTCATTAAGTATTTGGGCTTCAAAAAAGTTGAAAATTTTCATGAAGTATTTGGGCTTCAAAAAAGTTGAAAATATTCATGAAGAAATTCGGCTTCAAAAAAGTTGAAAATTTTCATGAAGTATTTGGGCTTGAAAATTTTTTTAAATTTTCATGAAGAAATTCGGCTTCAAAAAAGTTTAAAATTTTCATGAAGAATTTGTGCTTCAAAAAAGTTGAAAATTTTCATGAAGAAATTCTGCTCCAAAAAAGTTTTCGCAAGGGGGGGGTGTTTCGTCTTTTTTCAACTTTTTCGTAAGGGGGGGGTGTTTCGTCTTTTTTCAACTTTTTCGTAAGAGGGGGGTGTTTCGTCTTTTTTCAACTTTTTCGTGAGGGGGGGTGGGTCAATTGAAAATATTCATGAAGAAATTCGGCTTCAAAAAAGTTGAAAATTTTCATGAAGTATTTGGGCTTCAAAAAAGTTGAAAATTTTCATGAAGTACTTGGGCTTCAAAAAAGTTGAAAATTTTCATGAAGTATTTGGGCTTCAAAAAAGTTGAAAATTTTCATGAAGAAATTCGGCTTCAAAAAAGTTGAAAATTTTCATGAAGTATTTGGGCTTCAAAAAAGTTGAAAATTTTCATTAAGAAATTCGGCTTCAAAAAAGTTGAAAATTTTCATGAAGAATTTGGGCTTCAAAAAAGTTTTTGCAAGGGGGTTTGTTTCGTCTTTTTTCAAGTTTTTCGTAACGGGGGGGTGTTTCGTCTTCAACTTTTTCGTAAGGGGGGGTGGGTAAATTTAAAATTTTCATGAAGAAATACGGCTTCAAAAAAGTTGAAAATTTTCATGAAGTATTTGGGCTTCAAAAAAGTTGAAAATTTTCATGAAGAAATTCGACTTCAAAAAAGTTAAAAATTTTCAGGAAGTATTTCGGCTTTTTCAAAAAGTTGAAAATTTTCATGAAGAAATTCGGCTTAAAAAAGGTTGAAAATTTTCATTAAGTATTTGGGCTTCAAAAAAGTTGAAAATATTCATGAAGAAATTCAGCTTCAAAAAAGTTGAAATTTTTCATGAAGTATTTGGGCTTGAAAATTTTTTTAAATTTTCATGAAGAAATTCAGCTTCAAAAAAGTTTAAAATTTTCATGAAGAAATTCGGCTTCAAAAAAGTTGACAATTTTCATGAAGAATTTGTGCTTCAAAAAAGTTGAAAATTTTCATGAAGAAATTCGGCTTCAAAAAGGTTGAAAATTTTCATTAAGTATTTGGGCTTCAAAAAAGTTGAAAATTTTCATGAAGTATTTGGGCTTCAAAAAAGTTGAAAATATTCATGAAGAAATTCGGCTTCAAAAAAGTTGAAAATTTTCATGAAGTATTTGGGCTTGAAAATTTTTTTAAATTTTCATGAAGAAATTCGGCTTCAAAAAAGTTTAAAATTTTCATGAAGAATTTGTGCTTCAAAAAAGTTGAAAATTTTCATGAAGAAATTCTGCTCCAAAAAAGTTTTCGCAAGGGGGGGGTGTTTCATCTTTTTTCAACTTTTTCGTAAGGGGGGGGTGTTTCGTCTTTTTTCAACTTTTTCGTAAGAGGGGGGTGTTTCGTCTTTTTTCAACTTTTTCGTGAGGGGGGGTGGGTCAATTGAAAATATTCATGAAGAAATTCGGCTTCAAAAAAGTTGAAAATTTTCATGAAGTATTTGGGCTTCAAAAAAGTTGAAAATTTTCATGAAGTATTTGGGCTTCAAAAAAGTTGAAAATTTTCATGAAGTATTTGGGCTTCAAAAAAGTTGAAAATTTTCATGAAGAAATTCGGCTTCAAAAAAGTTGAAAATTTTCATGAAGTATTTGGGCTTCAAAAAAGTTGAAAATTTTCATTAAGAAATTCGGCTTCAAAAAAGTTGAAAATTTTCATGAAGAATTTGGGCTTCAAAAAAGTTTTTGCAAGGGGGTTTGTTTCGTCTTTTTTCAAGTTTTTCGTAACGGGGGGGTGTTTCGTCTTCAACTTTTTCGTGAGGGGGGGTGGGTAAATTTAAAATTTTCATGAAGAAATACGGCTTCAAAAAAGTTGAAAATTTTCATGAAGTATTTGGGCTTCAAAAAAGTTGAAAATTTTCATGAAGAAATTCGACTTCAAAAAAGTTGAAAATTTTCAGGAAGTATTTCGGCTTTTTCAAAAAGTTGAAAATTTTCATGAAGAAATTCGGCTTAAAAAAGGTTGAAAATTTTCATTAAGTATTTGGGCTTCAAAAAAGTTGAAAATATTCATGAAGAAATTCAGCTTCAAAAAAGTTGAAATTTTTCATGAAGTATTTGGGCTTGAAAATTTTTTTAAATTTTCATGAAGAAATTCAGCTTCAAAAAAGTTTAAAATTTTCATGAAGAAATTCGGCTTCAAAAAAGTTGACAATTTTCATGAAGAATTTGTGCTTCAAAAAAGTTGAAAATTTTCATGAAGAAATTCGGCTTCAAAAAGGTTGAAAATTTTCATTAAGTATTTGGGCTTCAAAAAAGTTGAAAATTTTCATGAAGTATTTGGGCTTCAAAAAAGTTGAAAATATTCATGAAGAAATTCGGCTTCAAAAAAGTTGAAAATTTTCATGAAGTATTTGGGCTTGAAAATTTTTTTAAATTTTCATGAAGAAATTCGGCTTCAAAAAAGTTTAAAATTTTCATGAAGAATTTGTGCTTCAAAAAAGTTGAAAATTTTCATGAAGAAATTCTGCTCCAAAAAAGTTTTCGCAAGGGGGGGGTGTTTCGTCTTTTTTCAACTGTTTCGTAAGGGGGGGGTGTTTTGTCTTTTTTCAACTTTTTCGTAAGAGGGGGGTGTTTCGTCTTTTTTCAACTTTTTCGTGAGGGGGGGTGGGTCAATTGAAAATATTCATGAAGAAATTCGGCTTCAAAAAAGTTGAAAATTTTCATGAAGTATTTGGGCTTCAAAAAAGTTGAAAATTTTCATGAAGTATTTGGGCTTCAAAAAAGTTGAAAATTTTCATGAAGTATTTGGGCTTCAAAAAAGTTGAAAATTTTCATGAAGAAATTCGGCTTCAAAAAAGTTGAAAATTTTCATGAAGTATTTGGGCTTCAAAAAAGTTGAAAATTTTCATTAAGAAATTCGGCTTCAAAAAAGTTGAAAATTTTCATGAAGAATTTGGGCTTCAAAAAAGTTGAAAATTTTCATTAAGAAATTCGGCTTCAAAAAAGTTTTCGCAAGGGGGGGGTGTTTCGTCTTTTTTCAACTTTTTCGTAAGAGGGGGGTGTTTCGTCTTTTTTCAACTTTTTCGTGAGGGGGGTGGGTCAATTGAAAATATTCATGAAGAAATTCGGCTTCAAAAAGGTTGAAAATTTTCATGAAGTATTTGGGCTTCAAAAAAGTTGAAAATATTCATGAAGAAATTCGGCTTCAAAAAAGTTCAAAATTTTCATGAAGTATTTGGGTTTGAAATTTTTTTTAAATTTTCATGAAGAAATTCGGCTTCAAAAAAGTTTAAAATTTTCATGAAGAAATTCGGCTTCAAAAAAGTTGAAAATTTTCATGAAGTATTTGGGCTTCAAAAAAGTTGAAAATTTTCATGAAGAAATTTGGCTTCAAAAAAGTTGAAAATTTTCATGAAGTATTTGGGCTTCAAAAAAGTTGAAAACTTTCATTAAGAAATTCGACTTCAAAAAAGTTGAAAATTTTCATGAAGTATTTGGGTTTGAAATTTTTTTTAAATTTTCATGAAGAAATTCGGCTTCAAAAAAGTTTAAAATTTTCATGAAGAAATTCGGCTTCAAAAAAGTTGAAAATTTTCATGAAGTATTTGGGCTTCAAAAAAGTTGAAAATTTTCATGAAGTATTTGGGCTTCAAAAAAGTTGAAAATTTTCATGAAGAAATTCGGCTTCAAAAAAGTTGAAAATTTTCATGAAGTATTTGGGCTTCAAAAAAGTTGAAAATTTTCATTAAGAAATTCGGCTTCAAAAAAGTTTGCGCAAGGGGGGGGTGTTTCGTCTTTTTTCAACTTTTTCGTAAGAGGGGGGTGTTTCGTCTTTTATCAACTTTTTCGTGAGGGGGGTGGGTCAATTGAAAATATTCATGAAGAAATTCGGCTTCAAAAAGGTTGAAAATTTTCATGAAGTATTTGGGCTTCAAAAAAGTTGAAAATATTCATGAAGAAATTCGGCTTCAAAAAAGTTGAAAATTTTCATGAAGTATTTGGGTTTGAAATTTTTTTAAAATTTTCATGAAGAAATTCGGCTTCAAAAAAGTTTAAAATTTTCATGAAGAAATTCGGCTTCAAAAAAGTTGAAAATTTTCATGAAGAATTTGGGCTTCAAAAAAGTTGAAAATTTTCATGAAGAAATTCGGCTTCAAAAAAGTTGAAAATTTTCATGAAGTATTTGGGCTTCAAAAAACTTGAAAATTTTCATGAAGAAATTCGGCTTCAAAAAAGTTTGCGCAAGGGGGGTGGTGTTTCGTCTTTTTTCAACTTTTTCGTAAGAGGGGGGTGTTCCGTCTTTTTTCAACTTTTTCGTGAGGGGGGGTGGGTCAATTGAAAATATTCATGAAGAAATTCGGCTTCAAAAAAGTTGAAAATTTTCATGAAGTATTTGGGCTTCAAAAAAGTTGAAAATTTTCATGAAGTATTTGGGCTTCAAAAAAGTTGAAAATTTTCATGAAGAAATTCGGCTTCAAAAAAGTTGAAAATTTTCATGAAGTATTTGGGCTTCAAAAAAGTTGAAAATTTTCATGAAGAAATTCGGCTTCAAAAAAGTTGAAAATTTTCATTAAGAAATTCGGCTTCAAAAAAGTTTTCGCAAGGGGGGGGTGTTTCGTCTTTTTTCAACTTTTTCGTAAGAGGGGGGTGTTTCGTCTTTTTTCAACTTTTTCGTGAGGGGGGTGGGTCAATTGAAAATATTCATGAAGAAATTCGGCTTCAAAAAAGTTGAAAATTTTCATGAAGTATTTGGGCTTCAAAAAAGTTGAAAATTTTCATTAAGAAATTCGGCTTCAAAAAAGTTGAAAATTTTCATGAAGAATTTGGGCTTCAAAAAAGTTGAAAATTTTCATTAAGAAATTCGGCTTCAAAAAAGTTTTCGCAAGGGGGGGGTGTTTCGTCTTTTTTCAACTTTTTCGTAAGAGGGGGGTGTTTCGTCTTTTATCAACTTTTTCGTGAGGGGGGTGGGTCAATTGAAAATATTCATGAAGAAATTCGGCTTCAAAAAGGTTGAAAATTTTCATGAAGTATTTGGGCTTCAAAAAAGTTGAAAATATTCATGAAGAAATTCGGCTTCAAAAAAGTTGAAAATTTTCATGAAGTATTTGGGTTTGAAATTTTTTTTAAATTTTCATGAAGAAATTCGGCTTCAAAAAAGTTTAAAATTTTCATGAAGAAATTCGGCTTCAAAAAAGTTGAAAATTTTCATTAAGAAATTCGGCTTCAAAACAGTTGAAAATTTTCATGAAGAATTTGGGCTTCAAAAAAGTTGAAAATTTTCATTAAGAAATTCGGCTTCAAAAAAGTTTTCGCACGGGGGGGGTGTTTCGTCTTTTTTCAACTTTTTCGTAAGAGGGGGGTGTTTCGTCTTTTATCAACTTTTTCGTGAGGGGGGTGGGTCAATTGAAAATATTCATGAAGAAATTCGGCTTCAAAAAGGTTGAAAATTTTCATGAAGTATTTGGGCTTCAAAAAAGTTGAAAATATTCATGAAGAAATTCGGCTTCAAAAAAGTTGAAAATTTTCATGAAGTATTTGGGTTTGAAATTTTTTTTAAATTTTCATGAAGTATTTGGGCTTCAAAAAAGTTGAAAATTTTCATGAAGAAATTCGGCTTCAAAAAAGTTGAAAATTTTCATGAAGTATTTGGGTTTGAAATTTTTTTTAAATTTTCATGAAGAAATTCGGCTTCAAAAAAGTTTAAAATTTTCATGAAGAAATTCGGCTTCAAAAAAGTTGAAAATTTTCATTAAGAAATTCGGCTTCAAAACAGTTGAAAATTTTCATGAAGAATTTGGGCTTCAAAAAAGTTGAAAATTTTCATTAAGAAATTCGGCTTCAAAAAAGTTTTCGCACGGGGGGGGTGTTTCGTCTTTTTTCAACTTTTTCGTAAGAGGGGGGTGTTTCGTCTTTTATCAACTTTTTCGTGAGGGGGGTGGGTCAATTGAAAATATTCATGAAGAAATTCGGCTTCAAAAAGGTTGAAAATTTTCATGAAGTATTTGGGCTTCAAAAAAGTTGAAAATATTCATGAAGAAATTCGGCTTCAAAAAAGTTGAAAATTTTCATGAAGTATTTGGGTTTGAAATTTTTTTTAAATTTTCATGAAGTATTTGGGCTTCAAAAAAGTTGAAAATTTTCATGAAGAAATTCGGCTTCAAAAAAGTTGAAAATTTTCATGAAGTATTTGGGCTTCAAAAAAGTTGAAAATTTTCATGAAGTATTTGGGCTTCAAAAAAGTTGAAAATTTTCATGAAGAAATTCGGCTTCAAAAAAGTTGAAAATTTTCATGAAGTATTTGGGCTTCAAAAAAGTTGAAAATTTTCATGAAGAAATTCGGCTTCAAAAAAGTTTGCGCAAGGGGGGGGTGTTTCGTCTTTTTTCAACTTTTTCGTAAGAGGGGGGTGTTTCGTCTTTTTTCAACTTTTTCGTGAGGGGGGGTGGGTCAATTGAAAATATTCATGAAGAAATTCGGCTTCAAAAAAGTTGAAAATTTTCATGAAGTATTTGGGCTTCAAAAAAGTTGAAAATTTTCATGAAGTATTTGGGCTTCAAAAAAGTTGAAAATTTTCATGAAGTATTTGGGCTTCAAAAAAGTTGAAAATTTTCATGAAGTATTTGGGCTTCAAAAAAGTTGAAAATTTTCATGAAGAAATTCGGCTTCAAAAAAGTTGAAAATTTTCATGAAGTATTTGGGCTTCAAAAAAGTTGAAAATTTTCATGAAGAAATTCGGCTTCAAAAAAGTTTGCGCAAGGGGGGGGTGTTTCGTCTTTTTTCAACTTTTTCGTAAGAGGGGGGTGTTTCGTCTTTTTTCAACTTTTTCGTGAGGGGGGGTGGGTCAATTGAAAATATTCATGAAGAAATTCGGCTTCAAAAAAGTTGAAAATTTTCATGAAGTATTTGGGCTTCAAAAAAGTTGAAAATTTTCATGAAGTATTTGGGCTTCAAAAAAGTTGAAAATTTTCATGAAGAAATTCGGCTTCAAAAAACTTGAAAATTTTCATGAAGTATTTGGGCTTCAAAAAAGTTGAAAATTTTCATTAAGAAATTCGGCTTCAAAAAAGTTGAAAATTTTCATGAAGTATTTGGGCTTCAAAAAAGTTGAAAATTTTCATTAAGAAATTCGGCTTCAAAAAAGTTTTCGCAAGGGGGGGGTGTTTCGTCTTTTTTCAACTTTTTCGTAAGAGGGGGGTGTTTCGTCTTTTTTCAACTTTTTCGTGAGGGGGGTGGGTCAATTGAAAATATTCATGAAGAAATTCGGCTTCAAAAAGGTTGAAAATTTTCATGAAGTATTTGGGTTTCAAAAAAGTTGAAAATATTCATGAAGAAATTCGGCTTCAAAAAAGTTGAAAATTTTCATGAAGTATTTGGGTTTGAAATTTTTTTTAAATTTTCATGAAGAAATTCTGCTTCAAAAAATTTTAAAATTTTCATGAAGAAATTCGGCTTCAAAAAAGTTGAAAATTTTCATGAAGTATTTGGGCTTCAAAAAAGTTGAAAATTTTCATGAAGTATTTGGGCTTCAAAAAAGTTGAAAATTTTCATGAAGAAATTCGGCTTCAAAAAAGTTGAAAATTTTCATGAAGTATTTGGGCTTCAAAAAAGTTGAAAATTTTCATTAAGAAATTCGGCTTCAAAAGAGTTTTCGCAAGGGGGGGGTGTTTCGTCTTTTTTCAACTTTTTCATAAGAGGGGGGTGTTTCGTCTTTTATCAACTTTTTCGTGAGGGGGGTGGGTCAATTGAAAATATTCATGAAGAAATTCGGCTTCAAAAATGTTGAAAATTTTCATGAAGTATTTGGGTTTGAAATTTTTTTTAAATTTTCATGAAGAAATTCGGCTTCAAAAAAGTTTAAAATTTTCATGAAGAAATTCGGCTTCAAAAAAGTTGA
Organism: Labrus mixtus; assembly: GCF_963584025.1. NCBI lineage: Eukaryota > Metazoa > Chordata > Actinopteri > Labriformes > Labridae > Labrus > Labrus mixtus. The sequence continues at coordinate 672,320 of NC_083619.1, forward strand.
AAATTTTCATGAAGTATTTGGGCTTCAAAAAAGTTGAAAATTTTCATGAAGAAATTCGGCTTCAAAAAAGTTGAAAATTTTCATTAAGAAATTCGGCTTCAAAAAAGTTTTCGCAAGGGGGGGGTGTTTCGTCTTTTTTCAACTTTTTCGTAAGAGGGGGGTGTTTCGTCTTTTTTCAACTTTTTCGTGAGGGGGGTGGGTCAATTGAAAATATTCATGAAGAAATTCGGCTTCAAAAAAGTTGAAAATTTTCATGAAGTATTTGGGCTTCAAAAAAGTTGAAAATTTTCATTAAGAAATTCGGCTTCAAAAAAGTTGAAAATTTTCATGAAGAATTTGGGCTTCAAAAAAGTTGAAAATTTTCATTAAGAAATTCGGCTTCAAAAAAGTTTTCGCAAGGGGGGGGTGTTTCGTCTTTTTTCAACTTTTTCGTAAGAGGGGGGTGTTTCGTCTTTTATCAACTTTTTCTTGAGGTGGGTGGGTCAATTGAAAATATTCATGAAGAAATTCGGCTTCAAAAAGGTTGAAAATTTTCATGAAGTATTTGGGCTTCAAAAAAGTTGAAAATATTCATGAAGAAATTCGGCTTCAAAAAAGTTGAAAATTTTCATGAAGTATTTGGGTTTGAAATTTTTTTTAAATTTTCATGAAGAAATTCGGCTTCAAAAAAGTTTAAAATTTTCATGAAGAAATTCGGCTTCAAAAAAGTTGAAAATTTTCATGAAGAATTTGGGCTTCAAAAAAGTTGAAAATTTTCATGAAGAAATTCGGCTTCAAAAAAGTTGAAAATTTTCATGAAGTATTTGGGCTTCAAAAAAGTTGAAAATTTTCATGAAGAAATTCGGCTTCAAAAAAGTTTGCGCAAGGGGGGGGTGTTTCGTCTTTTTTCAACTTTTTCGTAAGAGGGGGGTGTTTCGTCTTTTTTCAACTTTTTCGTGAGGGGGGGTGGGTCAATTGAAAATATTCATGAAGAAATTCGGCTTCAAAAAAGTTGAAAATTTTCATGAAGAAATTCGGCTTCAAAAAAGTTTAAAATTTTCATGAAGAAATTCGGCTTCAAAAAAGTTGAAAATTTTCATGAAGAATTTGGGCTTCAAAAAAGTTGAAAATTTTCATGAAGAAATTCGGCTTCAAAAAAGTTGAAAATTTTCATGAAGTATTTGGGCTTCAAAAAAGTTGAAAATTTTCATGAAGAAATTCGGCTTCAAAAAAGTTTGCGCAAGGGGGGGGTGTTTCGTCTTTTTTCAACTTTTTCGTAAGAGGGGGGTGTTTCGTCTTTTTTCAACTTTTTCGTGAGGGGGGGTGGGTCAATTGAAAATATTCATGAAGAAATTCGGCTTCAAAAAAGTTGAAAATTTTCATGAAGTATTTGGGCTTCAAAAAAGTTGAAAATTTTCATGAAGTATTTGGGCTTCAAAAAAGTTGAAAATTTTCATGAAGAAATTCGGCTTCAAAAAAGTTGAAAATTTTCATGAAGTATTTGGGCTTCAAAAAAGTTGAAAATTTTCATTAAGAAATTCGGCTTCAAAAAAGTTGAAAAATTTTCATGAAGAATTTGGGCTTCAAAAAAGTTGAAAATTTTCATTAAGAAATTCGGCTTCAAAAAAGTTTTCGCAAGGGGGGGGTGTTTCGTCTTTTTTCAACTTTTTCGTAAGAGGGGGGTGTTTCGTCTTTTATCAACTTTTTCGTGAGGGGGGTGGGTCAATTGAAAATATTCATGAAGAAATTCGGCTTCAAAAAGGTTGAAAATTTTCATGAAGAAATTCGGCTTCAAAAAAGTTGAAAATTTTCATGAAGTATTTGGGCTTCAAAAAAATTGAAAATTTTCATGAAGTATTTGGGCTTCAAAAAAGTTGAAAATTTTCATGAAGTATTTGGGTTTGAAAATTTTTTTAAATTTTCATGAAGAAATTCGGCTTCAAAAAAGTTTAAAATTTTCATGAAGAAATTCGGCTTCAAAAAAGTTGAAAATTTTCATGAAGTATTTGGGCTTCAAAAAAGTTGAAAATTTTCATGAAGTATTTGGGCTTCAAAAAAGTTGAAAATTTTCATGAAGAAATTCGGCTTCAAAAAAGTTGAAAATTTTCATGAAGTATTTGGGCTTCAAAAAAGTTGAAAATTTTCATGAAGTATTTGGGCTTCAAAAAAGTTGAAAATTTTCATGAAGAAATTCGGCTTCAAAAAAGTTTTCGCAAGGGGGGGGTGTTTCGTCTTTTTTCAACTTTTTCGTAAGAGGGGGGTGTTTCGTCTTTTTTCAACTTTTTCGTGAGGGGGGTGGGTCAATTGAAAATATTCATGAAGAAATTCGGCTTCAAAAAAGTTGAAAATTTTCATGAAGAAATTCGGCTTCAAAAAAGTTGAAAATTTTCATGAAGTATTTGGGCTTCAAAAAAGTTGAAAATATTCATGAAGAAATTCGGCTTCAAAAAAGTTGAAAATTTTCATGAAGAAATTCGGCTTCAAAAAAGTTGAAAATTTTCATGAAGTATTTGGGCTTCAAAAAAATTGAAAATTTTCATGAAGTATTTGGGCTTCAAAAAAGTTGAAAATTTTCATGAAGAAATTCGGCTTCAAAAAAGTTGAAAATTTTCATGAAGTATTTGGGCTTCAAAAAAGTTGAAAATTTTCATGAAGTATTTGGGCTTCAAAAAAGTTGAAAATTTTCATGAAGAAATTCGGCTTCAAAAAAGTTGAAAATTTTCATGAAGTATTTGGGCTTCAAAAAAGTTGAAAATTTTCATTAAGAAATTCGGCTTCAAAAAAGTTTTCGCAAGGGGGGGGTGTTTCGTCTTTTTTCAACTTTTTCGTAAGAGGGGGGCGTTTCGTCTTTTTTCAACTTTTTCGTGAGGGGGGGTGGGTCAATTGAAAATATTCATGAAGAAATTCGGCTTCAAAAAAGTTGAAAATTTTCATGAAGTATTTGGGCTTCAAAAAAGTTGAAAATTTTCATTAAGAAATTCGGCTTCAAAAAAGTTGAAAATTTTCATGAAGAATTTGGGCTTCAAAAAAGTTGAAAATTTTCATTAAGAAATTCGGCTTCAAAAAAGTTTTCGCAAGGGGGGGGTGTTTCGTCTTTTTTCAACTTTTTCGTAAGAGGGGGGTGTTTCGTCTTTTATCAACTTTTTCTTGAGGTGGGTGGGTCAATTGAAAATATTCATGAAGAAATTCGGCTTCAAAAAGGTTGAAAATTTTCATGAAGTATTTGGGCTTCAAAAAAGTTGAAAATATTCATGAAGAAATTCGGCTTCAAAAAAGTTGAAAATTTTCATGAAGTATTTGGGTTTGAAATTTTTTTTAAATTTTCATGAAGAAATTCGGCTTCAAAAAAGTTTAAAATTTTCATGAAGAAATTCGGCTTCAAAAAAGTTGAAAATTTTCATGAAGAATTTGGGCTTCAAAAAAGTTGAAAATTTTCATGAAGAAATTCGGCTTCAAAAAAGTTGAAAATTTTCATGAAGTATTTGGGCTTCAAAAAAGTTGAAAATTTTCATGAAGAAATTCGGCTTCAAAAAAGTTTGCGCAAGGGGGGGGTGTTTCGTCTTTTTTCAACTTTTTCGTAAGAGGGGGGTGTTTCGTCTTTTTTCAACTTTTTCGTGAGGGGGGGTGGGTCAATTGAAAATATTCATGAAGAAATTCGGCTTCAAAAAAGTTGAAAATTTTCATGAAGAAATTCGGCTTCAAAAAAGTTTAAAATTTTCATGAAGAAATTCGGCTTCAAAAAAGTTGAAAATTTTCATGAAGAATTTGGGCTTCAAAAAAGTTGAAAATTTTCATGAAGAAATTCGGCTTCAAAAAAGTTGAAAATTTTCATGAAGTATTTGGGCTTCAAAAAAGTTGAAAATTTTCATGAAGAAATTCGGCTTCAAAAAAGTTTGCGCAAGGGGGGGGTGTTTCGTCTTTTTTCAACTTTTTCGTAAGAGGGGGGTGTTTCGTCTTTTTTCAACTTTTTCGTGAGGGGGGGTGGGTCAATTGAAAATATTCATGAAGAAATTCGGCTTCAAAAAAGTTGAAAATTTTCATGAAGTATTTGGGCTTCAAAAAAGTTGAAAATTTTCATGAAGTATTTGGGCTTCAAAAAAGTTGAAAATTTTCATGAAGAAATTCGGCTTCAAAAAAGTTGAAAATTTTCATGAAGTATTTGGGCTTCAAAAAAGTTGAAAATTTTCATTAAGAAATTCGGCTTCAAAAAAGTTGAAAAATTTTCATGAAGAATTTGGGCTTCAAAAAAGTTGAAAATTTTCATTAAGAAATTCGGCTTCAAAAAAGTTTTCGCAAGGGGGGGGTGTTTCGTCTTTTTTCAACTTTTTCGTAAGAGGGGGGTGTTTCGTCTTTTATCAACTTTTTCGTGAGGGGGGTGGGTCAATTGAAAATATTCATGAAGAAATTCGGCTTCAAAAAGGTTGAAAATTTTCATGAAGAAATTCGGCTTCAAAAAAGTTGAAAATTTTCATGAAGTATTTGGGCTTCAAAAAAATTGAAAATTTTCATGAAGTATTTGGGCTTCAAAAAAGTTGAAAATTTTCATGAAGTATTTGGGTTTGAAAATTTTTTTAAATTTTCATGAAGAAATTCGGCTTCAAAAAAGTTTAAAATTTTCATGAAGAAATTCGGCTTCAAAAAAGTTGAAAATTTTCATGAAGTATTTGGGCTTCAAAAAAGTTGAAAATTTTCATGAAGTATTTGGGCTTCAAAAAAGTTGAAAATTTTCATGAAGAAATTCGGCTTCAAAAAAGTTGAAAATTTTCATGAAGTATTTGGGCTTCAAAAAAGTTGAAAATTTTCATGAAGTATTTGGGCTTCAAAAAAGTTGAAAATTTTCATGAAGAAATTCGGCTTCAAAAAAGTTTTCGCAAGGGGGGGGTGTTTCGTCTTTTTTCAACTTTTTCGTAAGAGGGGGGTGTTTCGTCTTTTTTCAACTTTTTCGTGAGGGGGGTGGGTCAATTGAAAATATTCATGAAGAAATTCGGCTTCAAAAAAGTTGAAAATTTTCATGAAGAAATTCGGCTTCAAAAAAGTTGAAAATTTTCATGAAGTATTTGGGCTTCAAAAAAGTTGAAAATATTCATGAAGAAATTCGGCTTCAAAAAAGTTGAAAATTTTCATGAAGAAATTCGGCTTCAAAAAAGTTGAAAATTTTCATGAAGTATTTGGGCTTCAAAAAAATTGAAAATTTTCATGAAGTATTTGGGCTTCAAAAAAGTTGAAAATTTTCATGAAGAAATTCGGCTTCAAAAAAGTTGAAAATTTTCATGAAGTATTTGGGCTTCAAAAAAGTTGAAAATTTTCATGAAGAAATTCGGCTTCAAAAAAGTTGAAAATTTTCATGAAGTATTTGGGCTTCAAAAAAGTTGAAAATTTTCATGAAGAAATTCGGCTTCAAAAAAGTTGAAAATTTTCATGAAGTATTTGGGCTTCAAAAAAGTTGAAAATATTCATGAAGAAATTCGGCTTCAAAAAAGTTGAAAATTTTCATGAAGAAATTCGGCTTCAAAAAAGTTGAAAATTTTCATGAAGTATTTGGGCTTCAAAAAAATTGAAAATTTTCATGAAGTATTTGGGCTTCAAAAAAGTTGAAAATTTTCATGAAGAAATTCGGCTTCAAAAAAGTTGAAAATTTTCATGAAGTATTTGGGCTTCAAAAAAGTTGAAAATTTTCATGAAGTATTTGGGCTTCAAAAAAGTTGAAAATTTTCATGAAGAAATTCGGCTTCAAAAAAGTTGAAAATTTTCATGAAGTATTTGGGCTTCAAAAAAGTTGAAAATTTTCATTAAGAAATTCGGCTTCAAAAAAGTTTTCGCAAGGGGGGGGTGTTTCGTCTTTTTTCAACTTTTTCGTAAGAGGGGGGCGTTTCGTCTTTTTTCAACTTTTTCGTGAGGGGGGGTGGGTCAATTGAAAATATTCATGAAGAAATTCGGCTTCAAAAAAGTTGAAAATTTTCATGAAGTATTTGGGCTTCAAAAAAGTTGAAAATTTTCATTAAGAAATTCGGCTTCAAAAAAGTTGAAAATTTTCATGAAGAATTTGGGCTTCAAAAAAGTTGAAAATTTTCATTAAGAAATTCGGCTTCAAAAAAGTTTTCGCAAGGGGGGGGTGTTTCGTCTTTTTTCAACTTTTTCGTAAGAGGGGGGTGTTTCGTCTTTTATCAACTTTTTCTTGAGGTGGGTGGGTCAATTGAAAATATTCATGAAGAAATTCGGCTTCAAAAAGGTTGAAAATTTTCATGAAGTATTTGGGCTTCAAAAAAGTTGAAAATATTCATGAAGAAATTCGGCTTCAAAAAAGTTGAAAATTTTCATGAAGTATTTGGGTTTGAAATTTTTTTTAAATTTTCATGAAGAAATTCGGCTTCAAAAAAGTTTAAAATTTTCATGAAGAAATTCGGCTTCAAAAAAGTTGAAAATTTTCATGAAGAATTTGGGCTTCAAAAAAGTTGAAAATTTTCATGAAGAAATTCGGCTTCAAAAAAGTTGAAAATTTTCATGAAGTATTTGGGCTTCAAAAAAGTTGAAAATTTTCATGAAGAAATTCGGCTTCAAAAAAGTTTGCGCAAGGGGGGGGTGTTTCGTCTTTTTTCAACTTTTTCGTAAGAGGGGGGTGTTTCGTCTTTTTTCAACTTTTTCGTGAGGGGGGGTGGGTCAATTGAAAATATTCATGAAGAAATTCGGCTTCAAAAAAGTTGAAAATTTTCATGAAGAAATTCGGCTTCAAAAAAGTTTAAAATTTTCATGAAGAAATTCGGCTTCAAAAAAGTTGAAAATTTTCATGAAGAATTTGGGCTTCAAAAAAGTTGAAAATTTTCATGAAGAAATTCGGCTTCAAAAAAGTTGAAAATTTTCATGAAGTATTTGGGCTTCAAAAAAGTTGAAAATTTTCATGAAGAAATTCGGCTTCAAAAAAGTTTGCGCAAGGGGGGGGTGTTTCGTCTTTTTTCAACTTTTTCGTAAGAGGGGGGTGTTTCGTCTTTTTTCAACTTTTTCGTGAGGGGGGGTGGGTCAATTGAAAATATTCATGAAGAAATTCGGCTTCAAAAAAGTTGAAAATTTTCATGAAGTATTTGGGCTTCAAAAAAGTTGAAAATTTTCATGAAGTATTTGGGCTTCAAAAAAGTTGAAAATTTTCATGAAGAAATTCGGCTTCAAAAAAGTTGAAAATTTTCATGAAGTATTTGGGCTTCAAAAAAGTTGAAAATTTTCATTAAGAAATTCGGCTTCAAAAAAGTTGAAAAATTTTCATGAAGAATTTGGGCTTCAAAAAAGTTGAAAATTTTCATTAAGAAATTCGGCTTCAAAAAAGTTTTCGCAAGGGGGGGGTGTTTCGTCTTTTTTCAACTTTTTCGTAAGAGGGGGGTGTTTCGTCTTTTATCAACTTTTTCGTGAGGGGGGTGGGTCAATTGAAAATATTCATGAAGAAATTCGGCTTCAAAAAGGTTGAAAATTTTCATGAAGAAATTCGGCTTCAAAAAAGTTGAAAATTTTCATGAAGTATTTGGGCTTCAAAAAAATTGAAAATTTTCATGAAGTATTTGGGCTTCAAAAAAGTTGAAAATTTTCATGAAGTATTTGGGTTTGAAAATTTTTTTAAATTTTCATGAAGAAATTCGGCTTCAAAAAAGTTTAAAATTTTCATGAAGAAATTCGGCTTCAAAAAAGTTGAAAATTTTCATGAAGTATTTGGGCTTCA